>NC_044303.2:25805672-26130672 GCF_007474595.2 Lynx canadensis
CTCCACATCAGTTCTCCCACAATTAAAATGTGCACGAGTCTGTGGAAAGCCCTTTTGCATAAGAAGTAGGTTTGGCATGGGGTGGATCCCCTGGATGCTGGGACTTTGAACTGGAGTTTTAATTTTTTTTTTTTTTTCAACGTTTATTCATTTTTGGGACAGAGAGAGACAGAGCATGAATGGGGGAGGGGCAGAGAGAGAGGGAGACACAGAATCGGAAGCAGGCTCCAGGCTCCGAGCCGTCAGCCCAGAGCCTGACGCGGGGCTCGAATTCACGGACCGTGAGATCGTGACCTGGCTGAAGTCGGACGCTTAACCGACTGCGCCACCCAGGCGCCCCTGAACTGGAGTTTTAATAACAGACCAAACACTGTTGTCTCACCATGTCTCAAAGGAAAGCTCCCTTGCTTTTAAATTCAAGCACGCCCAGGGCGCCTGGGTGGCTCAGTCTCGGTTAAGCGTCTGACTTCAGCTCGGGTCATGATCTCACGGTTCGTGAGTTTGAGCCCCGCGTCGGGCTCTGTGCTGACAGCTCGGAGCCTGGAGTTTGCTTCGGATTCTGTGTTTCCCTCTCTCTGCACCCCTCCCCAGCTTGTGCTCTCTTTCTCTCAAAAATAAATTTAAAAAAACATAAAAAAAAATAAATTCAAGTACCCCATATATTTAACCAAATAAATTCAGAAACTTAATGACTCGGCAGTGGGTTGTGTTGGGGTTTTAGGCCCTTTGTGAGTGTCGACGGTTTCTGGCACTCTCCCCTGCACTGTTCTCAGTTGGTAACTAAATGCGCCACGTCTTGTTGTGAGAGCCACACGATGTGCCTTTCATAGAGAAGTTTCTCTTTTTGGTTCAGGACTTTGCTAGAAACTACTCTCACCGCTTTTCGGATTGAATTCTAGTTTAATCCTCTTTTTCCTACCTCTCCAAGGTCACGCACACTTCTATATGACAAAAGTTGGAGTGCTCTTTAGAGACATTTTCAGATGTGTTTCCACAGCCTGTAAATCCTGTTACTTTGGGGCGCTCGGTACCCAGTGAAGCAATGGGTTTGGGGAGCTTCAGGTGGAGGTCAGAGAGCCAATGGAACAACAAGATAATTGGTCAGTTTTTATTTTTTTAATGTTTATTTATTTTTGAGAGAGAGAGAGAGAGAGAGCGCACACACACACACACACACACACACACACGCACGCATGAGCGAGTGGGGGAGGGGCAGAGAGAGAGGGAGACGCAGAATCCTAAGTAGGCTCCAGGCTCTGAGCTGTCAGCATAGCATGATGGGTTCATGCAGGGCTCAAACCCATGAACCGTGAGATCATGAACTGAGCCAAAGCCAGAAGATTAACGGACTGAGCCACTCAGGTGCCCCATCAGTTTTTTATTTTTTTTGTGTGTTTATTTATTTTTGAGAGAGAGAAAAAAAGACAGAGCATGAATGGGGGGAGGGGCAGCGAGAGGGGGGCAGAGGATCCAAAGTGGGCTCTGTGCTGACAACAGAGAGCCCGATGTGGGGCTTGAACTCATGAACCCCTGAGACGTTGGACAGTCAACCGACTGAGCCACCCAGGCACTCCAGATAATTGGTCAGTTTTGGTGGGTAAAATAGTTTCGACTCAGTCCCCAGTCAGATCCTAGTCTTGGGAGAATGAGGAAGGGAGGGGATATGAAGTGAAGACTCTTCACATTAATTTAGTGTAGGAGAACTATGAATCTCTTCAGAAGATCTTGGAGAAGCTTCTTCCTCCTTTGCAGGTAGTGGGTTAGGCCTCAGGTTGTCTGTCACCAGCCCTGAAGAGGTAGGAGGTGTGGAGGAAAGAGCAGTCTCCAGCCTCCTGTTGGGGTTGTGAGAATAAGAAGTTAGGCAGAGGGAGAGACTGAGGTCACAGGTCACAGTTGGATTCTTGTGTCTTCCTGGCTTCAGGCTAAGTCTGGGCTTTGGAATAGAAGAACCCTTTAGAAACACCAGTTAATTAAAGAACCTGAGGAATCGGGACTAGAGGCCCAGTTTCTGAGAGGTAATGAAATGGAGGCTGAGGCCTCCAGGAGAGGCCCGGCTCAGCACCTTGACCAGAGCGTAGATGTGAAGGTGGTGGCAGAAGCCAGAGGAGAGAGACACAGCCCTCTTGGCCCTGCCGCCTCAACTTGGCAGGTTGGGATCCAGCTGTTTCTCGGTGTCAGGAAGAGGGGATCTGGAAGTTGTGTTAGGCAGAATCATGGCTTCCCAAAGGTGTCCGCGCCCTAGTCCCTGGAACGTGTCAGTTTGTTAAATTTAGGGGTAAAGGAGAAGGTTGCTAATCAGTTGGTTATAATAGAGAGATCATCCTGAATCATTGGGTGGACCCAATGTAATTGCGAGGGTCCTTAAAGGTGAAACAGGGAGGTAGGAGAGGGGGACGAGGGAGATGGCGGCATGAGAAGGGCCCAGCCTACCGCTGTCGGCTTTGAAGGGGGAGGAAGGAGGCCATCAGCCAAGGAATGTGGTGGCCTTTAGAATCTGGAAAAGACAAGAGAATGGATTCTCCCCTGGAGTCTCCAGAAGGAACACAGCTCTGCTGACACATTAAGTTTAGCCCAGATGGACCCATTTTAGCCTTCTGACCTTCAGAGCTGTGTGGTAATAGCTGTGTTATGCCACCATTGCAGTAATTTGTTACAGCAGAGACAGGAAGCCCCTCTAATCCCTGTTACCTACTGGTTTTAGCTGTTTGCTGCCTTGACACATGACTTCTTGGGGAGTTACAAAAGACAACTGGGAATTAGATGTTAATTTGCCATGAGAGTAGTGATTATGTCTGCTTACTTTACCACTAGCCAGTGAGGGCCGGGCATATTCACTATGATATTCAATATGATGTGGTTTGAAGTGTTGGGGTTTGGAACTGATGGCCGAGAAAGAATTCTTGAGACATCTGTGCAAAAAAGCGGTTTTATTATAGCCCGGGGACAGGACCTTCGGGCAGAAAGAGCTGCACTGAGGTTGTGAGGAGTGACTGATAATATAAGAATTTCTATCCTATGGAGGGGAGGGTGGTTAGGACTCCAGGAAATGGAATCTATAGGTTTCTGGAGATTGCTTTTTTTTCTTGTAAATCATTAAGACAGTTGCAAACTGATGGAGACTTATGTCCTGCAGGACTGTGATCTCTATCGGTTCACTATTTGTTTTTCCTGTTTCTTTGTTCTTGGGCAGCCAGGAGGGCCTGAGGAATGTCACACATATCCCACCTTGAGGGGGGTGGTCCTTATGGAGTGTTAGCTTGTGCTTTGCCCTGTGCTTGCCTTTTGCTGCTTCATCAAATACGTATTTGGTACATGAGTAAGTAACGAGATTCCTTAAAATGTACTAAAAACTCCCTGGACTATGCACTATTATTCTCTTTCTATGTTGCCCAGATGATAATCTGGACAAGTGAGGAGTAGAAGTTAGTTTGTACCTCAGAAGGCAGAAATTCACCTGATTGGCCTCTTTTTCTTTTTTTTTTTTTTTTTTTTTTTTTTTATTTTTTTTTTTTTCAACGTTTATTTATTTTTGGGACAGAGAGAGACAGAGCATGAACGGGGGAGGGGCAGAGAGAGAGGGAGACACAGAATCGGAAGCAGGCTCCAGGCTCTGAGCCATCAGCCCAGAGCCTGACGTGGGGCTCGAACTCACGGACCACGAGATCGTGACCTGGCTGAAGTCGGACGCTTAACCGACTGCGCCACCCAGGCGCCCCTGATTGGCCTCTTTTTCACCCAAATCGTCCACCCTGAGAAAATGACCTCACAAATGCAGAGCGATAGCTCTGATCCAGAAGAATACGAACAGTAGACTGATCCAGAAAAATATGGTGGCTGGACAGCGAGTTCTTTCCCCCATGAACGTTTCACCACTATGTGGAGTGTTGATAGAATGGGGTGACCATGGGGCAAATAGATGAGGACACTGTTAGCCTGGCTGAGCTATAAGAAGGGGTCAGTGTCATCAGGAAAAAGACATGTGCTTCCTTCATGCTATTTTACGCTGAAGAATCCGAAGGACCCTGGGGTTCCTCTAGAGGCACTGTTCCTCCAGATCAGAGCTCGAACCGTTGGGGTAGGGGCAGCAGAAGGGTCTTGGGAGCGGAGAGAAAGGAGAGAGAGCAGAGAAGAAAAAGACCCCTGGCTGTTCCTTGCAAGTAGAGTCTAAGTGGACGAGGGCAAGAGACCTGTTTTGTCTGGTCTTGGAGGCTCCACATGTGCACAGGTGGGTCAGTTCCTAGAAAGTCCGTCACCTCCTGGGAACGAACTGGATTAGTACCTCAGCCTCGCCTCAGGGGCAGAGATACTCAGATCATAAGGATCCTGTGCAAGGTTGGGTGGGGTCTTTTCTGCAGTTTCAAGGTCAGATGATTCAGGCTGTAAAGTAAATTTGGGGCAGGAATTATGATGTGGACTGTCTCAGGTTGTGGGCAGGTGCATAATAGTGCTGGGGACATCCAGACTGGGACCCCTGCAGGACCATGACTTTCAGAGGGGGAGGGCCAAGGGATGGTTCAGCAGACACTCTTCTTTTTCCTCTTTCCTTCCTCTCTCCACCTCCACCTCTAACAATGCACTCAGGGTGGAAGGGATTTTTCTCAGGAGTTGTGAAAGTAAGGTTATGTCGAGCTGCTAGGGGCATTTGAGACAATTGAACCGCAGCTTCTAGTCAGGGAGCCAGAGAGTGAGGTGCATTTACACAGTAAGTGATCTCTGAGCCACCTCCACACCAGTCCTCTGGGTACCTCTCCTCTCCCCTTGAACTGGAAGATTTGCATTGTTCAGTAGCAGAGAGCTCCAGATCATTCGCCATCCCTGCTCTGCCTTCTCGGCAGGTTGTGGTGCTCTGAAAAACTCCCTCCTCCTATTCTTACAAAAGAATGATTATTGCAGAGGAGGACCTGTGACAAAGTCAGGGCCAAAATCTCAGAATCCTTCTGAGAGATTGACTTATTTACCTACTTTTACATATTCTCTTTCCACTAGGATTTCTAAGCCAGGAGCCTGTGATCTAGAATAGCCAATAGCCATTTTTTCATAGCTGTTGAATAAGACTGCTGTACCAGAGGAGAATAACATTTCTCTAAAATTCAGCGGAAAGCCAAGCCAAGAAATGAAGATCATGAGTGTAAGAGTCCTGAGAACCTTGTTTTGGCACCTGGATCGAGCTCTTCCTGAAGTCCATATCCATTCATTCATAAATATACCAGATTCATAAGGCAATACCAAGCCATTTTGCTTAAGTAGTTTGAGTTTCTGTTAGTATCTTGACTAATGCAGTCAGTTAATCTTGCCCTACAGAAAGTCAGTCTTATACTATCCTTCATCTGATAATAAAGGTTAGGTTTTTAAAAAATTTTTTTAAATGTTTCTTTATTTTTGAGAGAGAGAGAGAGAGACAGAACACAAGCAGGGGAGGGGCAGAGAGAGAGGGAGACACAGAATCCGAAGCAGGCTTCAGGCTCCCAGCTGTCAGCATGGAGCTGGATATGAGGCTTGAACCCATGAACCACGAGATCATGACCCTAGCCAAAGTTGACGCTTAACCGACTGAGCTACCCAGATGCCCCTAGGTTAGTTTTCTTTTTTTTTTTTTAACTTTTAAAAAGATGTTTATTTATTTATTTTTTGAGAGAGGAGAGAGAGCAAGCCGGGGAGAGGCAGAGTGAGAGAGAGGGAGAGAGAAATCCCAATCAGGCTCCATGCTGTGAATGCAGAGCCCGATGCAAGGCTTGAACTCATGAACTGTGAGATCATGACCTGAGCCGAAATCAAGAGTCAGACACTCTTGAGCCATCCAGGCACCCCAGTAAAGGTTACTTTTCATCACATCTGTTCCACTTTCACAATTCCTTTAATATGAGGATTCATTTAGTCATGTAACTTTTTTTTGTAAGATGTCTATTGTCTTAGGAATTCTGGGAACCACTACTAAATATAAAATCAATTGGAAATCATGCGGCTATAAGGAAAAATATGCATGGGAGGAAACTTGACAGGAAATTCCAGTTTGGGTGGAACATTTTGGACTTAGAAGTGAGGTTCCACTTAAAATTGCTGCCTTGGATATTCTTGTAATTTCAATTTTTTTCAAAACAAAATTCTAAGAGCCCCGATACATTTAGGAGTAACAAAAAGACAAGAAATGAAGAAGGAAGGTCGGAGCAGACTCCTGCCCCCAGTCATGTTGGAATCATTACGGATCCAGGTCAAGTGATTACCTGTGCTGTGCTGTTTCCTCTGGCCAGATATTCTTTCCTTCTCCTATTCAGATGTCAGAAATAGAATCTTAGAGAGGAACCGCTGGACTGGAGCAGTGACAAATGGGATATGTTGTGGGAGGATTTCAACTGGAATCCTGATATCTGTCGGAGGGGCTTAATTAGGATAAATGGCAGGGGATACGCTGAGGGCAAGGCATACCCACTCACGAGCCACATATGGAGGGCTCGCAGGGCGAGGTCAATGGAGTATGAGAAAAAAATCACATGAATTCCATCTTGATGTTGAGAGGGAGCGAGCAAGGGAGGCTGATATTCTCTGCTTGGGGTGCAATGGGACAGTGCAAGCTTGTGGCAGGGATTACAGACTCTTAGGTTCCTGACCCCAGGACTCCTCAGGACTCTTCAGAACTGTGTCTCTAGAGCCCCAGTGCTCCTGTTCTGTGATAAAAGTCCAAGGACTGTCCATTTGCACTGGGCTCAGCCTCATCGCCCTCACCTTGGCCTGATCAGGAGCTTTTCCATAAAGCAATGAGTCTGATTCATGTTTTGATGAGAATAGTTGATAAGCATCAGCCTGATTCTTTTGTAGTAACTCCTCTGTCATGGAAACAAGGCTTGTCTCTCCAGGTACTGATCTCCAGATAAGGCTCCAGATATCCTGGAAATGGATGTAATTGCTGCTGCACCCACGGGGCCACGGCCGCACCCTGCTGTGGGGACGGTGTGCTCCCAGTGGGGTTTGCTACTGGCTGTTCTTCATACTCCGCATACCAGTGCTCTTTCCTTTCTCTCTATTTCTCTCTTTTTTTCTCTTTCCCTTCCTTCCTCCCCCTCTCTTTTTCTTTTCTTTTCCTCCCTCCCTTCCTTCCTTTTCTTTCTTTCTTTCTTTCTTTCTTTCTTTCTTTCTTTCTTTCTTTCTTTCTTTCTTTCTCTTTCTTTCTTTCTTTCTTTCTTTCTCTCTCTCTCTCTCTCTCTCTCTTTCTTTCTTTCTCGTTCTTTCATTCTTTCGTTCTTTCGTTCTTTCATCCTGTTTAAAATTTAGAAGTCAAGTGTTTGATTCAGCAAGAGGGAGGAAGGGAGGGAGAATGAATCTGTCAGAATTGCACGCTTGAGAGCATTGCTCAAGGAGGAAAAATACTGCTGTACTCGTTGTGCAGTGTGGCCCTAACACATTGGGGGGGGGCACATTCATTGATTCTAACACAAAAAAGAATTTTATTTGAAAACAATGTAAAAAGTTATTTGAAACGTTTATTTTTAGAGAGAGAGAGTGTGCACGTGCAAATGGGGGAGGGGCAGAGAGAGGGAGGGAGAGAATCCCAAGCAGGCTCCACACTGTCACTGCAGAGCCCAACGTGGGGCTCGATCTCACAACCTGTGAGATTATGACCTGAGCTGATAACAAGAGTCTGATGCTCAACTGACTGAGCCACCCAGGTTCCCCTAACACTAAAATGAACTAAAAAACATTTTTTTTAAGTTTATTTATTTTTTGAGAGAGAGACAGAGACAGAGAGAGAGAGAGAGAGAGAGAGAGAGAGAGAGCAGGGGAGGGAACAAGAAAGAGGGAGAGAGAGAATCCTAAGCAGGCTCCTCACTGTCAGTGCAGAGCCTGATTCGGGGCACAAACTCACAGACTGTGAGATCATGACCTGAGCCCAAATCAAGAGTCAGATGCTTAACCGACTGAGCCACTCAGGAACCCCACACGAAAAGGGATTTTAAAGAGGGGTGCCTGGGTGGTTCAGTCGGTTAAGCGTCTGACTTCAGCTCAGGTCATGATCCCAAGGGTCGTGGGTTTGAGCCCCGCATCAGGCTCTGTGCTGACAGCTCAGAGCCTGGAGCCTGCTTCGGATTCTGTGTCTCCCTCACTCTCTGCCCCTCCCCCACTCACACTCTTTCTCTCTGAAATAAATAAACATTAAAATTAAAAAAAAAATTTAAAGAGTTAAAGGCTAAGAACTATTTTTCTGTATGACATCTATATATATATATATATATATATATATATATATATATACACATGTATGTGTGAGTATAATAAGGTGAAAAACGAATCTTATGTGGCTACAGCATCCCGAATTCATCTCAGAGAGGAGCCGATGCTTGCTGGCTGTCTTAATGGGCAACGGCCCTGTGTTTGCACAATAGAAAACATCCAGAAGAATAAAATATATACTCCATAACCAATAACCTAATGGCACAAAGAAGATCCTTATTCATTTACTCTTTCTTCCATTTATCCATAAAGTATTTATTCAGAGCCTAGCCTGTGGGAGGTCCACGCTGGGTACTGGGGATAGAGCAGTGAGAGGGAGGGGTGCGGTTCTGCCCTGTGGGGTTTGCCATCTAGCTGAGGTCACACACACAGGAAACCTGCCCGAAGGAAGCCAAGTGGAACTCATGCCTCTGGGGAGGTCCGCCGGGCTATGGCTGCTCGTCCGACACCATCCCCCTGGTCGCACGGGGCTGTTGAATACTGGAAAAGCTGCCAGTGTAACTGAGGAGTTGAACATTTAATATTATTGCATTATGATTAGTTTAAGTTTAAATTGAAGAATACTGGGTACAGTTACTAGCAGACTTTTTAGCTTTTTGGAACAACTTGGGTGCCCGTATCTTTTTCAATTTAGGCTTTGTGAGATCTAAATACAGATTGTGTGTTTCTTATCAAAATTTAGGACCCTAAGCGAGAGGTTCTGTAACTATGAAATGCACCCTAGATCTAGAAGATTTGGTACCAGGGGTGCGGGGGTGGCTCAGTTGGTTAAACATCTGACTTCGGCTCAGGTCATGATCTCACAGTTTGTGAGTTCAAGCCCCGCCTCAGGCTTTGGGTTGACAACTCAGAGCCTGGAGCCTGCTTTAGATTCTGTGTCTCTCTCTCTGTTCCTTCCCTGTTTGCCCTCTGTCTCTCTCTCTCAAAAATAAAGTTAAAAAAGAAAAAGAAAGATTTGGTACAAAAAAAAAAAAAAAGAAGAAAGAAAAGAAAAGAATGTAAAATAATTCATTAGTAGGATTTTGGATATGTTGGGTTAGATAAAATATATTATTGAAGTGGACTGTATCCATTTTCTTTCTTTTTTTTTTCTTTTTTAAAGCTTATTGAGCTTATTATTACCTTTTAATGTTTATTTATTTTTGACAGAGAGAGAGAGAGCACGAGCAGGGGAGGAGCAGAGAGAGAGGGAGACACAGAATCCGAAACAGGCTCCAGTCTCTGAGCTATCAGCACAGAGCCCGACGCGGGGCTCGAACTCACAAACTGTGAGATCATGACCTGAGCCCAAGCCGGACGCTCAACCGACTGAGCCACCCAAGCGCCCCTCTTTTTTTTTCTTTTTAATAGGACTCCTGGAAAACTTTAAATCACATATGTGACTTGTATTCATTTGTCTTGGATAGTGTTGGTCTAAGGGGTTTTGAAGGAGAGAGAAATCCTATCATGAAAGAAATGGCTTTTTGGTATTAATTTTGCAGAACTGGATCTTTCAGGTGGAGAGAGCAGAGAACGTTCCTGGGATGGGAGAGAGATGGGGTCATGGGATGGCTGTGATAATTCCAGGGATGCTGGTGTGTGGGAGAGCCTTGGTCATTGTGTTTGGGGAACAGCAGTGGGACAGGCTGGTCAGGATCACGAGGCCATGGTGTGGGTAGCCTTGCCCTGCCAAGCTGAGTGGGTTGTGCTCAGTCCAGTTGGCCAAGAAGGAGCTGGGAGGCTTTTGAGCAGGGGCAGAGTGGTGAGAACAGCTTTTGTGATATTTATCCCGCTGCACTATGTAAATTGGGACTAGTGGGGAGAGCCACAAGCAGAGAGATGTGGTTTGAAGACCCCAGCAGTAATTCCTTTTAGCCAAGAATCCAAAAACAAAGAAACAAATATAGGAACAAATGATAAAAACTTCACACAGTTCTTATAAGAATGAAATCAGGCCTTACTCACATTCCACTTCCTACAAATTACCCTTTGTAGTAATTTCTTCCCCTTTAATTTTTTAACTTTAATTTGATTTATTTATTAAAAATTTTTTAATGTTTATTTTTGAGAGAGTGAGAGACTGAGAGAGAGAGCGTGTGCATGAGCCAGGGAGGGGCAGAGAGAGAGGGAGACACAGAATCCAAAGCAGGCTCCAGGCTCTGAGCTCTCAGCACAGAGCCCGATGTGGGGCTCGAACTCATGAACTGTGAGATCTCACCTGAGCTGAAGTTGATGCTTAACCGACTGAACCACCCAGATGCCGCTAATTTTTTCTTTTTTTTTAAACTCCTGGGCGGTGGTCATATAACTTGGATATTGTCCTGGAGCCTGGGATGGAATTCTATCAGTCACTTGTAAGTGGGTCTGTTTAGTTTGCTTATCACAAATCTCCAAAATATGTGATACCCTTTGGAGCCAAGAGTCACAGGAAATAAAGATTTAGGGAAATGAATACCAACGACTCCAGAAGATCTGTAAAGTTCCGGATCCTGGGATTGTAGCACGGAGAGGGCTTCTAGGTGTCATCCAATTCAAACTTCACTTCCCTGAAGAATAGGCCCAGAGAGTTTCCAGGACATGTCCACAGCCACACAGCTAGTTAGTCACACAATGGCGACGAGAGTCTGAGCCTCCAGGTTTTCATCCAGCTTCTGCCCCAACATGGCATGCTGCTCTCTAGGAACATCAAGCCTATAATGAATCCAGAAAGATGAGGCAAAACCACAAGGAACTGGGAAAGGTAACAGTCGGGTCCACTGTATAGAGAGAGGTTATATGAGTGCACGCAGCCCTGTGAATAAAACGCACGGGGCCTCTCTTCTCTCAGCTGCAGCCCTTGGAGCGTCATTGGTTGATCCCCCATTAATGGCTCAGGGACAGCTGCCCAGTGTTGGGACACCCGGGAGGAACACTTAATCCTCACTGAGGAGGGGCAGCAGGGTGGAGGGCCAGCCCTACCATCACCCCAGGAAGGTTTTCAGTGCCCTCACATCTTCCTTTCCATGTCTGCAGGGAAGAAAGAAGCATTAGAGGACTAAAGAGGGGGAGGCCCTAAGAAAAGTTAGGAGAGGGAACGTGTGGAGGGGTCCACTGAAGGCTTGGCTCATATGTACATGTGCGGACCATATAAAGGCTCTTTAAATAGCGCTGTCGCAGGTGAAGGCGGTGACAGAGGACAGCCTCCCTGTGCTGCAGGGAGCTGAGTAAATACACACTGATGTCATGTCCATAGCTGGGTGGGGGCGGGGCTGGACCACGAGTTTCTCAGAAAGTACCAGAACGTCTGTAGTTTTCACCGCCAAGTCCCGTTCTATTAGACGGCACCTGTGGAGTCGCTCACATTTCAGGAAATATTTTCTGCCTAGGGATCTTTCAGAGGAAAACAGAAAAATCCAGCCTCAACTCTGAACCAGTCCAGCCTCCGAGCCACGGTTACAGTTTATGAATAGCTTGGGCTTTCTTAAGGAGTCCTTAGGCTGTTTGGTGAATTTGCTTCCAGGCACGTGTTTCATACATTCCCTTGAAAATGGAAACCCAATGGTAATCACTAAATAGCTGAAGTATGAATCCTATGAAAACCAACCCGCCACCCCTGGTAAGAAGCCACACAAACTGACAGCCTCCCAACCCTGTTGTGTTCTTCCGCGTGGGTATCACACAAGTGGGAATAAGGCAGGAGCAAAAACGCAAGCAAACGTTTGGCTTTTGATTAGACATTAAAGCTCAGACAGTCATTGAACTTCTTGAACTCTGTGGCTTCAGTCCAGGTTGGAAAGCAGGTCAAGCAAGTAAAGCTGAAGGTAGAGTGTGGTCTTTTGTTCTCGCAGGCTTTGAAGATTGTTTCACGGTTAATGTTTGACTGTGGGTCTTAACTACTTTGTCCCTTGGCGTTCTCCCATGCAAACAAAACCTAAGTCTTGCCGTGAAGGAAGATCTTTTTTTCATTACTGTGAAGAGCATGAACTCTTTCTTTTGGAGGGTAAAGCAAAATGGTGAAGTGTTCAGGGTCTAGAGCGGCGTGGGTCCAGTAGAGGTATAATGTAAGCCGCGTGCACGGGCCACACATGGCGTGCCTACTTCTCTAGAAGCCACGTTAACAAAAAGTAAAAGCCAACAACTAAAACTAACTTTAGTAACATTTTATTGTAGCCAGTATAGTCAAAAGCTTATTTCAACATGTGATCAATATCTTAACAACCATTAATGAGATATTTTACATTCTTTTCTTCATACTAAGTCATCAAAATATAGTGGTTTTTTTTCCACTTGCTGCACAGCTCAGTTCCAGTTAGCCACATTTCAAGTACTCAGTAGCCATATGTGATTAGTGGCTACTGTATTGAGCAGGACAGCTCTAGAGTCAAATTGTATTGACTTAGAAACTGCTTGATTTTGAGCAAGTTCCTTAAGCATCCCATGCCTCAGTTTCCCCATTGGTAAAATGAGAAGAATAATAGGATCTGCCTTATTGAGCCTGTCGTGCAGATGACAAGTGCAAATATATTTAAAGCCCTCAAGGCAGTGCCTAGCATATATTTGATCGATCTGTGTCAGCTAGCATTATTAGTTTTGGCAAAAGTACACAAGGGAAAAGTGTTAGTTTTTCTCCAAAATAGAGTACTTCAAAACCAAGTGAAACTGAGTTAAATTTAGAGCTTAGATCTGTTTTGGGGTGGTGGGGTGCTGGTGGTGGTGGGATTATCTATTAGCCCAAACCAGGAAAACATACTCAAAGTACTTTATTTTTTTGAACATTTTAAAAAGTTTATTTATTTATTTTGAGAGAGGGAGCACAAGTGGGGAAAGGGCAGGGAGAGAGGGAGAGAGAATCTCAAGCAGGCTCTGCACCACCGGGGCAGAGCCCGGTAGGGGGCTTACGTTCATGAACGTAAGGATCATGACCTGAGCCGAAGTCAGATGTGTTAAACGACGGAGCCACCCAGGGGCCCCCAAAGTACTTGAATCTTTGATTTCATCAGACCAGTAAATTGTAAAATGGCCTTACGTCTACACCTATGGCAACAGGAAGCGAGAAGAGTTTAACTAGCTACCTGTCGGCTGTTTCCCCACCTTGTCAGTAATATTTAAGGCAGTTGAATAGTTGTGTGCATTTGTAAAAGTGCATGCATTTCGATTTTGATGGGTAGAATTTAGAACTTTTCAAATTTTGGAACTTTTAAAATAATAAAACAAGGGCGCCTGGGTGGTTCAGTCAGTTGAGCGTCTGACTTCGGCTCAGGTTATGATCTCAAAGTCCGTGAGTTGGAGCCCTGCATCGGGCTCTGTGCTGACAGCTCAGAGTCTGGAGCCTGCTTTGGATTCTGTGTCTCCCTCTCTCTCTGTACCTCCCCTGCTCGCCCTCTGTCTCTCTCTTTCTCTCAAAAATAAAATAAACATTAAAATAAATAAAAAATAATAATAAAACATTCAATGTTAAGCTGAAATTCCTTGCCTTGTTTTCTAAAGCAGTTTTGCCTGTGAGTGACTGTCACATCCTGGGTGACTTCTGCAATGTCCCTGATCTCAGGGTTTCATCTTGGTGCTCCAGAGGCACACCAGAGGAGTGGAGCATTTGCTTTGTGGCCACAGGGGCCAATTTGTTACGTGAATTTTTTCTTAATCCCTTCTTCTGTACCTGTGAATGAGCATAAGAGAGATGTAATTTTTGATGGGGCCACATCGTCAGGGCTTATCCGCACATGGCCAAGACTGAACAGTATTAAGAAGACCCACAGAGGTCAGAAAACTGGCAATCAGGTTCCATTTTGCCTTCATCCTTAGTTTTAGTGATGGCACCAAACATCTCCATGACATGTGCTCAAAGTACATTTGCATCTTTTGTAGGAGGTATCAGGGGTTTGGGTCTGATCAAGGAAAACAACATGACCATGTTTCAGGCAGTAACATGAAAGCTTTATTGGGCCATGCTTGGACAGGGTTGTGTGAAAGGGGAAGTCTCTCACAGCATGAGACCGTCCAGAGGCTCCAGGAAGCCCACATCCAGAAGGGGAGGAGAGTAGAGGAGCTCCTGGCAGAGAGCAGTGGGGTGGGGAGAAGGGAGTGGGGGATAAGGGGGTGGGGTGGGGTGCTCAGCACATGGTGGGGGGTCTCTGGGTAAGAGAACACTGAAAGGTGGTTTTAGCTTGGGGTCTTGTAATTAGAAGTCTCTATCTTATCAATGGCCAACAGGTACTGGGCAAGTTTTCGAGGGGTATGCAAAACTCTAGAGGTGGGCTCTAAATGGCTACAAATCTGCTTGTTTGGCTATATAACCTGGCATGTAAAAATTTAAATTTGGTGTCAGGGGGCTTTTGAACAAATGAGTCTCAGCCTACAGTGGAAAACATATACAACCTAGGGGCCAATGCACAGAAGCCATTTTTGACCAATTTATGTAACAATCTTACATTCCACGTGCGAACAGTGTGGCCACGCAGAAAGCACACTTTCTGGAGAAAACCTTGGGTTCTCATTGTGGCCGTGCCATTTCCTAGCTGTCAATCTGCTGGGACTCCCTGGCCTCATCCATAAAATGAGGGGTGGGACAGATGGCCTCTGAAGCGTCCAGCTCTAAATATTTATTACTCCCAGGTTCTTGAAACATCCTCATGACAGTAGACAGGGTATGTTTTATTATTTCCATTTGTTGGATGAGAGATGCGAAGCACAGAGTTGTTAAGTGCTGAGCGTTTCATCAAATCTCACCCGGTTCCTGGCAGAGAATTGGATTAGCGTTCATGTTTGGGGATGTTTGTCTCTTTTGTGTTTTCTTATTACCCTGATGGGAAAACAAGGGGAAATCTTTGCAAAAGGTTGCTCTGGAAGTGAAATTAAGATTCTGCCACTGTACGTGGCTGAAGCCCAAGCAAGAGGTAACTCAGATTGAAGATTTATAGGAATAACATCCTGTTATCATTCTATTTTCTCTACGTGTTTATATATATAAACATTTAGAGACAAAGAACTACAGCAGCACTTCCTTTGGTGCTCTCTGTAAAATTACTGAGTGGATGAGAGATTATTCCTAAAGACCCCACGCCTGGTGATGTTGCATATGGTACCAGTATTTCCTCTGCACCAATGGGGCTGTTATCATCCTGCACTGATTTCTCAGGTATATGCTCTGAACTCTCACTTCTAACACAGGTCTTCTCATGGCATTACTGAAAAGTAATGAAGATTTGTTGCTGTTTTTAATAAAGCATATCAGTCTTGGAGGCTGTGCTTCAGAAATACCCTCTGTTTCACTCACCATTACTGGGACCATGTAGAGAGTTTGACTTCTTATGGCCAACAGCTAGGGAGCATTTCCTTCTGAAAGGAGGGAGGTTTACTTAAAACTAAATGAGTTTTAAAACCTTTATCCTGAGACTTGCCTGAATTGTAAAATAAATCATACAGGAGTTTTGGTGAATTTTTTTGGCTCTGAAAGCTTCTATATTTGACTGTCCCAGAACGCTCTGTTCTCTGTTAAGCCATGTCCATTGGTTTCTGGCTCCAACATTTCAGAGGACTTTGTGACCCTGTTTTCCAGACCTGAGTTTAATTGGATAGTTAATTATCTGAGCAGGAACACATAAGCCAAGTTGAGTTTGGGGGTGAAGCCTGCGATCTCTGGTCCACCTCGGCCGACAAGAAAGTCTTTGTGAACCTTTGTTGATTATATTTTTACATAAGCAGATGTTCCATATAGCAGAGGAAAGAGACCAGGGAGAAGGGCCTGTAACCAGATCGTGTTTAGCTAAGAGGAAGACAAAAGCCCCTTTATCTCTTTGCAATAACTTAGCTGAGCGAGACCTGAGGCCTGAGCTGTGAGGCCCTCGTTTCAGTTCCAGGCAGGCATTTGAGCTGAACAGGAAGGAATGAAGGTCGTTTGCTTGGCCTCAGCCTTCAGTCATGATTTCTGATTAGCATGTTCTTCTCAGATGAAATTTGTAAGCACCTTGAATAATTTCTTCTTCCTCTCATTCCAGGAATTTTTTAGTTAGGCATTTTCAAAAGTTTCTTTCTTTTAAACTCACTTGACTCAGGCTACTAGACTGTCTTCGCTAGTTCAGGGTTTCCATAACAACCAACTGGAGGATCCATTCAAATCCATCTACAATGACCTTAATGAAAATGATGTCACAGCACTTAGAATAGATGTCCCTTCTCTAGAACTCAGCTAGTCTCCTCAAGCTTCTGATGACTGTCTATGAAAGAGCCCTCCCCTCTGCCTCACAAATGCCGCACATTTTATTTTCCCCCTGCTCCAAATGGGCACCCATTTAGGGTCCATAATCGCAACCATACTGTATTTGGCCTTCTAAAAGTTTTTCTGGATTCTGAAGTGCTGTTCCCAATTTGTCTGCCTTGGAACTTACATCCATTTGACTGTTCTCACCACCTCCCTAGAAACTATTCTCTCCAGTAAGCTTTCCTTAATGCCTCTCCTTGGGACGTGGCTCTATTCTCCAGAGGTACACAGTCACAGGCCCCGCCTTAGCGTTAGGCCTACTGTAACATTTGTGGGGGTTGGGCAAGAGTCCAAATGGAGGCCATTTACCACATGTCTAAGTGTTTAAACATCATAAAGCAAGTTTATGAGCTGTTAAATAAACTATGTCTGTCCTCCTACCCTGACAAATATATCTCCTGTCAGTGCCATTCAGGCATAGATCACCAGGAACATACCTGTGGTGGAACAAAGTTGGGTGGATTGACTTATACCAATGAGAGAGAGACTCTACCCCATGGGGAACCAAGGGACATCTCGTGCAGTGTTAGAAAGGGCGTAGTAGACATTTGGGCTTATGATGGGTGACTAGGGGAGAGTTCAGGAAGGTATGGTTTTGCTCTGGGTTAAATGGATGCTGTAAAAAAGTGGGGTAGTCCTGTGACTGGGTACCTTAACAAAGTGGGTAGGTGCTGTGGCTGGTGAAGAAACAGTAGTCAGTCTTCTTAGCCAGGGTAGGGGGATAGTGGTCATTGCTGTGGTTTGAATAATGTTCTCAGTTTGGTCTGTGCTCAGATGTGAGTACAAAGAGGTCTTGGTTTTCTCTTACTCTGTCATGGTCACAGTGTGGCCTGTCGCTTGTGATCTGTGAAATTGTTTATGCTCAGTTGGAGGACATCAGTACTCACCTGAATGCCAAGGCCAGTTTTGGGTCATACCAAGCCTGGCTGATGGGGCTATGCTGCTTTTCTGTTTCTCTTCTCATTTCTCTCTTGACAAGGAGGGCCAGGTTTGAACGTAGAAATCCCGGACTCCTCAGTGTTCTGTGCCAGAATGTGGCAGTGGGGTGGAGGCATCTCTGTCCTCCTCTCCTCCCCTTCCTGGCTTCTTCCCACCCCTTTATCTATCTTCTGCTGTGAAAGGTCTGACCCTCAGCAACACTCATGTCCCATCCCACACATCCAAGCTGACCCGTGGCCACCACTTGGGCCTAGACATCTGCATGCTGGCTGTGAGATACATCCTCAGGAGGGTGAACTCAGAAAAGAGGACTGCACAGGCCTGGGAAGCAGGCTCCGGGCTGTTTGGACCAGAAATTCCAGGGTCCTGGGTACCTGGAATATAATCTAGTGGTTGGTTTTAGGGGCCTTCATTCCCTCAGTCCCACAGCCTTCTCACCTTGTGGGGAAGGGCACTGTCAGAAGAGGGTCAGTGGGGAGGCTGCTTGCCCGGGTCTCAGAGGGTCTGCCTCTAACTGTTGATTCCCTGAGTTGACCTGTTCGTTATAGTGACCTCCCTCATCCAGCAGGACTTCTTCTTTTTTTTTTTTTTTTTAATATGAAATTTATTGTCAAATTGGTTTCCATACAACACCCAGTGCTCATCCCAAAAGATGCCCTCTTCAATACCCATCACCCACCCTCCCCCCCTCCCACCCCCATCAACCCTCAGTTTGTTCTCAGTTTTTAAGACAGCAGGACTTCTGATCTCAGTCTCCTGTAGCTGGTCTGGTTCTGTTTCACTCACACTGTCATATTAGATGGTCACTCAGGGTACACACCCAAACTGATGGGAAAGGTGAAAGCCACTCAATGTTCGAAGCTATTTCTATTCCCTCAACTTTTTCAAAGAAGGAGACGAATACATAAAAAACTTGCTTAAGATTAATGTTCATGTAAATGGCCTAAATCTGTAGAAGTGAAAATATGTCCCGAATGCGCCAAGATTCGCCGAAGTGCAGTGATTGGTGAGTTACATTTCCTGAGAAGCTAAACTAACTAGTTTTATGAATTCTATCTTCCTTTAAAGTTTGGGCTTTTAGATTAGAAATAGAGTTAACATTTCCAGAACTAGTTTCTTTTTTTTTTTTTAATTTTTTTTTTTTCAACGTTTATTTATTTTTGGGACAGAGAGAGACAGAGCATGAACGGGGGAGGGGCAGAGAGAGGGAGACAGAATCGGAAACAGGCTCCAGGCTCTGAGCCATCAGCCCAGAGCCCGACGCGGGGCTCAAACTCACGGACCGTGAGATCGTGACCTGGCTGAAGTCGGACGCTTAACGGACTGCGCCACCCAGGCGCCCCACCAGAACTAGTTTCTATAGTGTATTTTGCTTCTCATCTAAGAATATCTTGGGTTCCTCTCTCACTTCTTACTTTTTGAAAGAGGAAACTCTTTCCTTCTTATTCTAGTCAGTAGGAAGTGTGACCTCTAGTTTTTGTGCTCAAAGAATCCTCCTTTAGGTAATAATGACCTCAGGTGGTAAGACTTCAGGATGTTGGGACTAAAGGTTTGTAAAGGCAGGCACTGAGAGGTTATAGGAATAAATGTTGGAATACAGCAGACTCCCTGAGAAAGGACATCCTGTTTCACTCTTTAAGTATCTTCTGGAATGGAAAGCTCATTTCTTCAAACATAAAAATGATAAAATCACATTCTTTATCTGTATGGGCCCATTTTACAAGAGGATTCTTTTTTCATCACCTGCAAATGTATATTTTTACATTTCTTAGGTTTATCCAAAATAGTACTTGTTCCTTCTTTCAAGTACTAGTATTTAAAACCGATTCGCCCTGCCATTCATCACTGCTAGTGAAGCTTTGGAGGGCTGTTTGGATGCATTTCCTTCCTTGATTTTCTCCCACCTCTTCCTCCCTTCTTTCCATGAGTGTAACCAATGAAGAGGGTAGGTTTACAGCCCAACTTTCTGTTGAAACCTAACGCTATCATTTGCTAACTGGGTGATCACGGACCTCAGTTGAACCTTCCCTCTCCCATAAAATAGGAGAAATAACATTAGTTATTTTGTAAGGTTGTGAGGGCTAAATGGAAGGTGCTCAGTATGGTGCCTGGCACACAGTAAGCATTCAATACATACAAACATTGATTTTTTTTTTTCCACAGTGTTTTATTAAGTGCCCACTCTTAATAAGGCACTGTGTGAAATGGTGAGGACACGGTAACAAACTAGATATCTTCCTTATTCTCTGGGAGTGTACCATACAGAGATGGGAGACAGGGGAGTAAATAAATGGACATCATAGGATGGGAATTGAGATTGCTGTAGGAGTGACCAGGGGGAAACTCTATCTGGTTTTGAGAAGCCAGGAAAGGCTTTCCGGGGCTGGTAGCTCCACTGACACCAAAAGGGTGGATAGCAATCAACAAGGTGATGTGGGATCTGATGAGGCCTTCCAAGCAGTGGGAACAGCATGTGCAAAGTCCCAGAGGCAAGAGAGACCACAGCAACTGCAATAAGACTGAAAAGAAATGAGCCAACTTTATTTTTCTGTATCCTTTTTCTTTTGAATTATTCTCTGTTCCTCACAGGTCCCAAGTGGATCCCAGAATGATTGCATCTTGTGTAAAGCGGCTAAGGCGAGATGCGGCTTCTTGGAGATATCTTCACACTGTGCTTTGCTTACCTCTTCCTTTACCTGCCCTCAACCATCAGCTACTTTTGGGTCTTGTTCAGGATTCTCCCTCTCTGGATTTATCCCTTCCAGGGAATATTTGTTTTAGCTTCTTTTACCCTTTTAGGCTTCATCTGTTATTTTAGGTTTACTTTCTTCTCGTTTTATGATGTCTTAGATTCCCCCCCTCCTTTTTTTCCCCTGTTGCTTTTAGTGCCTCCAGCTGATGGCCTCTTCTAAATCTCAGTAGTTCATTCCATTTCTTCTGTCCCATCAGTCACTAAAACATTAACATTTGCTTGATCTCCAAAATGGTCTTTGGGACGCAGTCCTTCCTTTCATGCTAATCACCCCCCTTGCTTTGTGATGCTTTTGCTAGATTTTTAAGGTGCTCTTGGCCAAGATATCAAAGTTGATGTTACAATAAACAATGTCACATGCTTTTGAAGAACATGCTTTGCTGATCCTACATAAATAATTTCTGTTGGGTATTTCAGCATTCCTTGGGTATTTCAGCCCAAGATACTCAGATACTCCAAATGGACTTAGAGACTGGCTTAAAACTGCGTGTGTTAGATATCTTAGAAAACCGTCACTTTTAATCCCAATTTTGATATCTTCACCCACCATAACTTCCCAATGGTGATAACAGAAGTTAATCTATTTTGCACACTTGTTAATGTGCTAAATTCTTTGCCGAATGAATATGAGCACCATTTCATTTTACTCTTATTAAAAAAACCTACACGGTGGATGCTCTTTTATAGATTAGATTTAGGGTGTTTTGGCGCTCTTCCAGTGTCACACACTAACACGCGACGTGTCAGGAATCAAGCCCTCTCCACAAGCCTCTGCTCTCACTCACCGCACTGCGTGGCCAGGTGGCCTTCAAGCCGTGAAGGAACAAGTGAAGGAGAAGTTGGAGATGTTGACAGGCAGTCAGGCTGGCAGTGTGAATTCTGAGGGTGTGGGATTTGTCTCTCTTCTGGGATTTTTTATCCAGATGCCCTATCCCTCTCGTAGCTAAAAGGTAATGCAGCTCATTCTTTTCTGCTGACCTGCAACACCCCGGGCCCGTTAATTTTTTCTAGAGTGATATTAGTATTGTGTTTATGATTTTAAAAACGTGTCCTTGACTTTGAAGACATGCATATTGCACAATGATGTGATGTCTGGGGTTGGCTTCAAAATAATTCCTTTGGTGGACAAAGTGGAGGGAACCATAAAGGAACCAAGATTGTCTGTGATTGTTGTAATTGGGCATCTGTTGAGGTAGATGGTCTCCTTTCTACTATACTCTATAATTTTGTGTGTATTGGAAACTGATCATGACAAAGTGTTAAAAAACATTTCTGAGCAACTTCACTTGCCTCCTGTAAGGCTATCCTTGCTCCCCAACTCCCCTGGTGAATTGTATTTCATTTTCTTTTTTAGAGGCTCATCTACAGTTCGCCAGTCATTTAAGATCAGCATCTGTTCAGGCATCTTCCTTGTGGATCTTCTTTTCACTTTTCTGTGATAAGACTTTTAAAAAGCTTGGTTATTATAATGCATATATTCTTTAACCCTCCACCCATCTATTTTTTTTTTTTTTTTTTGGTTAAAGCAGAATTTGACTGCTGATATCATCTTTTTCCCCATGGGTCTCTTCTCTTCAATTCTCGAACACACTTTTTTCTCTACAAATAGGTTTTGTTTGTGCAGTTAATTATGGCGTGATTTTGGTACACTTTTCTGTAGGAATCCTTTTTCAGAAGGACTGTGGTGCTCCAAGTTTGAGGTGAATGTTGACTCTTTTTCACTATTATGAGACTCAAGTGGCTATGATGGGTCTTCTCTGTGAGACAGACTTATATTAAAAAAGTTATATTTAAACAGAGCTCAGGTTGAATGATGGTCTTGCCTATTTATCTGTGTTTCATTCGCTAGTTTATCAATAAAAATTGTTAAATTCCTACACATATTGAGCATATAAAGTACAATTTACTGTCCTTTTTTTTAAAAAAAAATAACGTTATCTATTTTTGAGAGACAGAGAGGGACAGAGCTTGAGTGGGGGATGGGCATAGAGAGAGGGAGACACAGAATCTGACTGAGCCCCCCAGGTGCCCCAATTTATTGTCTTAACTACTAATACTTTTGTAGGGATTTTACAAAATATTATTTTAAAAAATTATGTTAGGGGCGCCTGGGTGGCGCAGTCGGTTGAGCGTCCGACTTCAGCCAGGTCACGATCTCGCGGTCCGTGAGTTCGAGCCCCGCGTCAGGCTCTGGGCTGATGGCTCAGAGCCTGGAGCCTGTTTCCGATTCTGTGTCTCCCTCTTTCTCTGCCCCTCCCCCGTTCATGCTCTGTCTCTCTCTGTCCCAAAAATAAATAAAAACGTTGAAAAAAAATTAAAAAAAAAAAAAAAATGGCATAAAAAATTATGTTATACTAAAACTGAATTTGGATTATAGCCAACATTGGCTGAATTTTATTCTTTAGGGATTATGAAGTTCAAATTTCTTTTTATATGGTATACACTAAAAAGTATGAACAGGAGGAGAGGATTTATGTGTTCGTTCATTCACTCAACAAATATCTATTGAGGTCCTAGCGTGTACAAATATTCTTCCAAGTCTATGGATACTTTGTCAAACAGATGAACTTCCCTGCCCTCTTATAGCTTATATTCTACTGGAGGAGACAGATAACAAAGAAAATAAGCAAGTTTATACAGAGCTTGTCAGAGAGCAACAAGTGGGCAGAACCTGAGTAGGGAAGGAAAAGGGAAGTGTGGGTTGCAATGTTAGAAAGGGCAGGCAAAGGGGCACCTGGGTGGCTCAGTCAGTTAAGCATTAATCGTTTGCCTTCTGCTCAGGTCATGATCTCGAGGTTTTTGGGTTTGAGCCCCGGATCACGCTCTGTGCTGACAGCTCAGAGCCTGAAACCTGCTTCAGATTCTGTCTCCCTCTCTCTCTGCCCCTCCCCCATTCATGCTATGTCCCTCTCTGTCTCAAAAATAAATAAACATTAAAAAAAATTTAAAAAGGGGCACCTGGGTGGCTCAGTCAGTTGTGCGTCCGACCTCGGCTCAGGCCATGATTTCACGGTTCGTGAGTTTGAGCTCCACGTCGGGCTCTGTGCTGACAGCTCAGAGCCTGGAGCCTGCTTCAGATTCTGTGTCTCCCTCTCTCTCTTCCCCTGCTCTCTCTCTCTCTCTCTCAAAAATAAGTAAACATTAAAAAAAATTTTTTTTAATAAAAAAAATAAAGTTGGGGGGGTACTGGATTGGATAAAAATTTGGGAGTCTCTTTTGACACCAGTGGATTCCTAGGATGTTTATAAAATTAAATGAGGGCTCCCAGGTAAAAATCCCAGAAACATCCTTAATGGCCTCTGTTAGTCGGCAAAAGTCCGATTGCTGTTTAGAATCAAAAAAGGATAGAAAAGAAAAAAAAAAGGAGAAAAGAAAAAGCCTTTGGACCTCAAACAGACGTGTTGGAAGCCTGCTCTACCATATAATGTGGCTGGGTGACCTTGAACAAGTTACTCAACTTCTCTGAGCCTCTCCTTTAGAAAAATGGCAGGCTGTACATCTCCAGAGTTGTGTGCTGTTAAAATCTGATAGTGGATAAACTCGTACAGAGCTGCTGAGTGATGTTAGCTTTTCCCCTTGATACTGACTGCTTAAATGGAATTTATAGCCAAGTGGCTCACCAGTGAGGAGGTAGATGTCCCTGGGGAAGGGGGAAAAGCACTCTGGTGTGAGGAGGGAGCTCCAGGTAGGTGTGGAGGGGAGAGCCGGGCCCCCACTTCCCACACCTCTGCACAGTGTGATGCCATGTCCCACCATGTATGTGTTGAGTTGAATTCTTGCACATAAGGTGACTGTTTCAATGTGGGGACTGTTTTTTGGCATTTTAAATATTTACAATTATACATGGTTTCTAGGGAAATCCCAAAGGCATTACAAGTTTTGCCTACAGAGATGAGTCCTGAATATTGGGGGGCATCTCTCTTCAGAAACTGTGATATTGCAGAGTCCAGCCAGTGGTGGTAAAGGATTACAGTCAGGACCCTGGAACCAGAATATTCCATCCCATGAACTTAATAGAGGTCTCTTTACCAGTAAAATCTCACATTAGTGTAAAAACGCTGTGTTTTGCTTTCCTTACGTGAACTTGAAGTTTAGCAGTCTTGAGTCTTTCTAAGTGGTCTGATTGCTGGCTAAGGGGTCCACACAATGGAAGCAGATGATGTGTTGTGTGGGTGTTTATAGCTAACCCCCCAGAGTACTTCTCTCTCTGACGGGATCCCTTTTTGGCAAAATCATAGGGGTCCTATCACTCTGTCTGCCTCTCAGCCTCTTTCTCAAACTCCAGGAGCACCACATACCCTGAACTCGGAAGAGCCTCCCCTCTGTCTTGTCCCTTTGAATATGGGTTCTCCCATCTGGTGGAGTTGTGTGACTCTGCTTAACGACACCCTGCGCCCAGACCCTGCACCAGCCCGACTGGCCAGAGGGAAGGACGACTTTACAGTGGATCTTCCCCCCCTCCCCCCGCTCCCCCCCTCCCAGGACTGCCTCTCTTTTCCCTCTGTGCTCACCACTCTTTCAGTAGGAGGTATTACAGTCTCTTTCCTTGGAAACTGAGGCCCAGGGACCCCAGACAAGGAGGAAAGGGGATGCTAGATTTCCCACTATCTCTGCACTACCCTCTTGGAACCATTTTTTCTTAAATACTAAGGGGAAAGGTGACTACATGAGGCTAGAGTCAAGTCACAGATTAAAAATAAATAAATCAATGAATTAAAAAAAAAATTCTTGCTCAAGATGCTCCTGAGCATTTACTCTTGGAATAACTCCTGGAGGGCCGATACCTTAAAGCATGGACAGCACTGAGTGCCCAGAGAAACCTGTGATTAGATCCACCAGATCCTGTGAGACGAGCTCTCCAGAGACTGCAATGGCTGTTTTCCTTGAGGTCTAGCACTGTACAAAGGGAGGCACATTAGCGATTTAAAAAGACATTTTTAAAAATCATGCTTGCTTTTTTCTGACTGTAAAAGTAATGTATGTGCATCTGGGCAGGTCCAGGGTTTCTGGGTCCTAAAGCATACACAATTTGGGGGTACATCTTTAAGGAAAAGAATAGAAATGATGAACACAGAATTACGAATGACTTGATTTTGAAGGGGCCCCTTGCAAGTGAGAAGCCGGAAGTTCACACTTTGGGTCACACTGAACCTGTCCCTGAGTTTCCCTACAGAGAATTGAGAAGCCAAACCACCTTCAACCCCACTTCCTCAGAGGGTGTGTTAACACTTTTTGTTTTTAAATAATAGCGTTATTGAGACACAGCTCACATAGGAAACAATTCACCTAAAGTATACAATTGGGTGGGTTTTTTTGGGTGTATTTACAGAATTTTGCAACCATCACCACAATCCATTCTAGAACATTCTATCACCTCAGAAAGAAGCCCTGTGCCCATCGGCAGTCACTAGCCACTTCCTCCAACATACCCAGTCCTAGGCAACCACTAATCTACTTTCTGTCTCAGAAGATTTGCCTGTTCTGGGCATTTGCTATAAATGGAATCACACAATATATGGCCTTTCGCGACTGGCTTCTTTCGCTTAACATAATGTTTTCAAGGTTCATCCATGTTGTAGCTTGCATTAAACTTTATTTTTTATTGTTTGATAATATTCCATTGTATGGATATACCACATTTAAAAAAATGTTTTTATTTATTTTTGAGACAGAATGAGAGAGAGAGAGAGAGAGAGAGAGAGAGAGAGGCAGAGGCCCTGATAGTACAGAGCCTGATGTGGGGCTTGAACTCACAAACTGTGAGATCATGACCTGAGCCAAAGTTGGATGCTTAACCGACTGAGCCATCCAGGCGCCCCTGGATATGCCACATTTTAAATCCATTCATCAGTTACTGTGTTAATTCTTTATTTTTAATTTTTATTTTTTTTATGTTCATTTAAGGTATGTCTACACTCAACATAGGGCTCAAACTCATGACCCCGAGATGAAGAGCTGCAGGCTCCTCTAACAGAGCCAGCCAGATGCCCCAATGTGTTAATTCTTTAAAAACAGGGTGCCTGGGTGGCTGAGTTGGTTGAGCATTGGACTTCGGCTCGGGTCATGATCTCACGGTTGGTGGGTTTGAGCCCCGCGTTGGGCTCCGTGCTGACAGCTCAGAGCCTGGAGCTTGCTTCAGATTCTGTGTCTCCCTCTCTGCCCCTGCCCTGCTCATGCTATGTCTCACTCTCTCTAGCAAGAATAAATAAACATAAAAAAAAAAAATTTAAAGACCCTGGAGACACAACTGATGAAGTCCTTGAAGAAGAGGAAAATCCCTGGGGGGCCTGGGGGGCTCAGTCAGTTAAGCTACCTGATTTCAGCTTAGGTCATGATCTCATGGTTCAAGAGATCTAGCCCCACATCAGGCTCTATGCCGACAGTGCAGAGCCTGCTTGGAAGTCTCTCTCCCTCTCTCTCTGCCCCTCCCCTACTCTCTAAATAAATAAATAAATAAATAAATAAATAAATAAATAAAAACCCAAACATATAAGAAAAAAAAAAGAAGGGGAAAATCCAGGTTTCAAAATATCATCCTTCACCTTCCCTCTCCTACTTCCTTACCTCTTCCCCCCTCTCCCGATTTTGGAAATTAAGAAAGAGGCAGAGCTGATGAACAAATCACTGTGACAATCGTTACCTGGAGTTCATAGCTCAGGGGCTCAAGGCTGACCCTGCCTGCAGGAGATGGGCTGGGAAGCAGTCGGTGGGATTTGCTCCAGGGCATGGGCCAGCCCTAGGCCAGCCCCAGGCCATTTCTGGACAGCCACAGTCTCTTGACCTGCTGGGTAAGTTCTAATCCCTGAAAGATGGAGAAGACTAAAAGTCTGAGGAATGCTCCACAGGCAGGCTGTGGTCGGGCTTCCTCTTGGGCTCCACCTCGAACCTCAGAGCTATGCCGGCGGCTTGGGGGCTGCGGTGGGGAATCCAGCCCAGCCTGGAGCTCAGAGCCCGCTGGAGGGCGCTATTACAAGGCCCATGGGCCAGAGGTCATTGAGTCTGATACTTCTCCCTGGCTTGCTAGACACTGGGGCACTTCTGAGCAGCTGACTTCTTGCTGTTAGCAAGGAAAAGAGTTTCCCTCTACTCTCTTCGAGTTACTTATCTCTCTGTCAGAGCCGCCAAGGCAGGAAATGTTTCTCAGCCAACTGCTCTCTCCAGGTGGATCCCGAGGGGGCTGGACAAATCCTGAGCACAGCCCATGGCTGGTTGCAGAACAAACTCGGATATACTTGTCACAAGAGAAGCCAAAAACTCAGGAGACAGTGGTTTGGAAAAGAGAAAGGGAGAACTTTATTTGGGCAGCTGGGGGAGGTGACAGTCTCAAGCCTTAACAACCGAGATGGACGCTAGAGTTTTATAGGCAGATGTCCCGGGTTACAGTCAGAGGGCACGTGATCACAGGGTTGGGGGTGGGGTGTGTGTTCAGCGAGTGAGGATCGGGCAGGGAAGGGGACATCTGGGGTGTGGTCTTCTAGGTAATTCTGTTGCTAGGAGGCCTTTTCTGGCTGGGTCATGGTAAAACATTTTCATCAAGGCCAGGAGAAAGTGTAAGAAATTGGCACAATGGGTTTCAGCTAAAGCATGAGTTAAATAGGCTTTTCTATTTCTTTTTATTAAAAAAATTTTTTTAATGTTTATTTATTTTTGAGAGAGACAGAGCACAAGTGGGGGAGGGGCAGAGAGCAAGGGAGACACAGAATCTGAAGCAGGCTCCAGGTTCTGAGCTGTCAGCAGAGAGCCCAAAGTGGGGCTCGAACCCATGAACCTCGAGATAATGACCTGAGTTGAAGTTGGCGCTTAATGGACTGAGCCACCCAGGTGCCCCTGGGCTTGTCTATTTCTGGTTTTAACTGTAAGGGTCTACATTTGGGCAAGAGGACTTGCTGACATTAGGTCTGGGCTGGGCCTGAGAAATGAATTAACAAAAGGGAGATTAACAGGAGAGAATCGTACAGACTTAATTTGTTGTTAATATCTTATGTGGTAGGGGAGGCTTCGGAGGAAAGAAATGAAGATCCAAAGAAGGGGATCAGCCTGAGAGCTTAGGTGGCAATTCAACGAAGAGTCATAAATCGTGGAGCTGTACCAAGATGAAGGAGAAAGGGGTTCGAGTTAGGGGTGATAAATTGTGGGAAAATGACTAGGAAACATATGGGGGGAAACTAAGGGAAGATAGGGAAGATAAGGACGTACAGATTTATTTCAGCGTCGACTCCCAGTCTCTGGTGATAAGGATGTTCTCTTCTGGGACATGAAAGGGAAGTTTTGTTCTGACTTTCAGGTCAGAGAGGCCTTCCTGCATGTGCTGTTTCTCAAGTGTCTTCAGCTTAAAATAATCAATATGCCAAAGTGGCATATTTTGGAGTAGCGTCTTCTGATCCCCTACACCAAGGAAAGATGTGGGCACTGTAAAGAACTGAGCACCTACTATGGCCCAGGCACAATTCTAGGCTTTGGGAAAGAGCAGAGGGATGGTTAATTTTATGGATCATCTTGAACTGGGCCAAGGGATGCCCAGATAGTGGTAAAACATTATATCTGGGTGTGTGTACGAGGGTGTTTCCAAAAGAGATTAGCACTTGAATGGGTAGACTGAATAAAGAAGATTGTCCTCACCGTGCGAGTGGGCCCTATCCAAAATCTGGTCAGTCTGAATAGAACAAAGGGCAGAGCAAGGGTGAATTTTCTTAGACATTTGTGTTCCTGGTTCTTTCAACGTTTTTTTATTTATTTTTGGGACAGAGAGAGACAGAGCATGAACGGGGGAGGGGCAGAGAGAGAGGGAGACACAGAATCGGAAACAGGCTCCAGGCTCCGAGCCATCAGCCCAGAGCCCGACGCGGGGCTCGAACTCACGGACCGCGAGATCGTGACCTGGCTGATGTCGGACGCTTAACCGACTGCGCCACCCAGGCGCCCCTGTGTTCCTGGTTCTTAAGCTTTTAGGCTCAGAATGGACCTTACCCCATTGGTCCTCTGGTTCTCAGGCCTTCAGGTTTGGACTGAAACTATACCACCAGCTTCCTTGGGCCTTCAGCTTGCAGATAGAAGGTGGTGGCACTTCTCAGCTTCCACAGTCATGTGAACCAATCCCTCATAATGATCTCTTTCTAGATATCTGTAGTATCTTATTGCTTCTGTTTCTCTGGAGAGCCCTGGCTAAGACAAGTAATAAACAAATCAATCAAAAATCTTTGCCCTCAAGGAGCTTAACCTCTTCATGAGAGAGGCAGTCAACAAAATTAAAAAAAAAAAAAAAGAATATTGGAGGTGACAAACACTATGGAGAAAAACAAAACAAAACAAAACAGAAAAGAGGGTTTGGAAATGTGAGGTATTATAATTCCAAATAGGATTCTCAGGAGACATCTCACTGAGAAAGTAATATTCAAGCAAAGAACCGAAGGAGTGAGTTTTGTGCATATCTGCAAGAGGTGTCCCATGTAGAGAGATAACAAGTGCAAAGGGCCTGAGGTGGGAATATGCCTGGTGTGTTCAAGGAATAGAAGGGGGCCAGTGTAGCAGGCTACACTGGCAGAAAAGCCAAGGAAGAGCAGGTCTGAGCGCCAACCTCGGGATTGGCGCTGTGAGGTCACTGGTGACAAGATCAGTGTTAGTGAAAGGGGGGGGGGCAGAAGTCTTCTGGGAAGTCTTATGGGAATGGGGAAGAGGTAACGGTGTTGTATGGTGATAGAAATGCTCGGTAGAGAGATACTGATGATGTGGAAGAGAGAGAGAATGGCTGGAGCCAGACACATGGGTGGGGCAGGCATTGCTAGGGTCTGGATGTGTCCCCTCCCCCCCCTTCCCCCCCAGCCTTCATATGTTGAAATCCTAATGGCCAATGTGATGGTATCAGGAGGTGGGGCTTTTAGGTCATAAAGATGGAGCCCTCATGCCTGGGATTAGTATTCTTTTAAAAGAGATCCCACAGAGGGTGCCTGGGTGGCGCAGTCGGTTAAGCGTCCGACTTCAGCCAGGTCACGATCTCGCGGTCCGTGAGTTCGAGCCCCGCGTCAGGCTCTGGGCTGATGGCTCGGAGCCTGGAGCCTGTTTCCGATTCTGTGTCTCCCTCTCTCTCTGCCCCTCCTCCGTTCATGCTCTGTCTCTCTCTGTCCCAAAAATAAATTAAAAAAAAAAAAAAAAAAAGACGTTTAAAAGAGATCCCACAGAGCTTCCCCACCCTTCTACCATATTAGGATACAATGAGAAGTTGACAATCCAGAAGAGCGTTCTTACCAGAATCTAACCATGTTGGCACCTTAATCTTGGACTTCAGCCTCCAGAACTGTGAGCAAGACATTTCTGCTGTTTATAAGCCCCCAGTGTGTGGTATTTTGTAGAGCAGCCCGAGTGGACTAAGATGGGCATAGAATGCAATCCTTAGGCAGGAGCAGGTCAGTTCTGTGGTAACAGGAGGGCAGGTGCACGGGGCAGGGGAGATCAGGGAGCTCTCTTGGGAGGGTTTTAGGTCTTTCAGTGAAACGGGAGCACCAGGCAAGAGGGCAGGGCTGGAGAGGGTAGGAGGTGGGAGGGGAAAGTGCCTGGTGGAGGTGCAGGACCAGGGGAGCTTGGTGGGACGGCCGGTCATGTTAAGGACCCACCCGAGCATTGCGATGGTCCCAGTGTGTGCTCTTCTCCAGCCTGACTGCGGTTTTCAGGTAGGTGGAGGGTTGGGTTTTACCAGGAAATGAGACTTGTCCAGTGAGACTAGTTATGAGAGAGTGAAGGTGGTTGACAGAGTGGATGAGGGAGTGATCTTGATTGACTGTTATTTTAATGATTTAATAAAGGTAAAGGGATAAGTGGATGTGAGGGGGTTAAAATCAGTGGATGCTGAACTTAAATGTGGATAACTAGAATGCAGTAGTGCTCTTCTGTTTGTTTTGGGGACTTGGAGAGATCAGCATAGTTGAAAAAGTATGGACCTTGGAACCACACAGGTATGTATGAGTTCAGCTCTTCAGCTCAATAACTTAAGGGAGCTTAACCAAGTCTCACTTCTTCATCTGTAAAACAAGGCCCTCATTCTTCCCCAGCCAGGGTTATGTGAGGTATAATTTAGAAGACGCCCAGGAAGGCTTGCAGTGGGTAACCCTTGCCCATGGGTGTCCTAATGTCCATTCCAGCCCGGATGCTCTCCATTTCTTCTGAAACAAGCTTCCATGTCCTCACCGGCCAGCAGTGAAAATATGCAAATGATATTTACATCATTTAATAAGTCAAACGATTAGTCACATTAATCATTCGTCATTGCTAATTGATTAGTCACGTAAAGCACATTCTGAAGAGAGGGATTGATGGGGAGCTAGTTGTATTTTTTAATGTCTTTCTTTAAAGTTTATTTTCATTTTGAGAGAGAGAGCGAGAGCATGAGCAGGGGAGGGGCAGAGGGAGAGGGAGAGAGGATCTCAAACAGGCTCTGTGCTGTCAGCGTGGAGCCTGATGCAAGGCTCGATCACACAAATCACGAGATCATGACTGAAGTCAAGAGTTGGACATTTAAAACCGACTGAGCCACCCAGGTGCCCTGAGAAGCTAATTTGAAAAAATAAAAAAAAGAAGGAAAGGATAAAAGGAGGCGGGGGGGTGAGGGGGGGAAGGCCAGGAAAAAAAGAGAAAATCAAAGGCGATAAAAGTTAATGAAGAGGAGGGGGAGAGGTGTTGAGAAAATCAGATGCAGTTTTGCCCAAGGAAGCAAGCTAGTAGAGTCCTGTCAATTTCTGTGACTCAACTTTCCCTCCCCTTTACCTTTGGGACCTTCCTCCATTTAGTCTGAATGGCAAAGAGGCAGGAATGAGGCAGCAGGGCTATTCATCAGGTGTTGGACTTCATTCCAATGTTCACGCTAATGGATTTAACTTCAAGATAAGGTCTTTCTTAAATAAAGAGGGGAAATGCTGGCACAGCAGGGAGTTGTTTTCTCTGGAGCCATTTGCGGTTTGAATGTTGTAAGGAGGCAGGTATAGATTAGATTAACACCTGGGAGCCACAGATCCACGGTAGGGAGGTATCGATGGCCTGGTCAGGGGGTGCAGAGGGCCCGGCGGGAGTGGGGCAGGGGGGGCAGTTAGTGGGCACTAATTGGCAGGAGGAGGGGGAATTGCCTGTTATCTCATGTATTTGGGGTCTGTTAGTTTGGTTCTGTCATTCTGTTCCCCCTCTCTTTCTTCCCGGTTTCCCTGAGGTCCTGGCATAGTGTGCCTCTTGAAGCCCTGAGAGGTCTCCACAAAAGAGGGAGTGAGTGAAAGCCCATAGTAGGGATGCTGGTGACATTGCAGGGAAGGAGAGGCAGCCGTGTTCCATATCGGCAGGAAGATTGGCACATGTCACCCCCTTCCCTCCCAATCTACCTCCCATACCTCTCCATCACCTTCCCCACCCAGCTGGAATTAGAAAACCTGGGTGCCCACAGACTGATGTTCCCACATCTGGCAGAGTACAGCGCTCATGGTCCTGTTCTGCGATTGTTGGCTTACATCCTCCCCACCCCCACCCCGCAGCGATGGCTCTGGACTTCACTCTTGTGTGTCTGGAACACAGCACAGTGCCTGTCACTTGGGTCAAGTCAGTTTCAGATTTGTCTTGAATCCGGAGGACTCCCTTAGTCTGCACAGGTTCATTCACTGTCCCTCCCCACTTACCGTAATACTTATCTTTTAAAAATGGTGTGTTCTGGGGCCTCTTGGTTTGAAGACAACCAGAATGTTCACCAGGGATGGTGGAACAGCATGAAGTTATATCCCTGGGGCAGAGGTACCAAGGCCCTGGTTGCATTCTTGTGTCTCTGCCCAGAGGTCACCTACAGCTTTGGAGGGCAATTCTCATACACTCCTGAGACCGTCACCCTCTAAAGGGTCCCTGGGGGATCTCTTGGTATTCTTGCCTAGCATAACTTCCTCCCCTTGAGTGTGGGATGGACTTAGTGACTTATTTCTAATGCATAGTATCCAACAAAAGTGATGGGGTGTCGCTTCTAAGATTAGGTTATAAATACTGTGATGTCTGTCATGCTTGCTCTCTCTCGCTCTCTTTGAGCGAGAAAGCCTGCTGCCCTACGGAAGGCTCATGGGGCAAGGAACTGAAGGAGGCCTTTGACCAACAGCTAGCGAGAAACTGAGGCCCTCAGCCCTTCAACCCGTGACGAACTGAATCCTGCCAACAGCCCCCCCAAGTGAGCCTGAAAGCCGATCCCCACACTGAACCTGGGGGCGCCTAGAGCTCCAGCTGAAACCTTGCTGCACTCTTATAAAAGACCCTGAGCAGAATCCCCCAGCTAAGCTGTGCCTGCGTTCCCAGCCCCCAGAAGCTGGGATATAACAAATGTGGTTACTTTAAGCCACTGAGTTTCAGGGAAATTTGTTATGCTGCCGTAGATAACTAACGCAACTCACTTGTCTCTTTGGCTGCAACACCTGCTGCGCTATAACTGAGAGCTTTCTCTGGCCACAGGAACATGCTTGGCCACATACGTGGCAGCCCAGAAGTGCCCTGGAGTTCATGTCCCCAGGAGAGGCCAGCCAGTGAGTTACGGAAGTCAATGGACAGATGTTCCAGCTGCCTAATCCTTGGGGCACAATTCTAAAATGTGTTCTATATAGTCTGTCAGTCTCGCCTGGGCAAACTGAGCCATAGTTACATGTAGAGGTAACCCATTCACTGAAACAGCCTTCATTGGCTTCTTCCCTTCCCTCATTTCCCCTACTGCTTACCATGCTCCCTGGGATCACCACCCAAACAAACTACTAGCATCCAAATCCTTTTTCAGGATCTATATTTGGAGGAACCCAAACTCAGCTGAAACCTCTGTATGGTATTTTCCAAAAGTTTCGCTAAGGATGTAAAATAACTAACAACCTCCAACAGTTGTGTTCCATCCCACTATTTAAGGCAATGACGAATCTCCTCTAGATCAAGCTGAATCACAACAGGATTTGCCTGAGCACTTTTGCGACACTTTATATCTCTTCTCATTTCATAAATCTGCGTGGTTCTAAGAATCCTGGGACTTGTGTCAATGACAACCACAAACAACATGTGTTTTGGAGCAAATAGTGAAGCTGCGAGATTGGTCCCAAAGGATCTTGTGGATGTTGAAGCCAAAAGAAAGAGAGAATGGCTTGTCGTCTCTCCTCCTCACTGCAGAGTCCTTTATAGCTGGCTGTCTCAGTGCCGGCCACAGACCTGTTACCCTGCTGCTGTCCCACCTATCGAAATTAGACTTTTTTCCTCCTCAAACCATTTCTGGGCTCCTTTCTGGAGGGTTAGTTGAAAACGGACTTACTGGCAGGATAAACATAACTGAAGGTTGGAAATCCTCTCTGGAATGAGCTGATGGGGAATGTGTGGAGGGAACATTTGAAATCTGTTGCTTCTTTTATTTTTATTTATGTATTTTTTTAAATGTTTTTGTTTATTTTTGAGAGACAGGGAGAGTACAAGCGGGGGAGGGTCAGAGAGAGAGGGAGACACAGAATCCAAAGCAGGCTCCAGGCTCTGAGCCAGCAGCACAGAGCCTGATGTAGGGCTCGAACTCATGAACTGTGAAATCATGACCTGAGCCGACGTCAGATGCTTAACAGACTGAGCCACCCAGGCACCCCCTGTTGCTTCTTTTAAAATAGCTACTGTGTATAACACTAGCCCAGTGGTTCTCAGCTGGGGGTGACTGTGTCTCCCTCTCTCAGGACATTTGCTAATATCTGGAGGCATTTTTGATTGTCACAACTTGGGGGAGGCAGGGAGCGGGTAGAGGGTAGGGAGGCTGCTAAATATCCTGCATTTCACCGGACAGCACCACAACAAAGGACCATCTGGCCCCAAGTGCCAAGAGTACTAAGGTTGAGAAACTCTGAACACCACAGCAATCTCTGAAAATAAAAGTGGGAGGATGTGGGTTCGTACATAATGCTCTTGACAAATGAAACCAGTTCAGAAGGTCAAGAGCAAAGTTTTTTTTTTTAAAGGTCAGAAGCTAGGAAGCATTTGTTTCGAAGGAGAAAGAACACGGTGGTTAGTGGATGGTTGTAAAGTCAAATGGGTGTGAGCGAGACTCCAGGGTCTGTACTTTTTTTTTTTTATGTTTATTTATTTATTTTGAAAGAGAGATGGGGCGCCTGGGTGGCTCAGTCGGTTAAGCGTCCGACTTCGGCTCAGGTCATGATCTCACGGTCCGTGAGTTCGAGCCCCGCGTCGGGCTCTGTGCTGACACCTCAGAACTTGGAGCCCGTTTCAGATTCTGTGTCTCCCTCTCTCTCTGCCCCTCCCCTGTTCATGCTCTGTCTCGCTCTGTCTCAAAAATAAATAAACTTAAAAAAAAAAAAAGAAAGAAAGAGAGAGAGAGGCAGAGAGAGAATTCTAAGCAGCCTCCATGCTGGCAGCGCGGAGCCCAATGTGGGGCTCGATCTCATGACTATGAGCTCATGATCTGGAGTCGAAGTTAAGAGTTGGATGCTTAACCGACTGGGCCACTAGGTGCCCTTGCTGTACTTTCTTGCCCTGAGACCATGAGCAAATGACCTCTTGAAGCATCTGTTTCCCTGATTGTGAAGTAGGTATAGTGATGGTGCCTGGCAGCCTCGTTGAGTTGCGATAACTAAATGAAATGAGCATGTAAAGCATCTGGTATAAAGCCTAGGGCTCAGTCAGCGCCCAGTACAGGGACGCCTTCGATACTGTGGGTTGACCGGATTGCTATAAACTTTCAACTTGTAAAAAGTGCAGTATCTGTGAAGTGCAAGGAAATGAGGTGCGCCTGTAAATGGAAGCAAGATAGAGCAGCTACAGGAAAGAGCAGGGGCCTGGAAACCAAGCTGAGCAGTGAGGAAGGGGAGCGTTCTGTTCCCAAAGTTATTCAGCATTAAGATGGAATCCTCTCTGAAATCCTGGTTGTGGAATCATCACAGGATCTTCCCTGCCACCCAGAATTCTGCTGCCTAAATTCCTGCTGGGTTTGTTTTTCATTTTTTGAGATTTATTTCTTGAATGTAAATAAACAGTCTGGGGTTGGGGCCTGTGGAGGCCTTCATACAAACGAAAGCCTTCTCACCGGGAGCTGAAGCTCAGACAAGGAGGTCGCAGAGCCTGCCTCCCGCCCCACCTTCCCTGGTGCTCCTTAGGAGGACGCCTCGGGTTACCTCAGGAAAACAGCCTGCACAAATAAAGCAGCCAAAGACAAATAAACGCTGACCCTTCTTGGTCTAATATTGGAGGCATGAGGCCTCAGGAGGAGAATGAGTCCTTACAGGCAGGGAGGTCTCCTGGATGCATCTGGTAGCGGGCCCCTGAGAGGGACACACACACACACACACACACACACACACACAGGAACGGGGTAGTGGGGGTGAAGAGGGGGAGGAGGGGAGAGGATGTAGTTTTGGTCTTTTACGGGCCCTTCTTGGAGGGGGCATCCCATCACTTTTGCCAAGTTCTATGTATTAGAAGAAAGTCACTAAGTCCAGCCCACATTCCAGGGCAGGGGAATCTACAAGGGTGCGAATGCCAGGAGCCATTTTAAGAGCAGCTCACCACAAGTGTGGAATGTGGGACATAACACACCATGCAGGCCCCGGTGGTCAGAGTTGACCACACCTTGCCCGCAGGGACGTGCATTGCTGCAGATCTGGGAGTTTGTGGGGTAACCTACGTTTTCAGAGGATTCACATTGGAGTGAAAGAGTAGCTCTGGTCTGTGGGGCCTGGAAACTACAGTCAGGAATATGGAGTCTCTCTAACCTTTCGTCTGGCCCATTTTTATCTCAAAGCTATTGCAGTGGTTTCCTATGACTGCTGTAGTAAATGACCGCAAACTTGGTGAGTTAAAGCAACACAGATTCAGTCTCTAACAGTTCTGGAGGCCCGAAGTCTGAAGTCAGTTTCAGTGGGCTAAAGTCAAGTTATTGGCAAAGCTGGTTCCTCCTGGAGGCTCTTGAGAAGAATCTGTTCCCTTGCCTTTCCACCTCCTGGAGATTGTCCGTATTCCTTGGCTTGTGGCCCTGTCCCCCACGTTCACAGTACACCTGACCTCTGCTTCTGTTATCACATCGCCTTCTCTCTGACTCTGATTTCTTCCTTCTGACTCTTATCAGGACACTGTGATTACACTAGGCCCACCTGGGTGGCCCAGGATAAGCCCCCCTGTGAAGACCCTTAATGTGATCCCAGCTGCAAAATCTTTTTGCCATTTAAATTTCCATTCACACATTCCAAGGATCAGGGCTTGGGTATCTTCCAGGGGCCATTCTTCAGCCTGCCACACTTATGTAACCGACATAGCCAATTAACGGGTCTTACTGTCACCACCCAGTGCTATGACCGTTCCATTCTCTTAATCTAATGAATATTGGAATTCTGATCACAGGCATGACTTATGATCATTTTCTGTTAGATAAGAGAAAATAATCAGTTTTTACACTAGGCTTACCAGTTATTTTTACTCAAGGCTAGAAAAACAAATCTTATGTTTTAAAATTATGAAACTTCCCTCCATTCTCTTATTTTAGTTAATGTAAGTAATTTGAGTCTCAATTTCCCAATCAAACAATTAATGTCTCTCTCTCACAGTACCTAGTTTAAAAGGCATGATGAAAATGTAAGCTATTTCTGTCATTAGCATGGGTGAAGAGGTTGTCATAGACTATTTTCCTTGTCCATTGGCAGCTAATGCAATAAATTTGAAGCCAGATTAACAAAGTCATGTGCCCATCACCTTGTGTGAGAAGCTGTAGAGATGACCAAATGAGCAGGTGTCTCATCATTTTTTCCATTTATGTGAGCAGGGGAAATGACTCAGAGCAAAGAAACATGAGCCTGTCACACATGTAAGACAGTCTGGATTGACCAGACTATCTAAACCAGACCGATACCCTGCTGGAAGGGCACATAATGACTCAGGTGGGTACCTTTACCTATCAGGTGTCTATGAGCAGGTCAGGCACCTTGAAAAAACTTGAGGTCCATTCTTCATGCTTGGTTTCCCAAGTGCAGTTCCAGGTACCCTCAGTGACAATTACCCACAGTCATCAAGAGGCAAACAGACTCAGGCAGATCTCTCTCCCTCTCCCTCTAGCATCATTGGCCAGGCAGCATTCTTCACGATTCCTGCAGGTACGGTCAGTGCTGTCAGTGCCTAATGGTGGGGCTGCCAGGTCCCAGGGGCTTCATGGAGACATTTGAAAATCTGGTGGTGTTGTTCCAGGCAGTCTTATTTAAACCAAAGACAGCAATGTCGCCCTGGAAAAGATGGGGCAGCCTCTGAGAACATGCTTTCTACAAGCTTCTTCAAAAAAACCAGAGCTTGCTGAAGAGATGACTGGTTTGCAGCTCATCCCAAAACTGCCCTCCTGAGAAACATCACATCCTGAGATGCAGAACCTTTGAAGGCTAGGGCTTCCTCCTAATGCTTTTTGCCTGCAGATCCTCCTTTCAGGAGCAGCTTTTCAAGTTAGGAATTTTTTGTTATGGTTGCTAGCCATCCTCCGGGGGTGGGATGTGAGGTGGAGAGGAGGGTGGATGGTGACTGCAGACGGGCTTGCCTTCCGCCCTTTAAATGGCAGTAGGGCGGCTATTTCCTGTTATGTCTTCGTGTGGCCACAGGATGGCAATATTTAGGAATGTTACTGTTACCTTCCAGTGGCTGTTTACGGCCTAAATTGGAGCCCCAGTAAGGCACACAAGTGACTGGTGATGTGTGTGGGACCAAGAGCTTCGAAACCAGAAGGAAGAGGAAAAAAGGAAGGGTCATTGTGAGACTTAAAACAATCCAAATACAAATATTTTGAACTGTATCTTGAAGTACACTTAATGTAAAAGTGGAACAGGGCTGAATCCGCCATGGATACCCACTGTCACGCCTGATGACGTATTTCATGCTGAGTTCTGACCATTACGGGGGATTTTTGTCCCACCCCTGGAAAGCACTTCCGCAACTTTGTTCATACAGCTATTTTAGCACCTCCATGCTGTGATATCCCATTAGACTGGAAGCCCTCTTGAGGCCAGGAGCCATGCTTTCTTTATCTGTTTCCTTGGCCCTGCAGATGGAATGTAAAGAAACCTGGGCTCATCGCATGTTAATAAAAGACTCATTGACTAAAATGTTATCAGAATTTGGGACAAAAATTCCCTATTTGGGAACAAAAATTCAAATTGTCAGAGAATAAGCCCCAAAGGTGAGATCTGGCCTGAGTTTTGAGGAAGGGTCAAAGCCAGGGAAGGAGTGGTACCTATAGACTCCTCCACACTTGCCCCACCCGGCCCTGAGGGTATGGAGGAGGGCATTGTGGGATCTGGAGAGAAGCAGAAGCAAAGGCACAGGGTGGAAATGTGAAAGGTGTGTTCAAAGCTGGTTGCAAATGCGGAGGGAAAAATAAGAGATTATGGTAAATACAACTAGAAAGGTCAGGGCCCAGAATTTGGGGAGTTTAAAAATAATGCTAAGGCAGACTTTTTAGTTGATTCCTACCCTTTCCCCCCACTGCCCCCCCACCTCCCTCCCACTCCTGTGATTGCCCAAATTTGGGGTTGAGAAGAGGGAAGCAGCTATCTGCTTGATTACTCCCAGGAGACTGGGGGAAGGGAGTGGGAGCTGGCAATCAACAGACCCCAAGCTCTGGAGGCGGGAATGGGTGTCCTGACCAATGGTAGTTGTGGAAAGGACCCAGTGATGGCCCCAGGTGGTAAATCCCAGGTGGTAATCCCCATGGCTCCCCTGCTTCTCTGTCCCTATGGTTCAGAGGCTGCTTTTAGCCCCACTGCCCTTGTCCCTGCCCCCATCATGGCCTCCGTGGGCCCAGAAAAGACTGCACAGGTTTTTGACTTCAGAAACTGGAAGGCAGAGCGAAGAGAGCTATCTTGCCAGCAGGAGTTGGCTACACAGGCAGGTCCCCTGGCAAGCTTGCTGATGAGTATGGATGAATTCAGAAGCCAACAGCCCCCCGGGAAAGGTGTTGGGCATGGGTCAGACCTCTCACACGCAAATTCAAAAAACGCTCTTACTTTGGTTTGCAGCGTAGACATCCCTTGGTGTAGTGCAAGTTCAGCAAATTACTGGGGAGGTAGATGCCTCTTTTATTCCAGTTAATCAGATTATATTGACTGATTAAATAGGATTTGTTAATAACATTCACTTATGAGCAGTGGAGAACTTTATTAATAAGTCATTATGTTGGGGACTTTAAATACCTAGCATTCAAAAGCAATTCCAAATACTTTTGTATTGCAAGCTTCTGGACTGTCTAAGAACATAGCTTATGCCTGGTGGGTTGCATTCCTATAGTGCTCAAAGACATGGTTGAAAAAATACCCAGAAACCTGTCCCCAGCCTTTACAAAGTAAGCCATTGCTTTGCTCTGAAAGGTGTGTTTTTCAATTTTGCTTAGTGTTTTTTCCTAACCTTTCTTTAGAAGAGTTGCAATCCTAATTGGTGAAGAATTGCATAATAAACAAAAGAGGCTCCTCTGGGTGGTAGATGGATACATGTGATCTGTTCTCCTCATTTTGGAGACAGAACACCTGAGACACACAAGGAATAATTTGCCTAATATGCTCCTTCCTACAGAGAGGAAAGAGTTAAGGAACTGAATGAATAGATTAGAATCCAAGAGGCCTCAACTGCTAGTCTTCCCCACTGTTTTTCCAATTTAATCAGTTCCTTAGACGTCCATGGCCGATGGCAGCAGCTGACTTTGGGTGTGATGGCTGGTCACAGGCTGTAAAGTCAGAAGGGGTTGGAGTCCTGGATTTTCCATGTGGCGAATTTGGCCTAACTTTGTGACGCAGTTTCCTCACGTGTCCCCACCTGATTGTGTTTTGAGATTAAATGAGTTATCACACGTAAAGTGTTTGGGACAGAACCTGGCACATATTAGGAACTCAATAAATGGCAGTTAATATAACACATACAGTTCCCGTTATGGCTATGAGGAGGCAGAGTGGCAGGGAGGTATCCTGACCTATAGCTCCTGCCTTCAACAGCTTTGCTGTGTGGTGGGTGAAGAACATGAACGCATAAAACAAACGTACAAGGGCACACAAGGTATACGACTCAGGAGTCATATACTCAAAAGCATTCAAATCCAGGTAGGCTACGTAAGCAAGAGAAGCGGAGGGCGTAATGAGGCACGCGGGAGGCTGAGACACTGGGAAATGCAGGTCTGTCTAAAGACATCCAAATTCAATTTTATTTTTTATTTTTTTGAAGTTTATTTATTTATTTTGAGAGCCAGAGAGAAAAAGCATGAGTGGAAGAGGGGCAGAGAGAGAGGAGGGAGAGAGAGAGAGAGAGAGAGAGAATCCCAAGCAGGCTCTGCACCATCAGTGGAGAGCCCCATGGGGGGCTTGAACTCACGGATGGAGAGATCATGACCTGAGCTGAAACTGAGATTTGGTCGCCTAACCAACTGAGTCACCCAGATACACCTCAAATTCAACTTAAAAAACACTCTGTGGGGTATACCAATCACAGTTAAGGGCTGTATCACTCCCAGAAGCTGATGTAATTTGTGAGTTTTGAAGCGAACAGGTGAACAGGATGGGTTAAAACCAATGAGAGAAGAACTGAAGAAACTGTATTATGGCCAAAATGAAAGGTGAAGCCTCCTGCCCTGTGGGCCTGGGATGTCTGCCCAGTCCCCACTGGGCAACCCAGATGGTGACCCAGAGATGACACTGGGCACCTCTCCCCTTCCCCAAGGTAGCAACCTGTACCCAAGGCCACCTCTTGTTTTATTTCTTTCCTCTTCCTTCCTCCATTTCTTCTTGACCTCCCTTCTTTTATCTCTCCTTATCTTTTTTTCCCCACATTTGTCACCTCCCTTCTCCCCACCTGAAGCCTGGCATGGTGTCCCTTGGTACATAGGGCCACTGTGAAGAGTCAGCGGTGACACTCTGAACTGGGGGACAGGACCAGCACTGGTTCATTGGTTTTATACTAGACCACACCCATTGCAGAATATTCATATTTTATTTTATTATTTTTTAAAATGTTTATTTAATTTTGAGAGAGAGAGAGCATAAGTGTGGGAGGGACAGAGAGAGAGGGAGACACAGAATCTCAAGCAGGCTCCAGGCCGTGAGCTGTCAGCACAGAGCCCAATGTGGGGCTCGAATCCACAATCCCTGAGATCATGACCTGAGCCAAAGTCTAACGCTTAAACAACTGAGCCACCCAGGTGCCCCTGAATATTCATATTTTAAAGTGTTAATTCTAGGGGCACCTGGTTGGCTCAGCTGGTTAAGCATCAGACTTCGGCTCGGGTCATGATCTCACGGTTTGTGGGTTCGGGCCCTGTATCAGGCTCTGGGCTGACAGCTCAGCGCCTGGAGCCTACTTCAGATTCTGTCTCTCTCTCTCTCTCTCTGCCCCTCCCTTGCTCGTGCTCTGTCTCGCTCTCTCTCTCAAAAATAAATAAACATTGGAAAGAAAGAAAGGAAAGAAAGAAAGAAAGAAAGAAAGAAAGAAAGAAAGAAAGAAAGAAAGAAAGAAAGTGTTAATCCTGGGAAGAGATGTAAGCATTGCAAGGAGAAGGACAGAGTAGCAAAATACAAAACCTCAAGGTATGAAACTAGAGTGCCTATGAACATAATTTCTGGTTCATCCCAGCATGGACCAGAAACTAATTACTCAAAGAGACAAAAACTCATTTTCTGTGTTCTAGATAAGGCACCCAAGAAATCATTTCTTGTCCTTAGCTATTAGTCCATTGGGTAAAGATAAAGCCAAGTTTCTTTTATTCTAATCTGCTAAATTTCTCCAAGTATTCCATAAAATATTATTTGTTTGAGTTACATTGTCCACAAACATTGGTAAGAACCACACCCTGATCGTCTGTCAGTGATATGGATCTTGACTAACTGAAGAGCCAGAAGTTAAGGAAACAAGTCAGCATAGCGATAAAGAAAAGAAAGCAAATAGTCCAACAAGGGAAATAAGAAATACGAAGCACATGTTTCTGAGTATCAGCGGGAGTGAGGGGGAGTGAGGAACTGTGGGGAAAATATGGATGGCTGGTCAATTTTAAGTGTAATATTAGAAATACAGCCTGTGTGTGTTACATTAAGAATTTGGTCCAGGGACATTCTGACACGAGTTTAGTGCCAGAATGACTGGAGGGCAAATCTGGACTCTATCACTTATCGTTATATTTTTAGATATGCTGTTTATCGTCTTGTGCCTCAGTTTCCTCATTAGAAAAGTGAGCATGATAACATCATGAGGATCAAATGAGTTAAGTGTTAGTGAATTATTTACACCAACATTTAGAGACACAATCTGGAAATGACAGCTGGTTTGTTTGTTTTTTGGTGGGGGCAGATAAAATCACGCAATATAGTAAACTTTGCTCCCCATGTTGTTTCCTGTTGTGAGGTGTTTTCTCTTCCTCTGTCCTTCAGTTGCATTCTGCTTCGCTTTTTAGAAGAAAGTGCTGAGTTTGGGGGATCATATCTTGTCCCCTTATCCTCCCAGGTGTGTATGCTCTTTGAATTTTTGTGGCAATAGTTGTTCCTTTTTAATTTTAATTTTAATTTTTTGAAATTTAAATCCGACTTAGTTAACATGTAGTGTAATAATAATTTCAGGGATAGAATCTAGTGATTCATTACTTACATATAACACCAAGTGCTTGTCCCAACAAGTGCCCTCTTTAATGCCCATCACCCATTTAGCCCATCCCCCCACCCAGTACCCCACCAGCAACCCACAGTTTGTTTTTTGTATTTAAGAGTCTCTCGGTGCTCTTGGGTGGCTCAGTCGGTTAAGCGTCCGACTTCGGCTCAGGTCATGATCTCACAGTTCGTGAGTTCGAGCCCTGCGTCGGGCTCTGTGCTGACAGCTCAGAGCCTGGAGCCTGCTTCACATTCTGTGTCTCCCTCTCTCTCTGCCCCTTCCCTGCTCATGCTGTGTCTCTCCCTGTCTCAAAAATAAATACACATTAAAAAAAATTAAAAAAAAAATAAGAGTCTCTTATGGTTTGTCTCACTCTCTGTTTTTATATCATATTATTTTTGCTTCCCTTCCCTTATGTTCATGTTTTGTATCTGAAATTCCACATATAAGTGAAGTCATATGATATTTGTCTTTCTCTGACGGACTGATTTCGCTTAGCATAATACACTCTAGTTCCATCCATGTTGTTGCAAATGGCAAGATCTCATTCTTTTTGGTCACCAAGTAATATTCCATTGTATGTATGTCCATCTTCTTTATCCATTCAGCCATCCATGGACATTTGGGCTCTTTCCAAACTTTGGCTGCAATAGTTGTTCCTATTGTGATATCTGTTCCTTAAAATTATTCCCTGCTTCTAGGAACACCTGCACCTATGTTTCTCTTCTTGAAACCTCGATAAAGTGATAGTATTTTTACATGACAAAACCTCAACAGGAATGTAAAGATAAGGGCAGTATGTTTTGAAACCTGGTAAGCATATGGATGAGTGTTGACCAATTTGGCTGACCTGAGGGCATGGAATCCTACACCAACAGTAGGGAGAGTATGAATATTGTTCATATGAATAGTATGAATATTGACTAAAGGTACATTTAAGAGATAATTATATTTCAAAATATCTTCTCTCCCCCTGTGTAGCCCAGGGACTGCTCCTTACCTGTTCCAGCAGAAGATGAGTATTATTTTCTAGAGAGGCTAAAAAGAGGGGGTTTATGGCCTGGGGAATACCAGCCACAGTTGACAGTGAGGATATTAAAAAAAAAAAAAAAAAAAAAAAAAGGAGACTGATTCCCAGCTCTCTTCCTTCCTTAAGCTTCTGGAATATTGACAGGCCTATAATCTCCAGGCAGGAGAGAAATTCCCAGAGAAATTTCCAGGGAAATGCCCAAGGCATTACTCCTAAAGGGAATTTCTCTGGGAAATTTGACAAGCTCAAGAGTAAAGACCTAAATATGTAATATGAGAGTTTCTCTATGGGAATGACCCAGCTGGACCATCTTACACTGAAGCAGACATCCAATAAGCTCCATTCATGTGTTCAGAACTTCCAAGCAGAACTTAAGTACTTTGCTCTTAAATATGATTAGACAACGTAAAGTCACTAGACAGGACAGTTGAGGGTAAGCCTTCAAAAATATAGATAGGGTCCAAAACAAGCAAATAGGAAAGAAAAAAAAAACAACAACTGGAAGAAATAAATGATATATGAAAAAACTTACAAATATAATTAATATTCCCAGAGATAGCATTCATGAAAGAAGAACAGGATGCAATGAAAAAAAAATCAAGGGAATAAAAGACAGTTTTGGGAACAGTATAGCTGAAATGGAAAACTCACTGGAAGGGTGGAAAATAAAGTTGTAGAAGTATCTCAGAAAGTAGAACTAAAAGCAGAAGTGATGGGAAAAAGAGAAAAGGTAAAACTAGAAAAATAGAGGGAATGAAATAATCACTAATTCAAGAAAATTTCACAGAATGAAGCACCAGAACAGTGCTGGTGAAAAAAAATCTCATGTTAAGGTATATCATCATGAGTTTTCAGACCATTGAAAACAAGGGAAGTTTCTGTAGGCTTCCAGAGGAGAAAACCAAGCTGCGTACAAAGAATCAGAAATCTGAATGGCTTTGTGTTTCTCAACAGTTCTGGAGTCTAGACAGAAGTGGATCATTGCTATCAAAATTCTGACGTAAAATTATTTCTATCCTGGAACCCTACATCCAGTCAAATATCAATCAAGTGAGAGGACAGCATAAAAAAATTTCTGGCTCACAAAATGTTTAATTCCTAAGCACTCCTCGTTGAAAAACTCCTGGGAGAGTTGTCAAGAAAAAGCATGAGTTTCAGGGAACAGAAGATCTAACAGGAAGGGACTCCTCTGGAGGTGAGGGTGAGGTACCTGTATGAGGCATGATGACAGCTGGATCAGACTGGGGCAGTTGGGATTTCCGGGAGATATGGGTTCAGGATAAAAATGACAGAAGAGTTGGGAACCTGGGGGTCTCAGTTGGTTAAGCATCCGACTCTTGATTTCAGCTCAGGTCCTGATTCAGGCAACTGAATGATTTGCCTAAGGTGGTGGAGAGATTGATGTTGACTCAATAGTAAGTACATACAAAACTAAGCAAACAAAGGAAATAATGATGGCTTCCAGGGAAAACAAAATTGTGCAGATAAGTAATCAGAGAGTATTATTAAGAGAATGTGATTAAGAGAATGTGATCTAACCAGACTTACACACACACACATACACAGACTGATGGATAATATGTTGAGCGGCTGCATGAATATGTGGATGGGAGTGAGGAGGGCTAAATTCTCATCTTCCATGGTGGAAAGTCGAAGTATGGTGATTTAATCTGAAAATATGATGAAGTAATCTCAAGAATCGGATTTAATAAAACACTAAAAAAATAGCATATAAATAAGCTATTAGGAATATGGAGGTTAATGGCAAGAGAATGAGCTAAGCAGATAAGAAAGTGGTTGCCTCTGGCATGGAGAAAATAAGAGACAATGTGCTGACCCACTGTTGTTTTCCATAATCAGCCTTGTAAAACTATTTCACTCCTTAAATGTATGCATGCATAACATGGATTGAAAGAAACAAACAGAACCAGATGTGACTCTTGCATCACCAGCTTTTATCTTTGACAATTTAATCTACACATGTTGCAATTTTACACATTACTCACTGTAAATAATGCATTGTTTTTGCACAGGGTACCTGTGTCTCTTCTAATTGTGCTACCTTCCTCGATGGCGTTTGCTTTTGGATGTGTTTGAAATTCAATTTGCAATTATATTTTAGTAACTTCTCTTGAGTCTTTCCATTAACATCAGTGGATAGCTCATTTCTCTGCTTGGCTTTTCAGGAAATAGCTCATCTCTGGTCTGGCCTTACCGTGTTCCTTAACAAACAACTTCCATTTTTGATATGTTTCTGGGTCTACAGGAGGCATATTTGTTTTTGTTTTATACCTACATTTGTGTTATTGTTTGGTGGTGACATTACTCCTAAATAAATAGGATCAAAGGAAGAACTTGCAGATCGCCAAAGATTAAAAGTATGTGTATATGTTGATGATAGGAGGTAAACTTGTCGGAAGTTGTCCTAAGAACAGTCAGAGGTGAAGGTAAAGATTTTCACATAAAGATGTCCATCCAAGCCTTATTTGTGACAGAAAAGCATTGTAATACCCCTAACATCTAAGTGGAGAGGATTATAGTACATTCAAATGATGGGACTATATATAGCTATTCGGTGACATATTAAAGAGAAAATCTATTACTTTGGAAACCTATTTGTATTTATATCTAGCTAAGGGAAATAAATAGATCAGTAGACCAAATGACATTATTATCAGCATATCATTTTTGTAAAAATAATAGTCTATCTATGTAAATATAAAAGAAAGGAAAGACATATATTAAAATGCTTATAGTTATCATTGCTGCTAAGTGAGATTGTAAGTGACCTTTACTTTGTTATGTTGTTTTCCAAGCCTTCCCCAGGAAGCATGAACACGTTTTGTAATTGGGGAGAAACTGCTATTTGAAAAACAAATCGAACAAAATGCATAGCTTGACTTTTTTTTCTTGCCACTGGGAGGAATCAGCTTTGCTGGAATTGAGATTGTTGGAGAAAAACAGTAGAAATCCTTTTGATCGATGCTTTCTTTTCCATGGTTCTGGGTTTGGAACGCTTAACATATTTGGGGGAGTTGTGTTATTTGTTCTGGCCGTGTGAGTAGACTTGTTTCTTATCTTACCCTGGATTCCTCAGATTACTGCCATTTTAAAGTAGTTTGTAACAGTATGGCTACTCAAGCCATTCTAAGGTATCAGATTTAATAGATTTGCTATTTGACTTAAATCAAAGGTTCTCTAATTGGAGAGCTAGGTAACCTGCCAGTTCCTAGGCAATTAGAAGATTAGACGCCCTATATGTTTTTCCCCTACGTGCTTAGACAAGAGGCTTTTTGTTACCATATAAATCTTTAATGATACACTTGAAGCGGCGATTACAAGGATACTGAAATTTGGTAAAACACTCACACCAGACCACAGAGAGGAGGGTGCAGAAGTGGTATCTGTAACGCAGTTGAAACAGTGCCAGCGTAAGTGGGCTGGAAATGACAGCTCACACTTCTAGAACCGCTTTCAAGATGCCCATGTCCGGGACTGGCAGGAGAATGGCCCAGGTTGGCAGGATGGTTCCCTGAATCGTTACCTTTGATCTTCAATTTTATTTATTTTTACTTTTTTTAAGTTTATTTGTATTTGAAAGAGAGAGAGCATGAGCGCAAGCGGGAGAGGGGCAGAGAGAGACAGAGAGACAGAGAATCCCAAGCAGGCCCTGCACTGTCAGCTCAGAGCCCAACATGGGGCTTGAACTCACGAACTGTGAGATCACGACCTGAGCCACACTTGGGTGCTTAACTGACTGAGGCCCCCAGGTGCCCCAATCCCCAATTTTAGGCAGAAAACTCTATGAGGTAGAGGATGGTAGCTGGATCTTAGGGCTAAGCCATCTGAGCCCTTTAAAAAATTCCCTTTGACACACAAGGCTGTGTTTATCCACGCTGTGCCAAGCATCCATAGAAACACATATGGAGTGACTTGAAATCAGTTGAGAAGTGACTCCACCTTATGGGACAGTGGTGTATCTGAAAGTTTAAAACAGTTGCCAGAGTGATTTTTCACTCACAATCTCATCAAAAGGGTTGTGTTTATGGGGCCCTGGGAGAGGCACCCAGCAACAGACAAGCTCTCCAGAGCATACAACATGAGGAAGCATGCACAAAAATTGTGTAGACAAGCGAATCAAACTAGCCACAAGACAAACACCGATAAGTATTTACAATGTGTAGCTACCAAGAGGGTAAGTGCCTTCAAAGAAAGGGTGGTGAGTGAAAGAGAATTCTTAAGACTAATGAATATAGGATAATGAAGAGTAGGTGCTGAGCTCTTGCGAAATGTCTGAATATCCACGGCGGAGCGATCCTGATTGGATCCACCTACTCTTTCGGCCCTTTCTGTTAGTGTCTCTTCAGCCTTGTATGCGACTCAGTCCATTTATGCACCCTGTACAGGGCATAACCTGCACTGTATGAGTGACTTCTCTTCTGCCGTCTAGTCCTGGATCCCTGATCTTGTGTCTCAAGTCCATGCATACGAATCACAAGATTCAAGAATTGCCTGAAAATTCAACATCAAACTGTGTCTTTGTCTATGTGACTCTCAAAGGGATCCCTGACTCAAAAACAGGTGAAGAGCCCCTGGTTTATGTGGGTGCATACATTTTTGATTTGCTGTGTATTAATATATAACATCCACTTATTGCAAACATACCCAGCACCATGCTTGGAGCTTTACTATACATTCTTTCATTTAATCGCCATTCAATCCAGGGTGAGTTCATAATATCATTCATGTTATTCTGGAAGAATCGAATTCACTGTGATTCACTGTACTTACCTAGGATCTCACCACCAATAAATGTCAGAGTTGTGTGCTGGTGGGCCTCCCTGTCCCCTGGGAGGCAAGGCTTGGTCTTCCCCAAAAGTCAGTACAGAAGGCCAGGCATGACGCAAGGCTGTCTTCATGGTCAGTGATCAAGATTCACTGATTGCCTGACTGCCAGCCCAAGATGGCGGGTATCAAGTATGGGGGAGGGGAACATGTCCGTAAAACGGTTCAATCTCTGCAGGCTTTGTGAAAACTTCAGGCCCTACAGGATCTCTGTCACCCAAACTTGCTCTCCCTCATACTCAAAGGATCTCTAATAAAACTCCAATTAAGAAAAGACGACCTCTTATATTATTCAGGTGAAAGGGAGGAAGTTCTTGACATGTGCTGCTACCTGGAGGAACCTTGAGAACGTTAGGCTAAGTGAAGTAAGCCAGTCACAAAACGACCAATACTGAAAGATGCCACATATCTGGGGTACCTAGAGTTGTCAAACTCACAGGGGACCGAAAGTAGCAAGGTCGTTGTTGGGGGCTGGGGGCGGTCAGAACGGGGACTTACTGTTTACTGGGTATGGAGTTTCAGTTTTGCAAGATGAAAAGAGTTCTGGAGATCAGTTGCACAACAGTGTGAAAGTCCTAAGCCCTGCTGAAGCATACTCTCAAAAATGGTTAAGATGGTAAATTTTGTTATATGTATTTAACCACAATTAAAAATAGAAAGAAAAAAAAAAAAGACCGCTGTGAGGTCACTAGCAGCAAATTCTGTAGATGCATGGTTATTTGTGTCTGTTGATCATTCACCCTACAGCAAGTAGGAGAGTAGAAACAGCAAGTGCCCCAGAGGAATAGGGGTGAGTGTGAGGCCCTCCCCGGTGGAACCCTGGGCTGCCCCGTCTACACCCCTGTTCCAGGTATATGCTTCGCGCTCTGCTAGAGAGGATAGCTTCCAGTTGACCTTGTCTTCAGGTTTGCAGTTCATCGGATCGGAACGAGGAACTGTTTGTAATAAGTCCCTCTACCAAATTCTGTTCAAGTCTCCCACTTTTTATCTTTAACAACTTAGGGGCATCTGGGTGGCTTAGCTGGTTAAGCGTCCGACTGCGGCTCTGGTCATGATCTTGCAGTTCGTGAGTGCGAGCCCCACACTGAGCTCTGTGCTGACAACTCAGAGCCTGCTTTGGATCCTCTGTCTTCCTCACTCTTTCTCTCTTCCCTTCCCCCACTTGTGCACAGGCACATGCGCTCTCTCTCTCTCTCTCTCTCTCCCCCCCCCCACTCTTTCAAAAATAAACATTTAGGAAAAACAACAATAGCAACTTAACAAAGAAAAGCAGCGGCTTTCCCCCAGCCAATGTGTACAATGCACAGGCTCCGAGAAGGAATCCTGCCGGGTCCCCTCACTTCCAACACCAGTAGTGCTTGCTCCCTGATCCCAGAAGTCTTTCCAGAAGTCATCTGACCCATTGGCAGGCCGGGGCCCCTGGGAGACCTTGACCCATAGAGGACCAAGATCATCAAAATTAATTGCTGACTTTCAGAATTTAAAGCCCAAGGTTACAAGAGCCCCGTGCGCGGGGCCGCTCTGAATGAATTCACAGCTGCGCTCGGGCAGCCCGGGAGCTTGGACGCGTCACAGCGGTGAACTGGTGGTTCTCCAACCCAAACAGATTTGTAACAGTGGCACAGGCGTCCAGGACTGCCAGAGCAGCATTTGTGTCTGACAAATGAGGCCTCTGTCGGGACAAAGGGGGCTCTTAGGACTCATTCTGCTTTGGCTGCTTTATACCCAGCAAGAGCCAGGGGACTTCTTTTGTTAGGATCAGGAAACAAAAGTGATTCATTTCATCACGCACCCTCACCAGGGTCTTTGTGGTCAACCAGTGCAGCGAGGCTTTGCAGCGGGCAACCCTTACAGACACCGCTTACTGAGGGCCTACTAAGGGCCAGGGATTATTCTGGGTACTGGGCACATGTTGCCTAATTTAATCCTCCCGACAATGCTGTGATGTAGGGATTATCCCCACTGCGGTCACGTGGAAACAGAGATGCGAAGAGGGGAAGGTCGCCCAGCTAGTTAACAGCCACAGAGCCAGCATTCATACTCAGGCCTGGCTCACTCCCGACTGACTGCTGTCCTCAATATGTACCTGTTACTGATGTCTGATAGGCCAAAGGTAGTCCCCTCCTCTAACGTGTCGCCTCCAGGGATGTTGATCTGGAAGGCCTAGAGTATCCCTGATGTCGGACAAATACTTACAGCGAATGGAACACAATCCAAAAGATATGAGGAGACTGAGGTTGACCGAGAGTGTCTTCTAAAAGTCACAGAAAATGTCCCCACTCAATACAAGGATGTTTAGAGAGGCTTTGTAAAAAGCGTTAGGGTAAAAAGAAATGGAGGTCTAAGTTTCTATCAATAATTGACTCATCAGAGTCCCCTACCTCGTCTATATTGATTCTATAAAGGCCAGAAGCTCCAGCTGAACACTTTCCTCATGGTTTCCAATTAGTTCCAATCTCTCATGATAAACTTCATATGTTCAGTCAGCCTTCTCTATCCAGATGCACCAATTCAGCATTTGTGGCCTTGCCTAAAGAAGGGCCCAGGGCAACATTTGCTATTTATTGTCTTTGTGAGTCTTGCCCTTCCGACAGGTGTGAGGTAATAGCTCATGTGTGGTTTTGACTTGCATTTCCCTGATGATATGGGATGTTGAGCATCTTTTCACATGTCTGTTGGCCATCTGTATGTCTTCTTTGGAAAATGTCTATTCAGTTTCCTCAACCATACTTCAATAAAAAATAAATTTGAGAAAACTTAAGAGAGAGAAAAGAAATAACAAAAAGGAAAGAAAGAAATGGGGATGGGGAGGGCCCAGGGCACCAGGGCAGGTGACCTCTCTTTCCTTTATCATTTCATTACGGGCCCAGAAAATGAGACGGCCTTCAGCACAGCTTGTCAGCATGTTAAAATGCCAAACGAGAAGCTCTCTGGCACAGTGTGTATGAGTCCAGAATTCCCCTCCACAAGCCCAGTTTATTCTCTGTCATGGCCTCTCCGTGCCAGATGGGAGGTACTGCTAATTTACCAGTTCGTCGACTTCCATGCACAGACATCTCCCCTCTCACCAAACCCTTGTGTCACCTTTTCCACTGACATTTGAGGCAGAATCCAAACCCTGGGTTAGGGAATCAGGTATTTGGATGCCCCAAGTTTCCAATTCTAGTTCTTCTCGGGGTTAGGGACGAGTAACTGTGGCTAAGCCATTATCACCTCACTTCTCTGTTCCTGGAGACAACTGGGGAGCAAGATCCTAAACCCAAGGCTGAAGAGACAAAAATTTAAGAAAGGAATGGAGAGAAGGGTGACTGTGAAGAGAGGGAAGGAAGAATAGGATTACTTCAAAGCTGAAGCAAACTCTATTCCCTGTGCATCAATCCTGTTTTTTCCCCAACGGATTTTTATTGAGTACTTCTATTTTCTGACATACTAGATACTGAAGAGCCAGTGGTGTATCAATCAGGGTACCAGCAGGAAGCACCTGCCCTCGGGAGTTAATGAAGGGACTATTTGCAAAGGTGTAGGTAGAGTCTAAAGGAACCAGGAGAAGATGAGGAGGACCCCAGGAGAGCAGTAACAGGAAGCTCACTGCTAAGCCCAGAGAGCCAAGGGGAGGCAATGAGCAAAGGAATTGGGCCAAGAATGTAGCTATAGGAATGGGGCTTCCAGACAGCCACACTGGCCTTTGATAGATGGATGCAGTTACTGCCAAATTTTGGCCCAGTGCTGAGGAATCTGGGGTATTAAATACCCCGAACATTGAGGGACCCAAATGGAAGCCAGAAGGTAAGAGTCCAAAGATGCTGTGTTTAGAGTTCTAAGAATAGGGTATAGAGCAGGATGGCTAATGGAGCTGGTTGGGGGTGGGGGTGGGACAAGCCGAGACCATCCAGCATAAAGTGGTGAATGAGACCGAGATGTTCCAGGTCAAGAGCTACATTTAGGAGCCTGGGTCCAAGCCTACCAAGAGGTCAAGTCAAGGGCTCTTTGGTTATAACAATAAAGTCTCTATTTGCTGAAGTCCTCATTGCGGTAGGCCCTGCAACTCAGCCTCTCAGGATCCAAGGATACCAGGTCAGTTGACTCTCTCTGGATCTGGGGCCCTCCCTGGGCCGAGCTTGACAGCATCTGTCTCTGCCCTTTGACACTGGCTCTGACTGATGGGTTGAGAATCAATGGCCTTCCCTGAACTGAAGCTCTCTAAAACCACCATCCCCTCCAACATGCAAACAAGACAAAAGAGGGAAATTCGTTCATGAATAAAAAAGCAACAGCTTTCAAGCCTGCATGGGGATTTACTATAGACAATGGAAAGCTAATTTCAAACCATACTAATTTACTCATTAAAGCAGATCCCCAAAGGATTCTCTCCCAAGCAGTACTTTTTGTTGGCACATTTTGTATTTCATGTACACCTGAAAGTCATAAAATCACAACTTTAAAGCCATCCTGTAAATCCTAGTCTTTTCAATTTCTTCCTGATATTCCCTACAATCAGTCTAATGCACTGAGATTTCCACGAATATCTCTCCAAGACAGGCAAGCGTGCAGAGTCTAGGTACCAGAAGATAGGGGTTGAGACTTATGAAGTGAACCCTGCCTCTTGGCTTCTTCTTGCCATCATGAGGGTCTCCTTTGGGAAATGTAGACGATGAGAAAAGTCAGAGGACATGAGGGTTTGGAAGTTTGAATTTTCTCCTATTTAATGGAAAGGAAAGTGAAATGAATTAGTGAAAAGATCATTGGCTTTGGAGTTAGACATGGGTTTGAATCTCACCTACATCTCTCACCCTGGGTAAGTATCAAACAGTCTTTTGTCTCCATTTGCTCATTTATAAAATGGGGATAGTAACAAATACCTCCTAGGGCCAGCTGAGGAGTAAATGGGATGAGGAATGTGAAGTATCTAATACAGAGTCTGATGCCCTCAAAACTGTTTCCTTTTCAAAAGTCTGGGGCAGGGTATTGGCAGAACACTAGCAATATGGAAGGCCCCTGCTTGGGAAAGATGACTGGGGGTGGGGGTTATGTTAGTTTTCTGAGGCTTCTGTAGCAAAGTTTCACAAACTGGGTGGCTTAACCAACATCAGTTTATTGTCTCATGATTCTGGAGACTGCAAGTCTGAAATCAAGGTGCTGGTAAGGTTGGTTCCTTCTGAGAGCTGTGAGGGAGAGTCCTAGCTTCCAGTATTGTGGGAACAGGTGGAGAGATCTATGCAAGGTCTGTTGTCTGTCATGACTTTGGGCCTGAAATCTCCATAGGTCAGGGGCTTGTGGTTGGGAAGGAAAGGTAGGTAGGAAGTAGGAAGTAGGAAAGGGCAAGAGCAAATAGAAACCTTCGAAGAAAATCTGAAACCCTCAAGAACAAACTGGCCCTCACATCTGTCTTTCACCACCTCCAGGGTCGATAACATAGGAGGCCTACGGGAGAGTGGGTGCCTCAGAGCTGCACATATACCTGGCCCTGCCCTTGGAGAAGCTGAAATATGAGAGCTGGTGGGAGCTGGGGGGAACTACAGGCCAACAGCCAGAGGACCCACAACGACGTATGTGAGCTGGGCCTATTCTGACCTTCAGACCATAAAATATGGCGTCTCCCCTGCTCCTGCCTTCCAAATATTAAGCAAACTTCTTTTGTGGGCAACCCTATCCTTGAACTCTTTGGAGAAGGGAATCAGGGAAATACTGTTTCATATTAGCTAAATTAACTCAGCGTGGACCCATCACAGGGTTGTGTAGGCAGTGGAAACATAGAAGGTTCTGATGAAGGCATCTATTTGACAAAATTGATATTTTGAGGAAGATTAATTTTATATTGTATACGATGGGCTGGAGGAAGATGAAAATGAAGATGGTGTAGTTAAAAGTTTATTGTAGTAGTCTGGGTGTGAGATTATAGAGGCCTGAGAAAGGGCTGCAGGGGACAAAATGGAAATGAGGAGCTAGATTTAGAAATGTTCTAAAGGAAGAATTGACAGAGCTTGCTAAACCGGAGAATTGAAGAGTGAGGGCATGAATGCTTTTGAGGGATTGAGCCTGGGCGATAAGTAGGATTGTGGTCTTTGAAAGGAAATTATTTGTTTAAAAGGTATTCTATTCCAATAGACTGGTTATTCTATTTTGTTGAGATGCATTATAATATTCAAAGAAGTTTAAAAGTTTTGGACATTTGAACAGTTTATAACTACAGGACAGCAAAGAAGTAAATGACTGCCTTAGAATACTGATAAAGGGGCAGCAGGAAATTCTACTGAGCTGTTAGTAAATTTGGGTGCCAAGGACTCCTGTTTGGTAGAAGGTCGTTGAGTCCAGAGGTCCTCTGCACGGGGCTGGCTGTTCCTCCCCATTTTACACTTGATCCTAAGGAAGGAAGAACTATTTATGGCTGGTGTTTTTGTCTTAACTTTAGAATGCAAGTTCTTAATCTGGGTTTCTTAAACTCCTTTGAGTTTCAGGGAGCTTGTAAAGTTTCTGAAGTTTGTCACAAAAGTTTTGGTGTTTTGCGAGGACATGGAAGGACTGCGGCTTCCAGCAGATTTTCAGCGAGATCTGGTTTCCGAACAGGTGAAGGATCTTTCGCATAGAGAGAGACATTACTGGACATAGTTACTGGCTCAATCCACACTCAGCTTTGTTCTATGTCCATTGTTGCCCCAGCACCTGGGACCTTTGGGCATATGGAGAGAGAAGGGGTAAAGGGGAGAGGATTCCAGACAGAGCAAGGAGCCAGCTTCTGATAGTTCCCTCCTTTTCCTCTCCTGCTAAGTGAAAACAGTATGCAGGGGTTTGAGACAGAGGCCTCCTGATTTTGCAAGGTCGTTCTGTTCATACCAGGTGCATAACCAGTGTGCACTAAGTACTTTTCTGGAAGCTAATTGATTGAGGGACTGTTTCCAAAATTTCTGCTTGGGACTCAAACATTAAGGCCACGGACAAGCTAGCAAACTGCCCTTTCTTAGATGTTGCTTCCTGTTTCCGATTGTAATTCCCTGTGCCAGGCTTACTAATTGGCTCGTTTGCCTTGAGTCTACTGTATCCTGCACTGACCAATCCCATCAATAGCAGATTAGTTCCAAAAGGACTGCAGTGCACAATCGCTATTCTTTGGCTTCGCAGCATCTGAATCCACATCCTGGTTGTGGGGAGTCCCCCACTGTGGTAGCAGAGATGGGAGGCAGGCGCCCCCTTCCCACACAGGAAACCAGAATAGAAAAATAATGATTCCTCTCCTATCCCTCTGGGTATCAGGATGAGGGCATATGGCTTGCTTACACCAGTTGGATACTCCCACCAGAACTTCAACTGTGAATGAGTGACAGAGAAGCAGATAAATGATGGGATCCAATTCATAGCCGTGGCAGTTATGTGGCATCCAGTGGTGGGGACTGTGTATGATTTGGTGGTGGTAGAGCCCTGGAAAGTTCATTTCTACTCTCTGGATGCCTTTACCAACCCTCCTATCCATGTTGTCAATGATCTGTTATCCTTCCAACAGATACGTTTTTGTATGAGTTAACCAGATTTTATTTCTGTTGCTTGCAGTTAGGAACCCAGAGAGATATAGGCAAAGAAGAAAGATAGTCTCTCGAGCCCTTTAAATCACCTTTACCATGAAACATGGGTTGAAATAAAGGTTCCAGCCCTTGAAATGCCTCCTGCGATGGTTAATTTTATCTGTCAACTTGACTGGGCCATGGAGTGCTCAGATATTTGGTCAAACATTATTGTGTCAGTGCGGGTGTTTTTGGTGAGATTAACTTTTAAACTGGTAGACTGAATGAAGCAGGCTGTCCTCCATAATGGGGGTGGGCCTTGTCCAATCAGTTGAAGACCGGAATAGAACAAAAAGACTGAGCCTCCCTAGGGTAAAAGGGAATTCTTCCTACCCGACAGCTTTTAGACTGCAACATTGGCTTTTTTCTTGTCTTTGGACTCAAACTGCACCATCGCCTCTTCTGGTTCTTGGGCCTTTAGACTCAGACTGGCGTTAAACCTTTGGTCCTCCTGGATCTCCAGCTGCAAACACACCCTGCAAATCCTGGGACTTGCCAGCCTCCATAACCACATGAGCCAATTCCTTATAATAAATCTCGTTCTATCTCTATTTCTCTACCTCCTATTGGTTCTATTTCTCTGGAGAATCCTGATCAATGCAACTCCCCATTGAAGTAACATGAGGACCTAACAGTCCAATCTAGGGGCACCTCCTGGTGGATAGGGTGTAAAATTCCAGATTGAGGTCCCCCCTGATAAGAAATGGACCATTTGGGATAAAGTAGGGTTGTAGTCCTGACCTTGTGGTGAAGTAGTCTCTCTCTCTCTTTCTTTTTAAGAGATACTATACAGTAGAAGATCTTTGTGTAGATGTTCTCCTGAGAGTTTATGCTGTTCAACAAGAAGTGTTTTTTCCTTTGGGATTAAAGCATTCTATGTATTTTTATCACTTCTTTTTGAAATAGATCTTTGAAAAAAATGACGAATACCATATAAAAGAAAAATTCAGAGGCTCTCACAAAGAAATAAAAATTACTTGAATATTTTAATTATATATATATATATATATATATATATATTTCTAAACATAATGAGAGTTTATGTATATAAACTCAGAGGATTGATGTCCATCAAGATAGAAATGGTCCTTGGTTCTGCTCCATGGAGCTAATGGTCTATTGGAGAAGACTGAAATTAATTAAAATGTGGCTTCATCTCCCACACATGTGGACACATACGGAAGGCTAATTTCTTAGCATCTTCTAAAATGGATCTCTTCTTTTTTTTTTAAGTGTTTTATTTATTTATTTTTTTCAACGTTTATTTATTTTTGGGACAGAGAGAGACAGAGCATGAACGGGGGAAGGGCAGAGAGAGGGAGACACAGAATCGGAAACAAGCTCCAGGCTCTGAGCCATCAGCCCAGAGCCCGACGCGGGGCTCGAACTCCCGGACCGCGAGATCGTGACCTGGCTGAAGTCGGACGCTTAACCGACTGCGCCACCCAGGCGCCCCTAAAATGGATCTCTTCTTTCTAACACTGCAAAATATTCCTTCTCAAATACTTATTAGGTCTCATAACACTGGGCAGCAGACCAAGATTAGTATTTTCTCTTATCATCTCCTAGATTTTTTTTAGTATTCCAAATGCGTGCAAGATAGTAAGCCTCTCAGTAATGTGATCCCCACACCTATATTCTGATTCACCCCATTCCCCCTGTAGGTTTGTTTGCTCCTTTGTTGCAGTGGTGCTAGCTAGCCAATTCAATATTGAGTAATGTGATCTGGGCCCCTGGGGCACTGTTCCCAGCTATGATGTGAGAAGGTGAGCTGTCTGTGAAGGTGCTCTGGGCATGTCCTGAACTTCTTCATCTTTAGCTAATGTTTATCAATCACTGTTCTATGTTGCATGCAGGTTTTCAACTTCAGCCCAAAGCCACACATCTTGAAGTCTCTATCAGACATAAAAATTAAGAGGGGGATCATTGGGACAAATAAAATTACGTTTAAATAGGACAGTGGAGTCCCAATATAGACATAATCCCAATTCTAAAAATTTTGAATGTTAGTAATACCACTCTAGGGCGAGATAGTAAATAATTATTTTTTGGTCAAAATGATTAAACCTTATGGTAAGTTATATTCTCAAAACAGGAAGTCCTTCTATTACTATTTGTGCTTCTAAAATGATCTGGAAAGAAATTACACTGTCAGAAAGAAAGCATGAAGCATAAGGAATTGGGAATTTAGAATTTCAGGGCCAGTTTACTTTTCAATAATTTATTTTGTGCCCATAACCAATTTACATTTTTGGTAACTTATTTTTTTTGGTCCCACTTCTAGAATGAGAGTACCCATTGTCTATATGACCATGTTACTTTTATCAGAGGTGATAATATATAGAAATTTGGAAATGATATTATGATAGCACTTGAAAACTAAAATTTTTTTAATGTTTATTTTTGAGAGAGAGAGAGAGAGACAGAGTGTGAGCAGGGGAGGGGCAGAGAGAGGGAGACATGGAACCCAAAGCAGGCTCCAGGCTGTGAGCTGTCAGCACAGAGCCTGACATGGGGCTCGAACTCATAAACCACGAGATCCTGACCTGAGCCGAAGTCGGATGCTTAACCGACTGAGCCACCCAGGTGCTCCGAAAACTGAAAGTTTTAAACCAAATAGCACTATTTACTGTACCAGCATCACTTTCAGACAATTATCAAAAACCTAAGCTCTTATCCAGCACATGACAGAGAATTCAAAATTATTTTCTGCAAGGGTTCTAGTCTGTTTTTGGATCTTTGATGGAAAATAGCCAAGTCCTCAGAGAGGCCACATATTCACTTGAACTTTATTTTTTTTTTTATTATTTTTTTTTAAACTTAGCATCTTACACTTTTTTTTTTTTAACATTATTTATTTTTGAGACAGAGAGAGACAGAGCATGAACGGGGGAGGGTCAGAGAAAGAGGGAGACACAGAATCCAAAACAGGCTCCAGGCTCTGAGCAGTCAGCACAGAGCCCGACGCGGGGCTTGAACTCACGGATGGGACCGTGAGATCATGACCTGAGCCGAAGTCGGACGCTCAACCGACTGAGCCACCCAGGCGCCCCTCACTTGAACTTTAGATATAAGAGGTTCATTGTGTCTGTATGTTCCCTTCTCTGGGAAAGTATGAAAGTGAGGAATTTGGCCTACTATATAATTTTTTTGTTTTAATCAGCATGGACCCCAGGGAGTCCTGGGGTCAAAACCCAATTCCCACCATCTTATTGGTTGTATTATCTTGGGCAGGTTTTTATTTAATTTCTGAGTCCCAGTCTCTTCATATATAATAGAAATAAAAATATCTTCCTTAGAGATGGTAGGGAGGATTCACTGAAGTCATGTTTATAGATGTCTGGTGGTTTACCTGGCACATATTGGTGCACAGTGTCTTTGGCTCCCTTTTCCTTCCCTGTATGAACAATTTTTAACCAACACCCGTGACTGAAGCAAGGATAATAGAATTATTGGTCTGTGTGTAGAATTAGGTGCAATATATGAATCTGTATCTTGAAAACAAATGTGATACCAAGTAAAACTCTAATCATAGTAACATTAGCTAATATTGACCAAGAAAGAATAAAAGTTGGATCACAGTCTATATTTCCAGAAATTCCAGAAGTTGATAAAAACAAGGATGGCAGGGAGAGGTTACCTTTTGATTATTGAGAACTAAAAGTTGGGAGCTACATGTTTTGTTTTGTTTTGTTTTGTTTTGTTTTGTTTTGTTTTTGGTTTTTCCACCCCAGGTCTCACTGAACTGCCTGAGTAACCAAACAAATTCTTCACTTTTCTTAAATTAGCTTCCCAAATGGGGGAATTAGGTATATATTTTATTTTGCTGGGCAGTCAATGCCATGTGCTTAGAGATTCTTGGATGAAAGATGGAGTCCACCTGAAATATTGCTGTTGACAAAATAAATCAAACATCAAAACCTCCAATGGTCTGCTCATCACTTCCAGAAAAGTTGTGTTAGGGCATTTCTGGTGAAGTAGAACATGTAACCCAATGCACATTTCTTGCAAATTATTTTCATAGGATAAAATATTATTTCGCTGTGACTGTCACCCTTATTTTAGCAGTTTACTTGGAAGACAGCCCTTAAACCTACTGACCAAAAAATATCAATTGCTTTTTTGGGGTGGTTAAAAAATAGAAGAAGCAGAAATTAAGGCACAAAATGACTTAGGAAGAAAAGCCACCGATTGCCCTCCCAAATCTTGATTGAACTGCAAAGATTACCAGAAACGTTTGGTTTTGGTGGCATTTGTGGGATGTCAGCTAAAACCACATGGTTCTCTTTTCTGGAAATAGTTACTTCAGACATATAACTTCAGACTCTTCTCAGCAAAAAGCATAGAAAAGGAAAAAGGAAACTACCTCTTCTCTGTGTGTACCAGCCTGTACCTCCCATCCCACCCCACCCCGGCAGGGGGGAGGTCTCGCAAGCCAAGAAGGCCATACTGGAAGTGTCCACACCCACAGGAACACCACCTAGAGACTGCCCCACCTCCCAAGACCCTGGACATTTTGGAGCCAGGGTATGTTTGGCAGACCATCCCTCATAGAAACGTTGGATCACCACATCAGCATTGTGCTTCCCGAACTGTGGAGTCCACCATAAAGAAGATTGAAGACGAGCCCATTCCGGCATTGATCAAAGGTTGACCAGGCCGACAAGTAGGAAAGCGAGCATGACAAAGCTGATGTTGAGGCACTGGAGAGAAGATGGTAGACCAGCCCAGACTGTATATATCATACTGGGTCTCATCAACAAAGGTAATAATCAATGCAGCCGGTTGGTCCTAAATACAACGTATTTTTCCCACTGCAGAAGTCGGGGAAATGATGTCGGCATAGACTGGTATACTAAAATAAAGCTTAGCATGCTTAACAGACCTGAAATTCCCCATTGCTGGCCAAAGCGAGTGGCCAGAAACTTCAGGAGGAAACAAGAAGAAACTGGCTCAATTCTTTTATAGATTCACTGTTATTTAGTTAACCATAACCAGATTGTAACTTTCAAGGTCAGCGTCATTTGTCCAGAGCTGATTGAGTGATAAGATAGCTAAAAAGCCACTGGAAAAAAGTAGTAAATGTGATCTAGGGCCAGTGTAGGGAAGGCAAGGGTGCCTGAAACTTTCTGGTCAAGTACTGCCTGCAGTAAAGCACCGAGAATCATCTGACCTGCTTTTTTCCATGGTGAATTTCCCTCCCGGCAGAGATAGGCGATACTGTGGAGTACCAGCATCTTTCACTTCCCTCTAGCATCCTTTTTTCTTTCAGAGCTAACATTTCAGAACTACCTTATTAACTTCCAGGCCCTGCGAAGCGTGCTTTATATGCATCACCTCATGTAATGCATTGTCACAGCCACCTTGTGAGGTAGGTGCTAGAATTCATTTCGTTTTTGAAACAAGGAAACAAGGCATAGAGGAAATTAGGCCCTCACTGAGAAGGGGCCTGGGGAAAAGGGACAGAACGGGGACTCCGTCCCAGATCTGTTTTATTTCAAACCTTGTGCTTTCAATCTCCACACTGTCTCGCCTCCTACTCACTGCTTCTTAATTCTGAATTGAAAAGAAATCTGATCCCAAGTAAATGAAAATAGAGTGAAACAGCTGTGAATGTGAACTTGAAGTGTAGTGTTGTTAGTGGGCTTAGGGGAGCAAGGGATGAGGCGGGAGGTCTGTGACAGATAACGCCTCAGTGATTTTCCACGATGATCTGAGAGGAATCATTGTTAGAATCATTAGAACAGTCACCATCAGAGAGCTGCTAGCAGCCGCAGAGTGAGCTGTGAAAATCAGGGTCAGGACCTCGGATGCCAGGTACCCCAGGGAAGACGTCCTCTTTTTCTCACTGAGAACTATCTCCTTCATCTACCTTCTTCTCCAGTTTGAGTTTCGCCGTCTTGGCTGGTCCTCATCTTTGACTGCCATCATGCAAACTCTCAGTGATCACATGCGTGGTACGGAAGTGGCCCTTGTAGGCAGATGGCCTGACTTGGACAGATCTACCTTTGAGTCCCAACGATGTCACTTAACTCACTGTGTACCTTGGGGTTGGTGTCTGAATTTCTCTGAATTAGTCTCTACCTATAAATGGCACCAGTAATACCCACTTTGCTGGGCTGTTGTAAGGATCAAGGGATACAATGGATGTAAAGTATTTAGCACAGTGCCTGGCACATTATATACTCTGAAATGATAGCCATTCTTTTTAAAAAAAATTTTTTTTTTCAACGTTTATTTATTTTTGGGACAGAGAGAGACAGAGCATGAACGGGGGAGGGGCAGAGAGAGAGGGAGACACAGCATCGGAAACAGGCTCCAGGCTCCGAGCCATCAGCCCAGAGCCTGACGCGGGGCTCGAACTCACGGACCGCGAGATCGTGACCTGGCTGAAGTCGGACGCTTAACCGACTGCACCACCCAGGCGCCCCTGAAATGATAGCCATTCTTATGATAGAGCGTTTTTTTTCTTTTAGTTACTGTGTGTCATATATTTTTTCTCTTCACTATAGAATTCCCTACTCAAGAATGGATTGCCTTTGATGTGAGAGCACAATAACACCTATGTGTTAGTTTTTTAGAACTGCTGTAACAAAGTACCATAGACTAGGTGGCTTAAACAACAGAAATTTATTTTCTCACAGTCCTGAAGGCTAGGAGTCCAAGATTAAAGTATCTGTGGGGTAGTTTCTTCTGAGGCCTCCTCCCTTGGCTTGCAGATCGCCCTCTTCTCCCTGTGTCTTCACATCGTCTTCCCTTAGTACTGAGTCTGAGTCCAGATTTCCTCTTATACAGACACGAGTTATATTAGATTAGAGCCCATCCTAATAACGTCATTTTAACTCATTACCTCTTTGAAGACCCTATCTCCAAATATAATCACATACTGAAGTACTGGGGTTTAAGACTTTAATATATGAATTTATGTTAATTTAGAACATAAATTAATTGGGGGAAGGGATGGCACGATTCAGCCCATAGCAATCAATAAAGTATTTTCACCAAAAAATCACACATCAAGTCAAGGAAGTACAGAACACAGAGAAGCATGTTTAAAGTACCATGGGGAATTTATTAGCAAAATCTAGGGAGTAAAAAATTGTATAAGACATATAACCTGGTTTCTTCAACAAATAATTGTGATAGCAAGGAAAAAAGAAAGGGAGGTGGACCCTAAAGGCTAAAAGAAACTTTATGCTCAACATCATTCATCATCAGGGAAACACTGATCAAAACCACAATGAGATATCACTTCACACAGGTCAGAGTGGCTAAAATTAACAATACAGGAAACAACAGATGTTGGCAAGGATGTGGAGAAAAAGAACCCTCTTGCACTGTTGGTGGGAATGCAAAGTGGTGCAGCCATGCTGGAAAACAGTATGGAGGTTCCTCAGAAAGTTAAACAATAAAACTACCCTATGACCCAGCAATTGCACTACTAGGTATTCATCCAAGGATACAAAAATACTGATTCAAAGAGGCACGTGCACACCAATGTTTATAGCAGCACTATCAACAATAGCCAAATTATGGAAAGCCAAATGTCCATCGACTGATGAACGGATAAAGAGGTGATACACACACACAATGGGATATTACTCAACCATCAAAAAGAACAAAATCTTGCCATTTGCAACGACATGGATGGAGTATATGCTAAGTGAAATAAGTCAGTCAGAGAAAGACAAATATCATATCATTTCACTCACACGGAATTTAAGAAACAACACAGGTGAACACAGGGGAAGGGGGGAAAAAGAGAGAGAAAGGCATACCACAGAGACTCTTTACTATAGAGAACAAACTGAGAGTTGCTTCAGGGGAGGTGGGTGGGATATGGGCTAAATGGGTGATGGGCATTAAGGAGGGCACTTGTTGGGATTAGCATTGGGTGTTATATGTAAGTCATGAATTACTAAATTCTACTCCTGAAACTAATATTACACTATATGTTAACTAACTAGAATTTAAATGAAAACTTAAAAAACTTTAGGGACCTATCCACCAGTGGATCTTAACTGGAACACACCAACTTCAAAAAAAAAAAAAAAATAGCAAAGCATTCTGAGACAATCAAAGAGATTTAAACACTGTCTAGATTGTTAATGAGATTAAGGGATTATTGTCAATTTTTTAGGTGTATTAGAGTGTTCTGGATTTTTCTTTTATAAGATCCTTATCTTTTAGAGAGACCTGCTGAAATATTTACAAACACAGTGATAAGAGCTCTGGGACTTCAGTGTGGTGCAGGGAGGGAAATAGGCATGATGACAGTTGAAATAAGATTGGCCCACTGGATGATGGACTTGTTATAATAATAACCTCACTGCTTTGTGTATGCTTGAAACAACCTATTACAAAAAGGGTTAAATATATAGAAAACATTTTTCCATGTCATTAAATGTTTTTCTACAACATGAAGTTTTCAATGTAGCATTCTGTTGTATAGATGTATCATAACAGTGAACGTTGTGTTCATTGGCACAATTTCCATTGTCAAACTCTTAAGTTTTTGGCTTTTTTGGCTATTAAAGATATGTAACTCACTATACACAATTCCATTTCTTGGGGTCCTGGGTGGCTCAGTCGGTAAATGTCTGACTTCAGTTCAGGTCATGATCTCATGGTTCACGGGTTCCAGCCCCGCATCGGGCTTTAAGCTGACAGCGTGGAGCCTGCTTGTGATTCTCTGTCTTCTTCTCTCTCTCTGCCCCTCCCCCACTCTTCCTCTCAAAATGAATAAATACACGTAAACAAAAAACTTTAAACAAAAAAAGAAAACCACATTCTATTTCTTGAGAATAGACTCCTATACATGAAACTGGTGGGCCCAGAGTTAGGCCTGTATTTAAGGTGTTGGTTTCAGGTTTTCAAAATACCCTCCGTCAGTAATAGCCTTTTGCTTTCTCCTTTTGTAACACAGTCTTGCCCTCCTCTCACATTCCCCTGGCTAGATATAGAAGGCATACATACCAGGATCCAGAATTTCCCTGCTGGAGGGCAGTCCCAAAACATTTCCCAAGAGTCCCTTGAAAATCTTCCACATTTGCTTGATTTTTCTTTTCCTAAAATATGTTGTAAATATTACTGATCGTGCTTTGGCTTTCATCTAGAACCTTCGTCATGAGAATGGCAAATCAAACAACCAACTAACTGACAAGACTCTCCTGTTTGATGCTGTAAGAGGATAGGGAAGAATACAGAAGCCAAAAGGACCGTGCTTACACTCAATACAAAGGGCTAAGGTGACTAGACAAGAAACAAGACTAGATCATTAAACAAGACCAGCAAGCATAAAAAATGGTGTTAGCCTAAAGAGTAGGAGGGATTACAAACCCTAGCTGAAGAAAAAAAAAGTGAGAAGCAAAATATCAAAATAATCTCTTCCCCAAGTCAGACGATGACTCAGTCACAAGATAGTGCTGGTTCACTCAGCTGGCTGGAGACACCTTAAAGAGACAGACCTGAAGCCTCCTTTATACACATTGCTTCTCTTGGAGTTTCCTGATAGTGCAAATGGCCAGAAGAATATATGGCTAAAACCAGCCTGGTAAGTTGGAGCAACCATGGATCTTGGTGTCTTGTGGACCTGAGGTTAAAACCCTGCTCCACCATTTATTATTAGCTGTGTGACCTTGGCCAAGCCACCTAGCAGCTTCAGACCTCATTTCATTTATTTGTAAATATGGATCATGAAACCTACTTCGTAAAGTAGTTGTGAGTGTTGAACAAAGAAATATTTGTAAATTGCTTAGCACAGTGCTGGGCACTTAGTAGAAATTCTGGAAATGCTGACCATATAAGGTGAACTATTTTATTGAAAAAGATTTTTTTTAATGTTTATTTATTTTTGAGACAGAGGGAGACAGAGCGTGAGTGGGGGAGGGACGGAGAGAGAGACACACATACAGAATCTGAAACAGGCTCCAGGCTCTGAGCTGTCAGCACAGAGTCCAATGCGGGGCTTGAACCTGTGAACTGTGAGATCCTGACCTGAGCTGAAGTCGGACACTTAACCGACTGAGCCACCCAGCCACCCCAAACTATTTTAAGATAAGTTTGCCTTCTATGTTTCCGAAGCATCTTCCCAGATGGTATTAAAGTTGTATTACATTGTTTTATAATTATTTGTTTCTGTGACATTATCTCATTCATTCATTTATCCTTGGGGGCACAAGCTTCACAAAACTTTCTGCTGACTGCATAAAACTCAAATTCCAGCATTCACAACAGTAAATATCTAGTTATTGCCAACTGACCTAGATATTACAAGTGAGCTTAAAAAGTTCATTCATGTCCAGCTATTCAGCATCTAATTAATGAAGAAATGTTTGTTGGCTTACTTATTTGGGAGGCAATATCCAAAAGTGGTGAAAAGTATGGTCTTTGGTACCAGACAGACCAGGGTTTCATTCTTGGCTTTGCCCTTTCCCAGCTGTGTGATTTGGGGCAAGTTCCATAACCTGTGTAGTTTCAGGTTGTTTCTCCTCTAACAAGGAGGTCTAATAATAGTGCCTGTCTCATTTGGTTATTGAAAAGATTGATCAGGATAAATGCAGCAAAGCATTTACAATATAGGATACTGACATATAGTAGGGGCTCAGCGAATGCACTGTAGTGTTATTTTGAAAATATATTAACTGAAATGTTGCTGTGGGAAGGAAATGAGGTAGGTGTTGTGAGAAATTAAGAAAAAAAAAGTATGTAACTTGAGTCTTGTCCTCAAGATTTCAGGCTTCTTTGTAAGATAAAACAAACATGGCTAAATACAAGTCAGTCTCTGGTTAAGTGCTTACTAAGTGGAATAGACAGAAAATTTTAAGTCCTGGGGCAGTGATCAGTGAAGCAAATTTTTAACATCTCCTGCCCACTCTCTCCTCGGTTCCCCTTCTTGATGATAGCCATTGAAGGTTGGCCAGTCTTTCTTCCTCTTCCTTTGAGTTTTTAGGATACAAAATCAAAAGTTTAGATCAGTAGTCACAAGTTCAAATGCCGTCATGGGTCCATGACAGGTCATGCGTTACAAGTAATGCAAATATGGGAAGCAACAATAAATCATGATAGGATATGATAGCTCAATAAAGAATAAATGCCAGGTATAAATCAAATTCGTACATTTATTTTATTTATTTTATTTGTTGAGAGAGAGAGAAGGAGACGGCATGAGTGGGGGAGGGGCAGAGAGAGAGAGGAGAGAGAGAATCCTAAGCAGGCTCTGCCCTCTCAGCACAGAGCCCAACTCGGGGCTCGAACTCACAAACTGTGAGATCATGACCTGAGCCAAAATCAATAGTTGGATACTTAACCCACTGAGCCACCCAGGAGCCCCACAAATTCATACATTTAAAAAGCCACTGTGTTGGCTAAGCACAATTTGACCTATGGGTCACTGCTTGGAATCTTTGGTATAGAGAGTTTCCAGTTTATCACATACTTTGAATATGCTGAAAATAGCATAAAATACTACTACTGCTGAATGACCTAACATGTGTTGAATGCTCACTATGTGTCAGATATCGTGCTAAGTACTTTACTCTTAATTCTCAAAGCAAGTAATGGGCTATTATTATTTATTATTACAGATAAGGAAGCCGAGGTTCAGAGATGTCACGTAACTTGTCCAAGGCCACAGAGCTTTAAGTGGTAGAGGCCAGACTTGACTCAGACAGGTATTTTTGATGGCAAATTCCACATTCTTGACTACCATTCCACAAGAATTGGATTTGGGTCAGAGAAGCTTTTAAGTAGGATTTGAGCTGTTAAAAGGAGGATAGGCAGAAAGACTTTTCTATGCCACGTTTCCCTCATCCATTCATACAGGTTTGTTTTTTTTTTTTTTTTCTGGGTAAGAATAAAACATTGCAATATCCTTTAAAATTACAATCAATTGAATTGAATATTCTGGTGAAATTAAAACATGTAACACAATAATAATGTCCTAAAAAGAACAAAAGTAAGACGAATATGGTCTTGGTTGAAGCTTTCCATATGCATCCCAGGAGAATCCCAGGATAGCTAACAAGCAGTGGGTGTTTTCTGATCCTTTGGTTCATTAATATGCACAACTCATTTGCCAGAAGTCACGTAGGAAACACCACCTTTCAGGATGGAATTCGGAACTAAGAGTGTAAATACTTAGGTACTATCCTTCTAGCTGTCTCTATAAGACTGACCACTGTCGTATCTAGGTGCTTTTATAATGTTTCCAAGAATATTTTGCTAAGGCTGAAAGCAATATAAGAGCATTTTTGGTTTGCTTTGAGTTTTCCAGGAGCAGACTTCTACATGGAAATACTCAGCTTGGCTCATTCAGATCTTACTCACTGAAAGGCAGGATCACACTATGTAATTCAAGCAAAAAATCTCAACTATCTAGTTGAGACCTAGTGGTCAATTTTATGAGTTTCAGTTAAAAAAAAAAATCCTTCAGATGTTATTTACTTCCCAAGAACTATGCCTCCAGTTCAGGTAACTGCCATCATTGATTCACTAATAGCTAACCTTGCATTAAACAAAGCAATTTAGAGTAAGATATAAAGACAAATATTTAACATGAATACTTACCATTGCTTCATCTAAGTTAGTTAGTTACTTCATCTTAGTTAGTTTACCTGAATCTTGTTTCTTAGTCAAAAGTCTTTGGAAAAAACATTCACCTTTGTCTCTAGCACTTTGGAACTCTAAAGCAATTAAAGCTTTTTACTTCTCCATATCAGGTTAAAAACTTTAGCTCGTGATTCGCAACTTGTTGGAGAAAACGAATGTATTGATCTTCTGAATGTTAGGTCCTAATTACTTTTGGGGTGTTAATACTTAACTCCTCCTCCATTAGCTTCTTTTAGAAGAAACCTGTGTACCACTCCATCCAACTTGGCTTAGCTAGAAAGAAACATTCTGGTTGTCTGCTCTCTAACTCTCCCGACAGTGGTCATTTCTAATTGAGTGTCTCTGATGATACCTCCTAATAAATTTCTTCTCAGTTTCCTTCTCCAGCGTATACTTATTTATTTGGCTAGGACTACTAATTTAGAATTGTTTAGTAATCTGTGTAAGCTTCCAGATGTTTTAGGAGAGATCTCAAATGGGATAAAAACTTTTATCTTTTGAAAATTTCGAAGCACATTTAAATAAACACTTTCTAAAGAGAGCTTTACAAGTGGGTTTCTTGTTACCTTTCTGACATGTGCGTGTGCATATGTATTTGTGCTCAAAACTAACCGTAGATATATGTACCAGGTATATCATAGTCTGATGTAGCCAGACAGAAAATAAACAAATTAAGAAGCCTGGAGAAACTTCCTTGATTTGGAAAAACCTTGACCTTTTCAGACTCATTTCTCATGGTTTTTCCATTGGCAGCGGTTAGAATTAAGATGGCATTAATAGTTGCCTGCACTGAATTTCTTACTTTTTCTTTTCTTTTTTTTCCACGCTCTACATTCAGTGTTTATCAAATCAATCTACTTTATATTGGGAGGAAAGTGCAATTTTTATATTCTGATGACAAACTATTTCAGGCATTCTTGGGACCGTTGGCATAGGATGTGAACTTGACCTCATTACATCAGGATCTTCCTCTCTCTTATTTTAAGTGTACGAATGAGGCACAGACCCCAAAGTAGAGTAAGAGTTTCTCAAATCTCTGCACAAGCTCCCGAAATCAAGATGGAGTAATAGCTCCTTCTGTAATTTCTGCCAATTAATCCACCCCCACACCACAAACCAAAGATTCCATAACAAGTTAAAGAGCAGCGTTAGTGACTCAGATGGAATGATTTCACCCATATGGCCCTGCTGCGGTGGTTTTTCACATGCCACTGGTATTTCCCTTTGTACTAACAGTGACATTTACCTGGGGAGATTGATGGGGGAATAGATGACATTACTTTCCCAGCACCTCTTGCAGTCAGAGTCCATGGCCTCAGAAATGGAGGGAGCAAACCATGCCTCAGGGGATTGGAACCCATTAACTCATGCTTTTCCCTGTCAAAGCCTTTTCCTGGCTCCCCATACATACAGAATAGACCCCCCAATATAGTGGGACAGTCGAGGCTTTCCCCAATCTGCACTAGTTTGCCTTTCAGCCTTCCTAGCACTTCTTTACCTCAAACCAAACAAACTGAATTATTCTAGTTCCCCACAAATGCCACACCCATTTTTTTTTGCTTCCATCTCTGGCTTATGCTGTTGTTCCTCCCTGGATTGTCTTTCCCCTTTCTCAGCTCCAGAAAACCAAATCATATTCATCTTTTAAGACCTCTGAACCTTTTTTGGGGTGCCTCGGTGGCTCAGTCGGTTGAGCGTCTGACTTCAGCCCAGGTCATGATCTCGCGGTCCGTGAGTTCGAGCCCTGTTTCAGATTCTGTGTCTCCTTCTTTCTCTGACCCTCCCCTGTTCATGCTCTGTCTCTCTCTGTCTCAAAAATAAATGAACATTAAAAAAAATTAAAAAAAAAAAGACCTCTGAACCTTTTTCAGATACCATTTCTTATTTCTCCAAAGATATGTACCTCCCTTAAACCACTGACCCCTTCTGCCTTATAATCAGATTATTTGTTTACATTTGCTATAAGTTTTGTGCAGGAAACATCTGCTGCTTATTTATCTTCATGCATTAGACTCTGTTTGGCATAGTTTTTGCAGGGACTCAGTGACTGCTTATTGACTTGAATCTCAAACCCAACATTTGAACTCAGTAGCTCTTTTCTCCGCACTCATTCCAACGTCCTCCAGGATTTCCTGCCTTGGTGATGGGAACACCATTCTCCTCACTGCCCATGCCAGAGTACTTAACATAGCTCTTTCTCCTCTGTTCTTTAATCTCTTGACCTCCATCTAACCAATGACTGTGTTCTGTCAACTTACCTTTTTAAATGACCTTAGAATTGCACCCCTGTTCTTTCCTGCCATGGTGCTGTAACTTTGGAACTGGCCACCACCGTCTCTCTCCTGGAATACCATAGCACTTCCTAACTGATCAGTTGGTCTCCTTTGCTGCCCTCCCCATCACCCCCACCCAAAACCATTATTTTCCACAGCATATCCAGTGTGATCTCTCTAAAATGCAGACCTTATTATGCTTCTCTCTTGCTTATAATTCTCAGAATCTAGTTCAAACTCTTTAACATCATGTATAAGATCTTTTAGAATCTGACCCCTTCTTTCCTTCCTCATTTGTATATCTCTCTTCCTCCATCCAAAACCCAAACTCCACCCATACTGGACCTATAGATTTCTTGGAAGGCTCTTTAGGATTTCTACAGATGTTTGATTCAAATTTATGTTTTAAATCTATTTCAGTTATGTAAGAAACTATACTAAAAACATTCATCTAAATGTGTTAGATATCACAGCTCTGTGTACAGAGAGCCATCAATACATTAATTTGGACTACAAGTTAATTCTTCAGGATGCAAAGTCTACCTTCTTTGATATATACTTGAAATTCTGCTAAATGTGTCATTGATTCAAAAAAGTTGGTAATTTTGCACAGGCTTTTTACATTTTTTTTTCTTTAAACTAGGCCAAGTAAAAAACTCTGCTCAAGTAAAATTCATGTATGTGTATCATTACTATCCAGTGCAATTAAATATCAAACAAGGCTGAGGCTCATAGTCTTGGCACATGTGTGGCTACATGTCAAAGTATCGTATTTTACTAGAGATATTTTAGCACTTAAGGTTGGGGTGTTTGCTGCTGACTTGTATATCATGATAAGAAATGCAATTCATCATTAAATATTATTGTAGTTAAACTTTGAAACTAAAATCTCTTCAACACCTTGCCCAAGTTTTTAGATTAGTTCATTTGAAGGTATACTATGATTGAAAGGAGGGCTGTTAAAAAAAAACAAACAACATACTTTTCTTTTGCATCTACTTCTCTGTGTGAACTAGGATTTTCTAATTACTTGGAAATACATAATTTGTTTTTAATGGCCCAAACATAAGCATAGGCAATTGAAATAATTTGAATGCAGAAATTGATACGAAGGAAAATGTAACACCCAATTTCAGATATTTATGTTCATCAAACTTACCTTGCTGTTCTTATGATTTTTATTTTTAAATACCTTTTTAAAAAGTGTATTTATTTATTTATTTTGAGAGGGAGAGAGAGAGAGAGAGAGAGAGAGAGAGCACCAGCAGGGAGGGGCAGAGAAAGAGGTAGAAATAAAGAATCCCAGGCAGACCCCATGCTGTCAGTGCAGAGCCTGATGGGGGCTTGAACTCACGAACCATGAGATCATGACCTGAGCTGAAGTCAAGAGTTGGACACTTAACTCACTGAAACACCCAGGACCCCCTCTTGTTGTTCTGTTCTTATTGATGGATAAGTAAATACTAGAAATATAAACGTTTAAAATGTATATTTGTAAAATATCATATTTATGTTTTATGTAATTGAGCTCCAAAAAATTTTTTTTCAGTTAAACAGACAGGTTCTAGTACTTAAAGCAAAACAAAACAGAACAGAACAAAACAAAACAAAACAAAACAAAACTGAAAACCATTAAGGGCTCAAGAAGACTGTTTTTGTCTTGATCCTAGTAAGGTATTCACAATATGTCTTCCTTATGCATTAGAGAAAAGAACCACCATATGTCCACAGGCAAGTTTTCTGTTCCAGCCAAGATCAACTCTATTCCAAATGGAGAACTGTCTTGTTGGAATATATGTTCTCAGGGGAACAAACTAAAGTATGGCTGACTTCCTGGGGGAATGTCCCCCATCTCCAACCCATTTTCCCTCCACTTTTCTCAGGATTATATCTTTGAGAAGCCTCTTGGTGTTGAGAGCATGACCATACATATTCTTTCCTTTTGCTGTGCTTCCTCAGTCTCCACATCTGATAACACATGTGCAACATTGTACTATTTCCAAGTACTCCAGAGAACAGAATTTGCTCTGCAGAACTAATATATTGCAGCAGTCCAGATAATACCTTGCCATGTGTGTTTTTTCAATAAGAAGTCACCATCCTTCAATGTGGGATTATATAATTTCTAGAACTTTAGACTCTTCCTTAACCAGTAAGGAAATATGTTAGCATTTATTGTTGTGGAAGTTTACCTTCCTACAGAATACTAAATTAATGGCATGTTTGGTGTTTGTGATCAGCAAGTTATATGCCAGCTGGACTGGTCATGTGCTGATATGGTCTAGCTGAACCCATAAAGCTTGGATGATGGCGATGCTAATTCCACTGGGTTAAATTCCACCAAAAGGGCAGGTGCGTACAGCTGCCCAGAATGGCATTGAGAAATATGAGTTTGTCCTTGTCCTTTCGACACCATACTGGTTGGATTCCTGAGAGCTTTAATTGTCACCCTTCGAATGGAGCTGGTCTTTGGCTTGGTGTTTATCAGCTCCAGAGCTGAGGAAATTGGGTTTTATCTCTTTCAGATTAGATCACTACAAGCCTCATTGGGTAAAGCTACCGTGAGGAGGGGTGGGGAGGGTACAGTCCTTACTCCCTTTACTCAAAATGCTTCTGCAAAGCCTGTGCCCTTTATAGAACAAAGTCCCAGGACTCCCACTCCCTCCCCACAACCCAGCACAGGATAACTAACTAGGGATTTGTTTATTTACTTCTTTCAAGGGCTTTTTAATTAGTAAACCTTGCCCCTAACTAAAATGCTGATCTCTTTCAAGATAAAGCACTTTGGGCCTCAGGTTTCTACTTCTCTGTGTTCCATTTGCTTCAGGTTTTATTAACTCTGTAGCCAGGCTGAAGGTGTGGAGGTTGTGGGATTGGGCATATGGCCCACTGAGGAACTTTGTATCTTCCCCTGCCTGCCAGGAGGTTCCATTCCATTCTTTTCTTCGGAAGAAAGAGAGACAGACAGAGAGAAAGAGACAGAGAGAGAAAGAAGGAAGGAAGAAAAGAAACAAGAAGAAACCTCCCTAAACTCTGCAGTTGTTCTATATGATCCTGATTTTAAGAGGAAACCTCTCCTCTGGCTTGGGGTATGGCTGAGTGTTGACAGTGCTCCATGGCTCCGAGGCCCCTTGGGGTGGAAAAGCAGGGCCCCAGGGATGCTGTGACAGGGGCGGGGACTTCATCTTGCAAAGGTGACAGGCCTGTGGCCCCCTGCCCCTCAACTTAGCCCCTTCCGAAAGGCTCTGGCACCTAGTCACCAATTATTGTCCCTCCTCTGACGCCCTGTTCTTTGACCGCCAGTAACAAACGACTTCCTGATTACCGAAGCCGGGCCCCACCCACCTCCCCTAGCCAAGAAGTCAACCGAGAACAGTGCAGGACTTCATTGAAATTTGCGGATCCACTGTGAAGTTACCTCCCTGGGCATATTTATCTTGAAGGCGAGCTGGCTGCTTTGGAGCGCCTCGTGATTAACTGTTTCTTCTTTGCTTTTTTTTTTTTTTAACCCGTGCAAGGGCCGAGAAAGGAAAATTTGATCCTTGCTACTTTTACAGTGCTGGGTTGGTGGTATGGGCAACATATACATGGGGAAAATTGGGGGTCCCCAATAGGAAGTAGGGGATAAAAGATTGCAGGATTTCTGAAGCTCAAGTCGGCTGCATTCATGAGCAAATCAGCCGTCTCCTGGTTCTTGACCTCCTTTGGGCATTGTGAGGGCTGATGAGCTCATGCCTGTAAAGAGTGCAAGCCTTTAATTGAAGTATAATTAATAATCATCTGATAAGTGAATAACAATAATAATGATGATGTAATCCCCTTCCCCCACAGCCCCACTCCTGTTTCCTTGGGTAGTAACATTATGACATGATGTCCCAGTGTGCTCAATTAGATGAATGACTGTAGGTGCAGACAAATCATCACAGCTATGTACTTGTTGGCACAGCCCAGGGTTGGCCTGCCACCGAGAAACCTGAGGGCACAGAACAATGCAGCAATGTTCTGTAAGTGTTGCGCTGTTCAGATAATGGAGAAGTTCAAGCTGTTTCATGACTCAGGTACTAGGACAACCTACTTGCTTCTTTCCAACCTGGTGGCCCTCCCAAGCGGGAGAGCTGCGTCTGGAAGTCTTACTGAGAATGGCAGTTACTTATGTCTTCTGCTCCTCTGCCTTGTGCTTTCTACAGATCTCTGTAGTCAGTAAAATGAATGAGTGAGTCTCCGAAGGGGGGCGTGATACGAGTGGATTTTCTACCTGCCTCTACACCAATGATTATCAGAGGGACATTTGGATTAGTTAACATGCCCACAATTTCTCTTGAGTACCTAAATGGGATGAATGGAGAAGCAATGGGTTTTAGAAAAAAAGAATCATTTTAGTTCTTAGGCTTATCACAGTTTAATCTAAAAAAAAAAAAAAAAGAGCCCTTAGGGGCACCTGGGTGGCTCAGTTGGTTAAGCATCTGACTTCGGCTCAGGTCATGATCTCATAGTTCACGAGTTCGAGCCCTGTGTCTGGCTCTCACAGTTTAACAAAAAAAAAAAAAAAAAAAAAAAAAGAGTCCTTAAAGTAGACAGTAAGCTTAAAAGAAGTGCTTAGAATGGACCCAGGTCGGGGGGCGGTGGGGCGGGCGGGCAGGGAATATGAAGAAGGCAATTCATCATCCACTTTTGCCCTAAAGTCTTCTCAGGCCAGAAGGCTGAGATAGGCAGAATGGAATCCCCAGCTAGAAAAGATAATAACACCTTTCATCTGCAAACAATTTACAGTTTACAAAGCACTTTCATATAGCATGACCTCATCTGAGTCTCACAACATCTCTGTAAGGTTGGTTAAGTTTATAATGACCAGTTTATAGATGAGGAAACTGAGGGCCAAAGTGGTTAAGTGACTCATTTGCCCAGAAAGAAAGTGGCAGGGCGAGAGCCAAACCCATGTGTCTAACAAGACACTAGGACTTCCTCCACGGTGAGCAGATCCCTCAATCTTCTCTCTCCTGGGAGGATCCAGACTGGATTTATTCAACAAATAGATAACGAACAATCACCACTCCATGTTGGGCACTGTGCTGGCTGTTGGGGAGGCCGCAGTGAACATGACCTACAAGATTCGTTGCATAACATTGACACCACTGTGCTAGTTTTGTGCTGCTGGCATCTCTAGGCCATGGTATCCTTTCAAAGAGATCTACAGCAAAGACCTTTTGCTGCAACAGTAAAAGTCTGTTCTGTCTGCCTGATGTACGGAAGGGAAAACTGTTACAAAGATTGTAGGTGTCCTCATGGAGTCTCATCAAATATTAATGAGTCCATTCCCAGCTTTGAGGTGACCGAGAAACTTTCCAAGATTCCCAGGGTTGGGGAAGGGTGGCTTCCAGGCTGTTAGCAGCAGAGCTGAGGGGACAGTTTCTTTCAGTCTAGGTCATGTTTTTCTGCTTTCAAGTTCACGTCCCCAGCAGAGGGAATCTCATTGGCCCACCTTGGCCTAAAGTCTCTATCCTTGGAACAACCCAACCCAGGTGGTCAGACATTACTACTGGCGATCTATCCGTGGGTGCTGGAGTAGTTTCCAGGGCCAGAGTGCTGAGGAGGCTGCCAAAAAGCGTGTTCCGTACAATATGCCCACCCCAGACTTTGGATGACTCCCCAGAGTGAAGCAGGTAGGCAGGAATGAGTCCCCAAAACTGTCATCACCTCCCTGAGGCTCTTCTCTCTTAATTTTTCTACGTAAATTCTCAATATTTCAGGGAGAAATCTCTGTAAAAAACACAAATGAAATAATCTTTTACAAATAGATTCCTTCATATTTATGGGGTGATATGTCAGGGATTTTTCTTTATTCCCAGAAAAAAGAGGAATGGGACCTGATAAAATAGGAAGGGTATATGTTGATACTTGTTGAGGCTGCATGGCGGGGACATGGGGGTTCATTCTCTTATTCTCTCTACTTTTCTCTATTTTTGAAAATATCTATAAACCAAGTTAGAAAAATGCAAAGGGATTATTGTGCCATCACGTTCCTAACTTGAGCCTGTTTTAAAGTCATGCATTTTCCTATATAGAGTTTTGTGTGCTGGGGCCGGGGCGGGGGGGAATTCCCTCCTTTCTTTGTCATCTCCATTATTTGATGTTTCCTGAAGGACAGAATTATTTAATCAATTTTACAAGTAAGTGTGGAGGGCTTCCTATAGGTTAGATGGTCTCTCTTGCTTCCAGGTGAACTAATAGCACCAGAAGTTTTGGGGCATTTGCTTGGGTATTCCTTTCATCATCAGCCCTTTGCATGGATTCCACAAAATTTTCTAGGGACTCTGAGTTCTGAGGTGGCTCTACCGACCCTTCTGTGCTGCCTCCGCCATCGCCATCGCCATCGAGGGACAACACCAGCCGAAGGAAAGATCAAAGTGAGAGCTTGGGAAGCCCCTGGGGCATTTGCAGCTAGCTGCAAGGGGCCTTTCTTCCCTAGCATCTGATGCCCAGCACACCTTCAGACATTGGCTGATTGCTCTGGGGTCAGGCCAGGTTCTAAAAAACATTCAGGAACAACCTTTATTTTGATCCAACGGGAGAGAAGAAAAGAGAGAGACAGCCCTCTTGGCCCCAGCTCAGGTGCAGTGGGCCAGGTCACGAGGCTTGTAGCAGGTGCCCAGTTGTATCTGTTTCCAACAGTTCCATTAACACTTGGCAAGTTTCACTCACCTTCAGCATTTGTAACATGCAATTGTTGACACAACTAATATTACCTCATGCTCTTGGGCCTTTATGTGTTCCTTTGCCATTGTAGTCAGGACGCAGGATCTAGGGGGTTCGTTTTCTATCTATGCCATGTTTATAGGTGGCAGGGAGATGGTGGAGGTCGCCCTCCCCAGCCTTCCCACCAAACAACATGATGCCCTCATTTTTCCTTTCTGGATTGATGTTAAGCACTTAAAGTAATTGCCTTGCAGAGAAAAAAACAAAGAGCCAAAAATGTACAGTCAGCCACACCATGGCCTCATATTTCAAAACCAGCCAGGCTTCTTTTTAAATGCTCCTTTACAGGGTGTGAAATCAATCATGTCACATGGGGTCCCCTGTGGCACAGGGGAGAAGAACTCTTGTTTTACTCTAGAAACATAGCCAATGACGTGATTCCTTCTCCTTCCCTGCCCACCCCCACCTGCCCTCAGTCGTTCATCCTACAACTTCCCCATTGGCTTCTCTTCAGTGGGCTTCCTCTTTTGAGTTGGCAGCTTGCTCTGTGATTCTCATCTTCTCTGTATAAGGAAACCGTAACGAAACCATTAACAGTCCACTCTCCTCCCTGGTGTCAGCCTGTCCCTTAGCGTTGTCCTCTGCTTCCTATAGAGCAGTGATGTTCACTCTAGTTACTTTCTCAGTGTGAATCCATTCCTGAACCCTGGCCATTTTCTTTACCCTTCTGTTTACCTGGTCCCCCTTGAAATGCCTTCTTTTTTCTTAGAATGGTCCTGCCTTGATGCATACCCATGCTTGCCTTCCCTCAAGCAACGCTCTCCGTTACCCTGTGGAACCCTATCTTAGAAGTGGGGAGAAGAGAAAGTTTTTGACTTTGTTCCTGCTAATCTATTGTACTAGAGGGTGGAGCCAGGAGGAAAGTAAAAAATAGCTTAGAAAAGTGAATCCTGTAGGTAGACAAATTAATAAACCAATAGCTAAACCAATGCTATCCCATTGTTGGCTTGGAGTAACAGTTGGCAACTTAGTGTTCTAGTTTACTTCTACTTGAGGCTTGCCCACTAGTGGAGAGTGATTGAGGCTTATAATAAGAAATTGTAGGTGAGGAGGGGGGCCTGACAAAGGGGTGGGATAATCTATAAACCAGACAGTCAGCCCTTCGCTGTGCTGTGTTCCGCTCACTTCCTGGCCCTGCTGAATCACTTCACTGATGCACAGGGTGAGCCACACCATGTTTCGAAAACCACGCCTCTGTCTGTCCAGCACTGGACTTCCTCTTTTTTGTGACTGCTGTGGTGTGTGTGTTCTGATACCCTAGGGGGTGATGCTATGGTTATTATTGCTTCCTAGCCACCCTGCTTTGTAGAGAAAAATCAAAACACCAGTTTTGCCCCTCAAGCTGACCTGTTCAGCCCCGCTTTGGTTTGTCCCAAGCCCTTTCCGATGTGTGCGCACGCACACTCACACATGACGTGCTGACCGGCCATCGCTGTGTACCTTCTGGTTAAAAACTCAAAATCTGAATGTGATACCTCTTTTCTCCATGTCATGAATTAGAGTTTTGATGGTTTGTCTTTGTCAGGGTTCTTATAGCTGGTCCAGAACAATGACTATAAATAAGATTGTGCCAAGAAGATCTAAATACCAGGCTGCACAAAGCAGACGCCATTTCCCTTTGGGGGATTTCTTCTGTTTTCCTAGAATAGTAAACTTGGGTCTTAATTTGGGATGGTTATTGTCTGTTTCTTCAAAGACTGTTTGTCTTGTAGGTTAGCTTTGATCTGTGTCTCCAGTTAAAATGCTGGGAAGTTCAGGGACACCTTGACTCAGTTGGTTAAGCATCCGACTTTGGCTCAGGTCATGATCTCACTGCTTGTGGGTTCAAACCCTGGGTCAGGATCTGTGCTGGCAGCTCAGCCTGGAGCCTGCTTCGGATTCTATGTCTCCCTCTCTCTCTGTTGCTCCCCTGCTCGCACCCTGTCTCTCTCTCTCTCTTAAAAATAAATAAACATTAAAAAACAATTCTTGTTTTAAAAATACTGGGAAGTTCAAACTATGCTGAGTGGAAGTATGAGAAAACACACATGACACAGATGCCCAAGATGTGGGTACCCTACCGACTCCATTTGCCTAATCACAGGCCTTGGTAACTAGAGACCTCTAACCACCCAGTTATCCATTTACTAGGCCGGGTATGGAGGGGGCGCATAGTTTAGAGGTAAATAAGGCAGATACCAACCCTGCCCTCATGGAAAATACAGTCTAGTGGGGAGACAGACTTGAATAAATAAGAATAAATAATGTAAGACTATCATTCATTGTATGAGAGAGAAATGCTAGAAAAATTAAAAAAAAAAAAAAAAGTGTTGTGCAGGTATACGCACACCCCAGGCTGGAGCATCTGGGAAGATGATGCTTATATTTAGATGTCAAGGAAGAGGTGAGATGGTGGGAATAAAGGGGCAGTGGGAGAAGGCACAGCCCATAGGTTGCCAAAGCACGTAGTAGCAGTTAGGGTTCTATTTCATGGCAATTACAATCTCCTGGGCGAAAATTTAACATCTTCTGATCCCTTGGGAGTTTGTCATAAGTAAATTTGCTAAGTATGGGTCTAATTATTAGTGATACAACAGTAACACTTATTAAAGGTCAAGTGGGACTCAGTTGTCCACACTTTAAAAAAAAATTTTTTTTAATGTTTATTTTTGAGACAGACAGAGCATGGGCGGGGGAGGGTCAGAGAGAGGGAGACACAGAATCCGAAGCAGGCTCCAGGCTCTGAGCTGTCATCGCAGAGCCCGATGCTGGGCTTGAACTCGCAAGCTTGAGAACACTCACCACTGTGAGATCACGTCCTGAGCCGAAGTCGGACGCTTAACCAACTGAGCCACCCAGGCACCCCAACAGTAACACTTATTAAATGCTTGCTTATGTGTAGATATTATTCTGTCAAAGGTCACCTCAGTGAGGCTGTCCCTGGGCACTCTAAATAGCAACCCCCCACCTCCTATTTCTGTTAATGTTTTTCTTTTCTCTTACAGTCCTTACCACCATCTGACATTGTTTATTGTCTGTCTCTTGGGTTGGAATGTAACCTCCATGAGGGCCAGTACATTCGCCTGTTCTGTTCACTATTGTTTTCCCCGGAGCTTAAAACACTGCCTGGCACATACTTGGTGCTCAAGAAAATACATATTCGTTCAATGAATGAATGGCTATTATTCATTTAGTCCTTACAGTGTCTCTATTTTCCTTATGCTGCAAATGAGCAAATTGGCACAGAGAGATTAAGTCCTTTACCAAAGGTCATGCAGCCAATGGAGTGGTAGAATCAGGATCTAATAAGCCCAGGCTGTCTAACTCCGGGGTCTTGCACCACAGGCCTGTGTGCAAAATGGAAAGAGTTGTGAAAAGAATATGCCAATCTGGCTTATAACTTTTCTCTGGTTAAATGGCATTCTGCTTAAAGACCTCCGAAAAGCAATCCAATTCAGTATTGCAGTTCTAGATGCTACTGATTTTATAAAACGGATCATTGAGTGGTATGTAAGGCCAATCACTGGTTAAAGAAGCCTTGTGCCAGCCCAGGGAACTTGCAATCCAGATAAGATAAGGAAGTACTGAGTCACATTTTCAGATCCTGTAATATCATCTGAAGCCAGTGTTCCTGGAATATTCCTTACTTCTGACGTCTTAGTAACTTAACTCAGTCTGGTTACTAGGGATGTGAAATATGGAAACATGATTTACTCTTTGACTTGTTCAGTGAAACTAAAAGCTTGAAAGTTGCTGTGTGTATGTGTGTGGGTGTGAGTTTAAAAAACTAAGAGTTGGAGTACAGAAAACAAAAATCTTCTATCCCATAAATCCATACAGTAGACAACAAGTTCAGTCTTGATGTGACTTTTTCACCACATCTCTTTATCACGTTGGGCAGAAATTATTTCAGCCTCTGGAATGTCAGACTTGCCCCTGAGGCCATTTTGACAGTTCTTTCCTCTGACCAATTATTTTTCAGGAATGAAGCTATCAATAATTTGCTTTTTTCCTTGATACGAAGGATTTTATCTTTGTGTGTATGCATGGAGTTGTCAGAGAAAGGAAACTGCTTTTGATCTCAGAAACTTCATCATTTCCTTTCTGCCCACGTATCCCTGAATCACTCAGCAATCCCTAACCTCTTTTTCTAAGAAAGCTATTTAGGTGGTTCGGCATTTATTTTATGTCTTTGACCACTTACCATGTCAGAATTGGTGAGTAATTCTGTCCCTTTTCACACATCTGTCTTTATGTTGTCTTTCTGGACCCATCTCTTTGTGCCCTGTCTCTGCTCCTTTCTGTCTCAAATGAACCATATGCTGTCTTGCACACATACACCAATTTAGATTTATAAGAACTTATGTGTTTACAAAGAGTGTGTTCAACTGCCTCAAACTCCCTGAACCACACGCTGAAAATCTGTACATCATTTCATACATAAGTTATACCTCAAGAAGAAAAAGAAGTTTGTGTTTCCAAATTTACAGCACATTTAATGAGAGTTTAAACATGTCTTGAGTGGATTTATGCATTGGTCACTGCCCCCAGCAGTATCTCCATTGGTATTATTGTTGTTGTGCAAAGACAATGCTTGTTGCTATGAGAAATGCCACTAGCAACGGCTTTTCACCGGTTATGAATGCTCAAGTTTTAACTTTTATAATTTCTGTATGTACAGTTAGAGCCACTGGAAACCCATACCACCAGGAACTTGAAAACGCGGGAGCAGTTTCGTTGCCGTGAGGAGCCATGTAGTAAAGAATGCAAGAAGATTCCAGCAAACACCTTCTCATGGGATGCCCAAGACAAGTAAGTCTTTCTCTCATCCTCAGAGTCCTTATCTGCAAAAGAGGATAACCTTTGCCCTGCTTTATCCCTAAGGTTGTTATGAGGATAATTACATTTAAGCCAATGAAGCAGGTATTTAGCGCCCACTCAACCATGTCAAATTCTGTGGGCACAAAAGGAGGCAAAGGCATGCTTCCTGCATTCACGGAACTTACGGTCGAGGATAGAAAGGAAGACCAGTGCATATATGTTTACAATAGAAAGTATCACGTCATCCTGGTGATGGCTGCAGAGTGATCCAGACTCAAGTAAAAGAAACTTTCATTCTGGCGGGTGCCATTGGGGAAGGCTTCATGGAAGCACAAACATTTGAACAAGGCCTTGAGGGAAGACGATTTGGAAGACTTTCCAAGTAGGGGGACAATAGGAACAAAGCAAGAGATAGGTCTCCATGACCATCAAATGAGTCTGTGAACTGGAAAGCACGATTCAGTTATAAAATATTACTGGCAGTTCTTTCTGCCCTTGGGTTTTGTCCTTGTGCTTTAATAAAACCACCTTTTTGACACCAAAAAATAAATAAATAAAAGTAAAACAAATTATTACTTGTTAACTCTCCTGGGGCCACTACTCACCTTTCCCAGAAGCCATGGTCTCTCTAGGAAATAAAATACCATGGGGAGTCTGAGAAAAGGCTGGTTTACCAAAAGCTTCTAGAACTTTGGGGTGCTCATGACTGACTTTGTGATATCCTCAAGTCTCAAAGGAGGTGATGATATATCTCAAGTCTAGCTAAGAAGAATAAACACCAACCAAAGGTTAACAGTTAAATTCTCTTTCCATCTTCTATTTGTATTTAAAAAATTTTTTTTAAATATTTATTTTTGAGAAAGAGAGACAGAGTGTGAGTGGGGGAAGGACAGAGAGAGAGGGAGACACAGACTCTGAAGCAGGCTTCAGGCTCTGAGCTGTCAGCGCAGAGCATGACATGGGGCTCAAACCCACTAACCCCGAGATCATGACATAAGGTCATGACCCAAGCTGAAGTCAGACGCCCAACTGACTGAACCACCCAGGCACCCCTGTTTCCATCTTTTAAGATGTTCCCCCCAACCGTCTCAGGTTGCTCCCCCCTCCACTGCTCATCACCCCATCAACCCTTTTCCCCTAACGAGGATCCAAGCAGGCCCTGAGTTAGCCAGCCACACTCAAACCCTGATGGTATTGATTTCTAGCTATGTTATAGGAAGCACCTTCCTTTAATCTATGTAAGACTTAAATTTCACATCTGTAAAATGGGAACGAAAATAATAGTACCCATTTCATAGCATTGCTGGGAAGGTTAAGTAAAATAATATACCTGATACATAACACTCAAAATGTTATGTATTATATTATCGTCTGGAATAGGTGTGGCTGTGGGCCAAATCCAGCCATGTCCATTTGTCTGTGTATGGTCCACACAGTTTCTGTTGCAATAGCAGGGTGGAACAGTGTGACTGAGCCTGTATGCCCCACAAAACTAAAATACTTACTGTCTGGACTGTTGCAAAAGAAAGTTTGCTGACCTCTGACCTAGAAAGCCAAGAAGAGAAAACCTGCTTATGTGACATTTGCAACCAGTTAGATTTTGTCCTTGGTAGGCTCACCAGTGCCTTTACTGCCTTATTGTTGGTTCCTGGCATCTGATGATACATGGTATGCACCCCCTATAATGGAGAAGTCCTCATGGAGATCCCCACATCTCGGTACCGTAGACATTCCTGGGATCTATTTATATCCTCCTGGAGCCCAGTATTAATAGACAAGGACTACGTAGCAAGTGTGGAGGAAGATGGGTAACAAATTTCAGCTCTGATTAATGACGGCATAATCTCAAACGCAAACTGCAGAATACTTGAAGGTGAAAGGGAAGTTAATGTTACCGGGTGATGATCTAGTCACCGAGGAGAGGGAAGCAACAACATGGAAAAAGAGGCAAACCATTGTGAGTGGTTTGGGGTTTCTGCTGACCTCCTACTATGTGCCTTAAATTAAGAGCCCTGTAAAGTCCACTCCAATTCCATTTAAATGTCTCCCTCTCTCTCTTTTTTTTTTTTTGGGGGGAGACAGAGTGTGTGAGAAAGAGAGAGAACACATGTGTGGGTGTGTGCAAGCAGGGAAGGGGCAGAGAGAGAAGGAGAGAGGGAATCCTAAGCAGGCTCCATGTTGGGCATGGGGCTTGGTCTCATGACTCTGACATCATGACCTGAACTGAAATCAAGAGTCAGACACTCAACTGACTGAGGCACCCAGTCTCCCCTAAATATCTCTCTTTGAAACACCTGTAACATGATTGCTGTTATAAGATGTACAGAAACCTGAGTAGATTGGGATTATGCATCAGAGTAGTATTTCTAGGGTTTCTTTATTTGGATATTGAGAAGAGCACTGGACCTAATTCCAGAAAACATTGCCATGATCAAGTACTCACTTGTCCACACTAGTGATCCAAAGGCGTACATTCCTAAAATCATTGGCCAGGGGTATTGTCTCTTGGCAGTGAAAAGAGGCTTTTCTTAATTGAATAAAACCCAGATATTCACTAATTTAAAAATTCATTAAAAACACCAACATCCATTGAGCTGTCCCTTTATCCCACGCACTGTAGTAAGTTCAAGGGTCAGCAAAAATGAACAGTTTTGTTGCTTAATAGCCTCAAATCCAGCCTTCAAATACTCTTTAAGAATTCTGTTCTGCAAACATGTTCCTTTATTTTGTCACAGCCAGCCATGACGGTGAGGCTCTCCACCACCCCATCCCACACCACCCTCACTGCCCTTCCTCCCAGTGTTGACTGCCTCTCCTTCCAGTTTTCATTTACTTTTAGAGTTTCTTCCCCCAGTAAAGTGCAAATGACTGTCGACAGTTCAGAAGATTTTTCTTCCTGGGGAACTTGCATTACAGTTCAATGTCCTCCCCACGGCACTTTTCCCTGCTAAACCTGGATTTGCTCTCAGAACCCATCTGTCAATAGCGATCAAGGCTGGCAGTTATGATGACAACAATTCATTGTGGTTTAAGCCAAGGCTGAAATTTCAGGAATCGGATAGCAAACAGTAGGTTCATTTTTTTGGCGGGGGAAGAGGGGAATGAAGGTTTTTTTTTTTTTTTCCTTTTCTCCAGAGCCCTGCAAAGTGAGATGACAGAGATAAGGCCTGCCCCTGTTATATATAAGGTCTCAACCTAGCAAAACATCGCCTAAGTGTGCCAATTATCCCGCAGAAATGTTCTCTACCAAGAAGAAAATCAGAGATAATCTTCACTGAAAACTTTGTCATTGTAGAAAGTGAGGAGTGCAGCATTTATATCATTATAAATGATATATCCATATATCAAAATATCCATAGTATGTGGAGAATTCAGAGCAGAAGCGTTGTGGATAGAGAAGGCCCCAGAGGTGCTTTAAGGTGCCTAAGTGAACGGCTGGCCTCAAGAAGAAACCAATTTGAATATTGTAGAGCAATCCTATGAGGATCTCTATTCTAGAAAAGTTCTACCATTTTAAGCACCATGTATGACAGGGGCTAAAATCGAAAGAAGAAAAATGAACACATTCATTAATGAGGATTCAACATGCAGTTGTGTCAAAAGGACGCAATAATTTAAATAATATTCTATAGCTTTAACAGTATTTAAGTGTGAAAATAGTCATTACACTTGGGTACCTCTTGGGATATAGTAGATTGTAAACATTTCCATTTAGTTATAGAACTTCAAATGCGACATCATGCCTTCATGATAACAATAATAAATAATTGCAGGAGAGATTAGTTCAAATAAATGCATTATTGGAGTTGAGAAAAGAAGTATAAACACCTCCACTATTCCTTTAAGGGTATTGTCTCAATGGATGACCCTCCTTATCATCTCCCAGATAAAGAGCCAAACCTTCTGCAGTCTTTGGAATCCCCTTTTGCCCAGATGCAGTTGCAGTAGAATAAAATAAATAGTAAATTTGGAGGCTGGGTTTATGCCCCAAGTCTGTCAACAACCCAGATTACCTGTTACTAAAGGGGTCTTTTGTTTAAGCTTTCAGAGCATCAATGTTGCCATCCTTAAAATGAAAATGATATTTTTTCTTATAAAGTAGCTAACTTAATTTAAAAATATTTAATAACATAATCTTTGAGAAAAGCACTGGGTGAAAGCTCTAACACTAAACAAATACAAGACCTTGTAAGACATGCTGTCATGTTTTACCACACTATGATTTTATCAGTCTTGTGGTTCTACCAATGCCAAACGTTAATAGTCTTTGGTCCCTGGAAGTGGACATCTTTTTTTTTTCTTTTGGCTGTCCAAAAAAAAAAAAAAATTACAACTTTTTCTGATGATAGTACAAAAAATTTTCATGGAGACATCTCTTTCTTACTTCTTAATCCATGTGACCAGAGAGGGTCCACCCAATGTGATGTAAGTGGCCAATAAGAGTACCAAAACCCTCTAGATGCAGTGAATGGTTCAGGAATGATTCTTCTAAGATGAAATGAGGTGAATAAAACTTGATTCTGGAATTTACTGGGTAGGGACTCTCTTTCAACTAGAAGAAGAAAGGACATTAGAAAATAAATCTGGAAGTGGCTAATGGTCATCTTATCACCAGGTCAACTGACTTATTGCAGCTACCTATAAACTAACTATTGAAACTAACAGAAAGAAAAGTGGGAGGTGGAGAAGAACATATCCTAGATTACATCATTGGAATCTCTGGATCCATCACCTCTGAAGTTTTAGTCATGTACGTTTTAGTTATCCAGCCCATGGATTTCTTTTTCACTTTAGACTTTGGAGTTGAATTTCTGTTACTTGCAGTGAAAAGAGCTTTGACTGATTCACTTACTTCTCACTATGAAGGAGATGCTCTATAAAGAGCATGGCCAAGCTATGTATGACTCATGCCTGCATCAATAGATGCAGAGTCCTAAATGCCAATGATACTGTTGTATGATGGGCTTCACCCCATTCTGTGTGTAACGAGACTGCCTAATAGACCTTGAGCCTGGATCTTCAGCGTCTAGGTTCTCGGTCAGCAGCCCAGCTAAACCCAGACAACAGGAGAGTCTGCTTTTTTGTAAGGTTGACACCCGCTTTAACCCTAGGGCTAGGATATGCTTCTCATAAATCCTTGTAGAATTTTTTCTGATGACTCAACTCCTCCCTGATTCATTTGAGATTTCTTACTGCCCACAGAAGCTTAAATACTGCCTGCATTGAACCCTCCCCCAAACCTTCATTGGCTCTTTCGAACTTTGGTGCCTGGACTGTATTTGAGCCTGCTCTGAAATACTCCTGAATATAACACTGAATTTGAACTCCTTACCACCATCCTCCTCTACCAGAAAAAGACCAAACTTTCTCAGTTTTTCCTGGCTCTTGGACAATTCTTACTTACCCTTCAACCACTCTTTGGGAGGAATGAAAATAATTTCATTTATAGATGTCTACACTTAGATATAGTGAGGCTATATCAGGATCTTGAATGTACTTTTTAAAACTAAATGAAGTTCTCAATTTTTTCATGTACTGAGTACCTATCCCCACTGCTCCCAACCCTGAAATCAGAACTTGTGCTGGAGTTCTCTGACCAGACTCTACTTTGGAAGCCAGCCAAAGGGAATCTCTGCAACAGATTGGTCCAGTCCCATTTATGGCAGAGTAGTTGGAGTACATCTTACTCTAACAAAATAAGGTCTGTCCAGAGTCATTCAGCACATCTTCATGCAGGCCCTGCAAAAGCAGGAAAATTTGAAAATGCCCACTGAAGACAGGAGTGACTACATGCTCTGTCCCTGGAATTGCCTCTGAACCTGTCCCAGAAGTGGATGTTGGGTGCTAACCCCACCAAGAGGACTTTGATGATTGTTGGTAAATTTGGGCAAATGGGTCCTTTGGCTAGACTACTCCTCTCATTCTCAAGTTGGTGCATTCGTCTCATGTCATCTAAAGTGATGAATGCTGGATTCCCTGCTTGGACGTGGGAAACTGGAGACAGAGCTCCCAGACTGAGTCTACTGCCAAGCCAGGGAAAACTGCCTAGCCCAGACCACTGAGCCAGCCAAGATTTTCTTCTCTTCTGATGGTCCGGGATCACTTCCTCTTCTGATCATGACTGGCACTTAGAGCTCTCACCTCTCAAAGGGCCAATGGAGAGGACATGGGTCCAAGAGAGGAGTTCAGAATGCCCTCAAGACAACTCAATCAGGCAAGGTGAAGTGCCAAGCCAGAAGTCATAGGATGGCCCAGACTCAAGGGGGGGCCAATTCTCTCCTTAAGAAGTGACCAAGTGGGGGTGCCTGGGTGGCTCAGTCGGTTAAGGGCCCACCTCTTGATTTCGGCTCAGGTCACGATTTCAGTTTGTGGGATCGAAACCCACATTGGGCTCTGTGCTGAGAGAGCTGAGCCTGCTTGGAATTCTCTCTCTCGGCTTCCCTCTCTGCCCCTCCCCTGCTCGCATTCTCTCTTTCTTTCAAAATAAATAACTTAAAAAAAAAAAAAAAAAAAGAACTGACCAAGTGGCTGAGGACTCAAGAAGCTGAGCTCAGAGGTAATGGAAGACAGCCCAGAGGCCAAGGTGGTGATCCTGCCCCTCCCACAACTGTCCTTGTATTTTTTTTTTCATGACTGGGGGAGGGGATGGGGTGGTGAGTCTTAGTACTGAGCTATAAACTGAAACGTGGATAACAATTTCCACATAAACAGTAAATGCTGGCTACACCCTCAGCTAGTTCACAAAAGTCTACTAAACACATGATATAAGAACAAAGATTCATGCCTACAAGAATTTTGTTCTGAGTTAAAAAAGAAACAAAACAAAAACCTACCAATGAACTTAGGCACACACCTTCTGTGTAAAGCTGGAGACAGCCCGTACTTTACTTGGGTAAATGCAGAGTGGTTTTGAACATATGGTAAGTGCTTGATGATCACTTTATGCTTGGTAGATTCGTTATTCTATAAAAGCCTATCATGTTCTTTTCATTGTCTTCTTTTTTTGTAACTCACTTTCAGTTAACTTCCGTATATGACATGCAGAATCCTAATAAAGGTGCATGATCCACGTCAGTGTGCCTTAAGCTTTCCTGTTCTTAGAATATATATTTTTTGAATATATAATATACACGTTATATATAAATATGTACTACATATAAAATTTGTTTCTTTTGAGAGTTAAAGACTTGACTTTTACCACTCATGTTATTAAGCATAGATTTTTCCTTAAAGATAAATTCTCCATTTCAAAAAGTTGGTGATAAGGGCAGTAGGGATAAAGGATTTCAATAGTTTAAGTTTAAAGTCCTGGGAAAAGTCCAAATGGGGAATATTTTCTGATTGTGAGAAGTTAGCATTTTTATCTGATTATTTTGTGGAGAGTCAGAAATACCCCGAGCGCAGTCAGGGGAGCTGGGTGGCCACGTGGTGAAGAGAGCAGGGACATTGTCCCAATGCCGTAGGGCACCACGTGCTCTGCCCGGCTCTCGGTGGAGGTGGCTCAGCTTTGGCGAGTCACACAGATGGTTATTCAGGCCCAGTTCTTGAATTTCAGCATATTTTGCTTCTGAAAAGACAAAAACCAATTATTGATAGCTATGCTGACCTCAGATATGCTGGCTATCTTGGTGAAATGATCTTTTCCAACTTTCTTATTGCCAGTTAAAGGTGACCCTGAACTTGTGTGGCAGCCACACGACTCCTGAAACAGAATGCTACGGGCACCAGTGACAGTCACAACAAAATTTATTGCAATGAGAGGCAAGGCCAACCGATGGGGACCGACACTCTTGACCAGAGTGCAGTCTCGAACAACCGGGGTACAGAGTTTTTATAGTTGACCACATCGTCTTATCATCACCTGGGGACAGAACAAAGAAATAGTTCCCAGATGGGGGTGGAAACAGTTCAGACAGGCTCTTGCCCCAATCCAATCAAACACTAAACCAGTTGATTTTCCTTAAACTTTTGTTCCCTTGATTGATAGGACACGTTAACTCTTAATCTACAGTGTTAAAGCTGTTATTTCTTAAAGTTACAGGTTAGCCCTACACTACAATTTAACCCTTACACTTGTTGACATAAATTTAGTGAAAAAACAAAACAAAATCCAAACCCAAGAAATTGATACCTTCCCTGAATTTTGTGTTTTCAGTCACCAATGTGGTTTTGATCCCCCTCATCCTTTTGGCCAGGTAAGCTCTCTCTTACCAAGAAGTCCTTCATAAGATCACTCCAACCTCCACTGGGAATCACAATTAGAGTGAGTTATCCTAACATGTAGGTAACTGTGACCTACCACTCGACATCCCCCAAGAGAATGTGCCTCCTAAGGGGTCTAAGCCATATCTGGCTCAACCTTCTATCTTGTGTTGGGCCAACAAGTGTTTTCAGCATAGGAGATGCTCACTAGCTATATTCTGGAATTTTGAATTTGAGCTGAACTAGACCTTGCCGCCATCAATTTATAATTAAAGCAGGACTCAGATTAGCAATTTTTCCTTTCCAACCTCAGGGCCCTGACTTTGAGAAGGGTCAGAAGCATTGAAGTCAGGCCTTCTGATATTTCATGACATCCATAAATCATTGTCATATAGCTACCTTTTTTTGAGGATCTGTTATGTTCCGGAGAATGTGCTGGACATGTTTAAAGCCTATTTTTTATTTACTTTGACTCAAGCAAGAAGAGTGATTTCCTTTGCTAATTCATTGGTTCAGACAGTGAAGATCCCTGATTTAATGAAGCTCATGTTCCTCTGGAAAAAGAGAGACAACAAACAAATAAACAAGGTAATTTCAGATAGTGACTACACAATGAAGGAATTACAACTGGGTTATGATGTAGTTAGCACCGCTTTAAATATCAACATCAGGGGAAATCTCTCCAAGGGGGTGACATTAGTGCTAAACCCCGAGTGAGGTAAAGGAGACTGGTAATGTAAAGAGCATTCATGCACAAGGACCAGCATGAGCAAAGCTCTGAGGAAGGTATAGACTAATCACATTATTAAATTATCTATGGATCTGTCTGCTAGAATCTGAGCGATATCCTAGTACACCTATACACTTGGGAAGGGCTACTCTTTTCTTGCTAGTCAGTGGGCTTTTCACCCCCAGCATCACCCCAACTCAGCTGGGACACCCTATTATACCCGTAAGCATTTTCTTTATCCTTCAAAATATAGTCAAAACCCCACCTCTGCTTTCCCATCTTTGTGTTCAGTGAGTTAATTTTGTGTTTATTTTCTCCTGGTTTATTTTGCCGTATGAAACACGGGTTTTCACATCTGTCTAGGCACCTCCTGGCGCCTATGAGGCTCAAATGATGTCATTCATCCAACAGATTTCCTAAGCAACCTTGTTCTGGGCATGGGGCTAAGGCTTGGAACCAAAATGCATACAGGTTGATAAATGCTCTGTGACACATATATGTTTTGATAATTAGACCTTCATTATAAATACCTCTTTCCAGAAACAGTGTGGAGAATTGATCAAAAAACAACCAGATTGGAGCACCAGGATGGCTCGGTCGGTTAAGCACCTGACTCTTGATTTTGGCTCAGGTCATGATCTTGTGGTCGTGAGATGGAGCCCCCCCGTCGGGCTTCGTGTGAAGCCTGCTTAGGATTCTCTCTTTCGCGCGCTCTCTCTGCTTGTCTGCTGCTCGTGCAAGCTCTCTCTCTCAAAAATAAATAAATATTAGGAAAAAAAAGCAACCAGGTTGTATATAGGGAAACCAATAAGTATGTATCATGCACATGAATGTGTGCATGTGTGTATTGTAGATAGCTGCTGTTTTTGTAACATTAGCACCCATTCCCCCCTTTTTCTTCCTGGAAAGAACACCCTGTTTTCATTAATTAGCCTCCCAACCATTACCCCTGTTCCATGAGGTTGGGTGAGATTAATTCCACCTTTAGGTTCCAGAGTGGCCATGTCATAGGTCCTAGCCAATCAACCCAGGTAATCCTGAACTTTTGGTTAGGAAAAAAAAAAAAAAATGAGAAAAGTTTTCTCTCCTCTGGAGTGGTCGAAAAGCTAGGATATAAGACTGGAGTTCTGGAAGATAACTTACCACCATGGGGGAGGAGCCTATGGAGAGCAGAGCCTCACACAAAGAAAATTCACCATGAGATATAGGGAGGGACTGCCATATGAGCTCCCAGATCTAGCTGGACACCCTTAGCCCAGTTAAATGAACCAAAAAATTCCCTTTCTTGTTCAGTTTGAATTGAGTTTTCTGCTACATACAACCCAAATATTTCTAAATAATACAGGTGAGGAGCCTAAGGCACACTTGTATTTGTTGCCAAGTTCCCACAGCCAGTAAGTAGTTGTGTTTACTTTAAACCCAGGAAATCAGGGTGTCTGGGTGGCTGAGTCGGTTAGGCATCCAACTCTTGATCTCAGCTCAGGTCTCAATCTCAGAGTCGTGAGTTCAAGCCCCACATTACATTCTGTACTGGGTGTGAAGTCTACTTAAAAAAACCAAAAAACCAAAAAACCAGGAAATCAATCTCTAGCGTCTTTGCTCTAGATTGCCTCTTAGATCAGGGTGGGAAGGGAGAGGAGCAGACGGTCTTGAGATGTTCGATCTTAGGGACGGGCTGAACATGGTGAATCAGGGAAACATGACCTACATGTCGGGGAGATGATGCCACCACTCATGGAGAAAGAGGAATTACTAAACAGAGGACATATTTGGGGGTGGAGAAAAGTTGGAGGTGAGGAGTTGTGTTCTGGATATTTTGAGTATGAGCTGTCTGTGGAGAAGGCAAATAGAAATGACAGGACCTGAGGTGAGTGAAAAGTTCTAGGTTAGATTCACTCAGTCTTTTAACAAATACTTATTGAAGGTCTGCTGTGTGGGAAGCGCTGGCCGAGATTAATGGGATCTATGGGAGAACTCAATAGTCATGGAAATGTTTTGGACTCATGAAGCTTATATTTAAGCCTGAGTCATCAGTGTATAAGTGATCTTTGAGGTGATATGGGTGAATGAGGTACCCAGGGATTGTATAGAGGGTAAGAATAAGAGAAAATTTAACTTCTGTATCTCAGTTTCCTTGTCTACAACTACCCCATAGGGTTGTCAGGAAGGTTGAACTTTTAGAACAATGCTGTACATAATGAGCCGACTGTGTATATCTTTGCTATGATGAATGTGAGGTTGTTGCTGTTGATAATGAAGACATTGTAAAGAGCAAAGAAACTGGGGCAGGACGTGTCAGAAGTTGGGGTTAATGTATAGTTTAATTTAATTTACATTTAAATGAATGTAGCTAGCTGCCAGGGATGCACATACAAACACAAATGTGATGTTGCCTTTTTCCTCAATGAAGTTTATGTCCTTGTGGCGACCTTTAGGGTCAACTTCTTGCCTCCACTGAGTTCTTATTCTTTGCACTTGTAGCTGTTTCTTCACCGACACACAGGCATTAGCCTAAATATGGAACTCAGCCTTTATTCTTGTTTTACATACACACTCACACAGGTCATTAAGTCGAAGCCTTTGCAAGGTGACTTGACTGAAAGCTTAGGGAGGCAGATGGAATCGACTTGAGCCATCCTTTCTCTGTCCACTCAGAACACCTTCAAATGGATGCCATTTTTCTTACGCAAAGCAATACCACTCTCTTGCGCCTCTACACAGAGCTACTTCCAAGCCTGTATTTACACATCCAAGGACTTAGCAGATGCTTTGAGGTTTCACTTTAAAGAGTCTGAGTAAGTTCTTAGACAAGGGTCATCTTCTTCCCCAGTCTCTACCTGGGACATCGTCTTCCCTAAAGTGTCTACCTATATCTACTTAGATACCAAAGACTGTGGGTATATATAAAACATTTATTCACAAACTTACACATACATACACTGTTAGTAAGAAAAATGGCAGTATTCTCTTCATATTTTTTTTGTTGTCGGCTCTTGTTCAATTATAAATATATTTTAAACATTTTCAGTGTTAATCACTCTGATCTACATGATTGTTAATGATTACATATTACTCTGTCTTATGACTATAGTGTACTTTTCTTATGTAGTTTTGACATTGTTTCCAATGTTTCTCTATCATAAATAATTCACTGGAGAACATCCTTGGGTCTACATAGTGTGGTGTCCCTGACACCTATAACAGCCTGGCACTTAGTGAATGTACACTAAAATATTTGTTGAATGAAAGAGTGGACATCTCAACTCAATTTCCATTCTGGGCACTAGTGTTTGTTTTTATGCTCTGTATTATATAAGTCCAGACTTTTTTTTAGATAATAATGGGAGTTATCACAGGACTGTGCAAATTAAGATCCCGGCTCCGAAATGTGGTTTCAGTTAACGTGATGCTAATGCAAAGTGAGAACTGCCCAGTTAACTTTGTTTCCTTAATTCAAAAGTAATGAGTGCTAACTTTAGACAATTTGGAAAGTAGAAGAAATGTTAAATCACCCATAATTATATATATCACCAAAAAAATGTACATATATATATTTCTTATTAATCTTTTTTTATGCAAATATGTGGTTTTTTTTTTTTACAAAAAAGGGTTTGTTTGTTTGTTTTACAGTACTTACATACTATTAAGTAACTGCTTTTCTTCATCTAATATATATATATATATATATATATATATATATAGATTGTGAACAATTCCTCATGTCATTAAATATTTTTCTTTTATATGGTTGTTATCAGGTTCTTAGGGTTACGTTTTATGGATGAACTGCAGTATTTTTTAACTAATCTCTCACTGTGGGTGAAGTGCCTAGGTTTTTGTATAAACCATGAAAAAAATTCTAAAACCTAATTAATTTATATGTTTTTGTAGTTTTCAAGTGTACTACAAAGATATATTAATTTTTAAAAAGCAGAGATATATACTGTACTAAATATTATAGTATAATTTTGGAAAGTAAGTTGGAGAAAAAGTAGGTGGCACTTTTTCATGTCTTACTTGATACATTTCTATGTTGTTTGAAAATTTTATCAACAGTGTGTGTTAATTTTATGATTAAAAAATACTAAAAAGCGTTTTTAAATTTTATTATTTTTTTAATTAAAAAATTCTGGGAGGGGCATTATGCTCTATATAATATTTGTTGTTGTCTGCTCTTGTTCAGTTATAAATATATTTCAGACATTTTCAGTGTTAATAACTCCGATCTAGAAATGACTTTTGGGGGGCATCTGGGGTGGTTCAGTCATTTAAGTGTCCAATTTTGGCGCAGGTCACGATCTCGTAGTTCATGAGTTCGAGTCCTGTATCGGGCTCTGTGCTGACAGCTCGGAGCCTGGAGCCTGCTTCAGATTCTGTCTTTCTGTCTCTCTCTCTGTCTGCTCTTCCCCTGCTCATTCTCTGTCTCTCTCTTTCTCAAAAATAAACATTAAAATTTTTTTTTTAAATAATTTAACAAATCTTTTATTAAAGTATGCTCCATACCCAATGTGGGGCTTGAACTCATGACCCCCAAATCAAGAGTTTTATGCTCTACCAACTGGGCCCGCCAGGTGCCTCTGTTTTTAAATTTTAATTTACACCCAGCGCCCAGATCTCGGTTTCTAATACCATTCTCCAATAAAAGGAACCTGGGCTCCTTGAAAAAAAAAAAGGCTAACTCTAGGCCTGGGGCAGAGGAAATTCAAGATGATCCTGGAGCATCTGCTAGTGCCAGAGAGTAAGAAAGAGCTCAAAAAGCAAAAACAAAATTGTGACGTATCAAAAGGACACAGGCACTGACCTGCAAGAGCTCCCAGTGGCCAAATCTGGAACAAAGTGAGATGCAAAATAGATGATATTGGCTTATAACCCAAAGTATAAAATAAATATCCGTGAGTTCCTAATGTGATATAAATAATAATAGCAATAAATAATAGAAATATAATACAAATAAGTGATTAAATAAATAAATGGGTGGTGGGCGAAGTGACAACTCTTGCTTAAAGAAGAATTCTAAATAATTTACATAGACCCTACCCAACTTCCAGGAGGGGAAGCTTAATCACCCCCAATCAAAAGAAAAGAAAAACCCACGCACTTTGAACATGGTGAGCTGTGTTTAGGGAGTGCAATATATGCAAAGGTGCGAACAGTAATTACGGTGGCGAGCACTACCTCGCAGGGTGGTGGTCAACATAACAGTGATAAGGCATGTTGATAGCACGTTCCTTTGGTATGACATGGTGAAAATGGCACTTTAGGGACACCCGGGTGGCTCCGCCAGGTGTCCAACGTCAGCTCAGGTCATGATCTCGTGGTTGGTGAGTTCCAGCCTCGTGTCGGGCTCTGTGCGGACAGCTCAGAGCCGAGAGCTTGCTTTGGATTCTGTGTTTCCCTCTCTCTCTGCACCTCCCCGACTTGCACTCTGTCTCTAGCAAAAGTAAATAAACATTACAAAAATAATAATAAACACTATGAGTTAGAATCACATTTTTTGGCCCGCCTAGTCCAAAGCTTACGTTTTTAAGATTGTGTCTTTGTCCTTTTTCACTAGGGCTACCTTAGGCATGCCAGTGAGATCATGGCTCTGTCTTTAATCCTGCCCTGCCCCTGGGCCAGCAGCCCCACCCTCTGTCCTGGGTCTTAGCCGTCTGGGGTTCCCACATGCTAGAATTAAAGCCTGAGTGGATTTTCTGGGCAGCCACCGATACTTTGGATCTTTCACCTTTCAGTCTATCTTCTTGCAGTCAATCAGGTCTTGGTAAGGATAAGAGCTAGTTTTGTTAAGGATTTTAGACTATTCTTTTAAATTTTTTTTTTTCAACGTTTATTTATTTTTGGGACAGAGAGAGACAGAGCATGAACGGGGGAGGAGCAGAGAGAGAGGGAGACACAGAATCGGAAACAGGCTCCAGGCTCTGAGCCATCAGCCCAGAGCCCGATGCGGGGCTCGAACTCCCGGACCGCGAGATCGTGACCTGGCTGAAGTCGGACGCTTAACCGACTGCGCCACCCAGGCGCCCCGGATTTTAGACTATTCTAAGGGCAACAGGAAGCTTCTGAAGATTTTAAGCAGAGTATGAACTAGGAAGGAGGGAGGGAGGAAAAGTGACTCTCGGAGTGACTATTCCAGCAGCCCCCCGCGGCCAAGATGTGGTGGGCCTCCATCAGGGTGCTGGCGCCGTGGGTGAGGACTTCTGATCCCAAGACAGTGAGTGATGATAATCACACACATTTATATACTCCTGTGGAGTTTACACTGCAAATGCTTTCACATTCTTTGTCAATTAATGTTTACAACCCTGGGTAGAATTTCCATGTTGCAAATGAGAAAAACTGGAGCCATAGGAAATTACGTGAATTGCTCAAGGCTAAGCAGCATAATTTTAACCCAAGCATTTTGATTCCAAATCCAATGGGTTTTCCAGTGCCCGACTGCAAGATTAAGGGGGAAGATATATGTTAGTGATTTGGTCTCTTGCCCTTTGGGTTAATGGTTTTCAAAATTACTATACTTACAAGCTTAAAAACACAGATTCCTGGGCCCCACCCTCGGAGATTCAGACTCTGTGTTTCTGGAGGGGGCGCAGGCCTCTGTGGCACCCTCGGGGGATGTGAGGAGACGGGCTCATGAGGCACGCTCTGAAAACCAGAACTGCCATGGTCTTTGCTTGTTTTCCCAATTTCCCAGTGCACAGGCAACACTGACCGGGGGCACATGTTCTCCAAGTACGTGTTATGATAATTCAAAAATGGATGTAGATTTTTTAAAACTATTATTTGAGCACTCATCCTTCCGAATCTGACTGGCATTAGCAAACTTGGTTTTGCAACTATTTTTGCTGTTTAGTGACCACCTGGTCCTTTTTGCTCCTGTCCTGCCTCAAGGCTCCCCGGTGATCACCATCCCCATGTCCCCGGGCCCGGTGCCCGTGGCTCCCCGGCAGCAGGCCTCGGGCCACGGCAGCGCGGCCACACGCCTACTTCTTTAGAGCCGAAGCCTCAGCCCAGAGTGACGGGGGTCAGAGCAGGAGGCTTCCTAGCCACGGAGAGAAGGGGACGGGAAGAGGCCGGTGTGACTGTTTCCCCATCTTCCCCACTCCTGCCCAACTGCAGGTGATGACTTCGGTGGGTCATTTTTCTTTTAAGAAAACAGCAAGGTTGTCCATATCAGCTCCCTGTCTTATTTGGCCTGAATAACGGATTTTCTTTCTATTTTGTTTAGCTTTCTGGTACAGCTAAGATCAGATGTCCTTCTTTATGTCATTGCTTGTTTGTTACTACTTTATTTGAAGGTCACATAAGGCTAGAGGCTCACTATTTATGAATTCTATCTACTTTTCAATCGTCACCTGAGAACTAATACCTGTGCCCTTGCATCTCAAGTTACAAAAAAGGGACCCCAGCCAGTGTGGTTTAGGTGCTCTAAAGAGCAAAACTGCAGGGACCTCTCAGTGGTTTATTCATCCGGTTTTCCTCAGCCTCCACCGGCCCACCATACACTTCCTGTCTCCTCACACTCCACAGGAATGTTTTCCTGGAAGGCAGAGTCAACCCCGGGGAAAACTATTCTTTCCACATACTAATGGCTTCTCAAAGTCTCCCCAGAGGCACGGCCTCAGCAAGGGTTGCAGGGGGCAGGTTTCCACTTTGCCCAAAGGAGCCCCAGTCTGCCACTCATGCTGTTTGCCAAGTCCAGGGCGTGTGTCCTTCCCTCCACCTCGGCTGAGTGGTCTCTGGTGGGGAGACGAAGCATGAATGTTTATGGAGTGCCCACTATGGGCCAGACCCCACAGAGTTGCTTTGGTCAGTTACAAACACCTCCTTCTTTCAAGCAGATGGGACCCCACATGCTAGGCATCATCTGTGGCTCTCTTGGTGGTTGGTACTCTCCGGGACCCCTCAGTCCTCAGGGAGCACACACCTCATCTCCTGACCTTGGCAGGGTTTCCCGATGGGATTTCCAAGGATCACAAGTCCTTCTGGAGGTGCCCAGTGCTGGGGGCACCTGGAAATTCTTCAGCAGGACCCAGTTAACTGGTACAGCCACACGGTTGTCTGCCCCCAACTTTGGTTTATCTCAGAGCTGACAACTGATAACTTCTTACAGCAAGCTCCTCAAGGCAGGAAATATTTCCACTCACTCAAAGACACCCCTCACCGTAAAGGGGACCTAGAGGAGATCTTGTCTCTGTATTTCCCTCCAAGGGGCTGCTCACAGGGCACATATGCCCAGTCTCTATACAGCAGCATGGCCAGGTGAGGCCAGCAAACCTTGTTCACTTTGGGCCAGTGTGGTAACTTTGGACCTTTTTGAATAATCCCTACTGATTCTGCTTGTGGGGTGGAGGAACAGCCCTCTCCATAGTCACTGTCCCACAAACACCCCCCTGATGTTCGGGGGCCTGGACACATCCTCCACATGGGCTACACCCTGGGAATGGTGAGACCTTCCTCTGCTTTCATAACCCTTTTAGACAGTGGGTCCGTGGGGAGAAGGGAGGACCCAGGATTGGTCCAACCTGGTTTCTAAGGAGGACAGCCTAGAATCTACATCATGACCACTCAAGGTTTGGTGAAATTGGGTCTAGCCTTCCATGGTGTTTAATCAGAGAGCTGGAGGCGTGGGATAGTTAGAATCTCTGGGCAGAGAAACATCCACAACAGGCAAGTGGCCTCACGGAGGTGGGGCCTGTATGGGTCATCATGGTGGAAGCAGGCCCCTCACGGCAGCTGGGGGAAGGGAGGGATGACAAGTTCCAGCCCTCCAGAGGGAGAGGAGTATTCTGGCAAGGCATGGGCAGATTGTTGGGCCCCAAGCCAGGCAGCTGTGGTTTGGGGCCAGGTTCCAGGGCCAGCAGGGAACTGGAGTGCCAAATGGGAGCTGAGCAGGTGCCCAGTCATATGGTAGACTTGGCCCACAGGGTGGGTTTAGACAATAATACTCGGGCTGTAGGGCACCTGGGTGTCAAAGAACTTTCCTTATATCCCTGGGTACTTGGCTTGGGACAGCAAGAGTAATCAATCCTCTGTCTCCCCACTAGTGGCCAAAGACCCCAAATTATGAAACAATAAGCTTGAATAGGACTAGCTCAGCTACCTAGCAGGATAGAGAAAGTGTGCAGCTGTCCTGGAGATATAGGATTACCTTTATCCCCCCCCCCCCCCCCCCCCCCCCCAGATTCTTTCTTTGAGAGGCAGCCATTCCTATAAACTGAAACAGATGAGTTCTTGCAAAGATGGCTCATAGATTTTTTTTTATCTCTGAAATTCACACACAAAGAGGCTATAGATGATGGATATGTACATCTATACATACCCACAGACACACTCATGCATACGGATAGGTCTTACATACATAGTAGATGAATCCCTAAAAAGTCATATTTAAGTTCAGTTTTTATAAATAATCCCTACTTAAAACTATCAAGGCAGCATCTCTTGGTGGATCTTCCTGCTCTCTTTAATTAAATAATAGGACATATGCAGCCTAACTCTTTTTTTTTTTCCTTTTCTAGTTTTTTGCCAGGAAACTCAGAGCTGAACTTTATATTTAATTTCATTACTTCCTTAGTTTCAATCTTCTGCTAGAATCGTTTTCTTCTTTGAACCCATTTTGTTATGTAACTTCTGGATACAGGTCCTTGATGTAATAGCTTCATGGGTATTTATCAAATGTAATTTTCAATGACTTTAGAAGTGATTAATGAGTAAGTAATAAATAAATGGGTTGAATTTTCTAGAATCTTAAAAACATATACCAGGAAGTTTGTCAATTGATGGATTACTAAGTTCTAGAAAAACAGAATTCTACTGTAATGCACAATATCCTATTTTGGAACCCACCTGAATGGAGATGGGAATGTGGAATTCACCCTCTGCAGTTGCGGGTGAAAGTGGGTACCTCCGAGTTGGAAGGGATTAACCAGAAGGACCTGTCTGGGGAGGGGCCTGCCGGTCTCCATGTACGGGTGTGCTTTGCCAACATCACTCCCTTTGCACCTACTCTCTCAGCCATATTTGCAAACACACCTAGGAATGTTGGCTACATCCTCCCTGGGCAATTCGGACAAAGCTTTTGCAGTCCTTTATCTGACCTACTTGGTCAACACGGCGCCTTGACTCAAAGATATCAGGGAAGAAAAAGGCCTGCAGTGTCATTGAGTCCATTCCTCAGGGTGGGGCAGGAGGGGAAAGCAACCTGATCTGCCCCTTCCACCTCTGGGGAGAAGCGTGTGGTGAATTCTCCTCTTTATACCCAGAGCAAGCCTTCGGCACTGGCCATCTTAGGAGTGACCAATTTAGTTTCTCATTCTGGCATCTCCCCTTTACTTATCTTCATCCTTACTGTGTTCTTGGAGACAATGTGCTGAAGCAGGAATGTGTGTTCAGAAAATCTTTCACAAACATGTCACGGGGCCAGTAGCTGATGTGCTCCCCAGCTCTGTTAACGCCGGTCTGAAGGTGCAGGCCAAAGCTCTGCTCTGCTCAGGAGGGGCTGGCACCTGGAAGGTTCTGCTGATCCTCTGTGCTGTGGGGTGAGTGGGGCGCACAGTACTGCCCCCAGGACACTGAGAAGATGAGCCACTCTCTAGGCCAGTCTTCCAGGGCAGGGGGCCATTGGTGTGGAGTGAATGGCATTAAGGATCCCCAGTGTGCTTGAGGCAGGGAATGGATACATGGAAGGTATCTCCCCTCTGAAGCAGCTCTTTGGGCAGAGTGTCGTTCTCAGGCTTCATTTCATAGGTCAGAAAGGAAAAGTCCTAGGGCAACCTGGAATTGTCCTCAAATAAGCCGAGGACAGACAAGAGGGAAGGGATTCAACTTATTCTGTGCAATTATTGAGGGGCTGAACTAGGACCTATGAACACAAGTTAGAAGGAGACTGAACTGGGCTCAAAATGAGGAAAGTTTGAGGAGCACCTGGGTGGTTCAGTCAGTTAAGTGTCCAACTTCGGCTCAGGTCATGATCTCATGGTGGGTAAGTTCGAGCTCCACTTCGGGCTCTCTGTTCTTAGTGCAAAGGTTGCTTCAGATCTGTCTCCCTCTCAATCTGCTCCTTCCCTGTTTGCACACACACACACACACACACACACACACACACACACACTCTTTCTCTCTCTCTCTCTCAAAAGTAAATAAACATTAAAAATTTTTTTAAAAATGAAAGGCATCCTTTATTTTTTAAAAAAACACAAAAAACAAAAATCAAAAAAACAAAATGAGGAAGGTTTTCTATCTCTTGGGGTTGTTCAAAAGTGGATTGGATCTTGGGCACCTGGTGGCTCAGTTGGTTAAGCAGCCGACTTCGGCTCAGGTCATGATCTCACAGTTTGTGAGTTCGAGCCCCACACTGGGCTGTCTGCTGTCTGCACAGAATCTGCCTCTGATCCTCTGTCCCCCTCTCTCTACCTCTCTCCTACCTCTATTTCAAAAATAAACCTTAAGGAAAAGTGGATTGGGTCTATCCACGGATAAATCGATAGAGAAAATGTGGTGTATACACACAGTGGAATATCATTCATCCTCAGGACAGAAGGAAATTCTGACGCTCGCTGCAGCATGAATGAACCTTGAGGACATTGCCAAACAGAAGATGAGAGGTTCCGTGGACGGATCGTGGTGACGGTTGTACAAGTGAATGCACTTCATGCACCGAACTGTACTACTTACAAATAGTTAAAAGGGTAGATTTTATGTAATGTATATTTTATCAAAATAAAAAAAATTAAGTAAACACCATTGGAGATTAAAAGACCTTGTGACAGTGAATGAAAAGTGGCTATTAGCCAGCTTGTCACATTAGCACGAGTGTGTACCTCTGGTAATTGCCACTGCTTTAGTTTTGGTGACACAGTCCCAGAGACCACAATCTAATATGGAGAGGAAGAGGCTAATTACTCAGAGTTTTAGAGACAGTTAGAAAATAGAGGCAGGAAGGCAAGTTTCCTTAGGAAAAGGGACTCATTTGCCTTCCTCGTGTATGCTTGTGTGAGTGGCAGGGGTAAGGTACCCATTAGCTGTTGGGGTATAGCAACAGGCACTGTGATGTAGAAGAAAGATTCTTTCTAGACATTTTAGGTTTTAGTTTTGTAGTTATTTAACTTCCTGGAGCTCACTTTCTGTATCTGTAAAATGGGAATAACCTCTTCTTTGCAGAAACGGAAAAGTCATATCTGAAAGTACCTACCACATAGTGATTATCCGCAAAAATGTTCATTATTATTGGTCTCCCCGCGATATTCATTTTTTAAAAGTTTTCTGTTTAGGACACATTTTACCATGATTTGCCTGTCAGTGATGTGGTTCTTGCCAAATTCATCTTAGCAACCGGGGGATGGAGTTGATATGCAAAACACATTATGCTAACTCTTACTGACAAGGCAATATAACCCTGTGCTATTTTGAACATCCTGGGGTGTTTTACAAAAGGAAGCATGATTATTTGTTTTGGTTTCATTGAGACCTCTCTACTAGTCCATCGGTGGCAGAGCTGAGACCCAGCCCCTTGACCTAGGAGACCCTTGACCCCCCTGCATGGCCCACTTAACTGTCCGCCAGCTCTCACCTAAGCACCTGGATCAGAGACCCATCTGGAAGAGGTCCAAGAGGTACCTCATCAGCATTCTGCACCTCTGCCAAAGGACGACTGGGAGAGGAGGCCAAAGCCAACCAGGGAAAACGAAGGCTGAAATGCTTCTTCTAACCAATCCATCAGCATTGAGGCTGTGGAGTGTTCCTCTCTCCTAGCCACCCCCATACGTGCCTGACCGTAGTTCCCAGGGCTTAACCTGATAGACTGGTAGAACAGACGGAAGCTTCCACAAGGACTCAAGGAATAGAAACACTGTGAAATGTGAAACAACCACTCCACCTTGTTAACAGCACTTTGGGGCACAGAAAGGGAAATTCTGGTCTGTGTTCAAGCTAGCATGAAGTGCCTCTGCCCATTTCCCCACCCCCTCTGAGGGACATTTGGCAGCATTTGAAAGTGACAAGACCTCGGAGGTTGCAGTTGTCCAGGCTTGGTCCTCCAGTGTTCCAGGTAGACTTTGGATTTCGTCTGATCCTTACCACCTGAGGCTCAGCTGCCTCAGATGGGGTAACAGCGGCTTGTGGGGTGACAATCGTAAGTCACAATTGTAAGACATGAGCCATTTTCCCTATACTTCAATCCCATCTCGGTGTTTGATATAAAAGATTGCCTAAACCCACTGGTGACAAAAACCCAATTAAAACTAATTTGGGTAAAAATGGGAAATTACAGGCCTTGGGAAATCTAAGGGTAAATCTATGTAGCTGAATCAAAGAGCCTGGATCACATCCTTATGACAGTATTCTGTGCTCTCTTTTTTTCTGCACATTTCCTATGTGGTGGCCTCCATTGTCACTCTTCCTCCCTGGTAGCAGAAATGGCCACCAAGATCTCCAACTTTTTACTAGCTTCACAGCTTCAGACCATAGAGAGAACCTCTTTCTAAATCATTCCATTGTCAGATGATTTTCCTGACACTGGTGAAACACCAAAAATAAGATTTAGTTTCTGCCTTCAAGCTTCTTGCAGTGGATGGGTTAAGCTTATGAGATCATTGGAGTTTGACTGGTGTATTAAAAAAAAAAAAGAAGACAATATAATTTTGAAACAGGATGTATCTGGATACGAAGCTTCTAGAAGGGACATTGGAGAATCAGGGAGCTAAGTGAATGCTACTAAGTGCCTAAATTCAAGGAGTAGGGGCTCCAGGACATGGAAGGAGAAAAAAAAAAGAAGGGCATTTGAGAACATTCTTGCCTCTCACAAATTTGATTATAGATCATTTCCAACAACTATAGTCAGTTCCTGGTTTCCAGATAATCATGATTTGTGGTGATCTAAACATGAAAACCACATAGAGTGTATGTGAGTGAATTAGTGAGAATCAACCTGGAACACCAAAGGTTTGACTCCACCTTCTTTTAAGGATCTGGCATGTGTCACGAAGGGGATAGAAGCCTGCTCGAGAAAAATTAAAAAAAAAAAAAGAAAAAGAAAAAGCATTTCTCTAACCACAGACATTCACGGTAGGGGATCAAAGACTTCGGCATCATGGCCAAAATGGAGTAACAGGGAGTGAATTCACCCTCCTGCCTTCAATAACAAGAAAACTGGACAAAATATATGAAATCATAGTTTTCAGATATTAAACAACAGGCAGCATTGAACAATGACCTTGGGGGGGGGGAGGTAGGGGGAAGAGGTGAGTTCTACAATTGTTGCATCTTGCTACCTGGAGGCAATTTCCAGACTGCAGTTCAGGGAGGGAGGAACAGAACTCGATAGTCTCATTGCAGTGAGGAACCGGAGATCCAGGTGAAAGGAAGTTGATGGCACTAGAATTTATGGATCAGGCTGTGAGAAATGGAGCTACAGAGAGAGAGCAAGCTCCAGAGATCTGCAGAAGGGTCACTTCAAAACTTTAGCTGAAGTGAATTAAGTCAATCAGAGAAAGACAGATACCATATGACTTAACTCACATGTGGAATTTAAGAAACAAAACAGATATGAACATAGGGGAAGGGGTAATGGAGATAAAGGGAAGCGAACCACAAGAGACTCTTAATGATAGAGAACAAACTATGGGTTGATGGAGGGAAGTGGGTGGGAGATAGGCTAGATGGGTGATGGGTATTAAAAAGGGCACTTGTGATGAGCACTGAATTCTGCTCCCGAAACCAATAGTGTGCAGTATGTTAGTCAACTAAACAAACAAAGAAAAAACAAACAACAACAACAATAAAAAACACTTTAGCTGAGTACTGATCTATCTACACACAAAAGGAAAGTATCTGAGAGGAAAAACCACCTGAAAGCAGCAGGCTGAACATTTTCTGGGGCTCACTTAGTAGTGGGACTAAGTAAGTCCTGAACTAAAGGTTACACTGGACCCACCACAACAAAGCTTAAAATCAAGCCTTGTAAGGATCCAATTTCTCCCAGGTAAGTTAACCCTGTGCCATAATGAAGTTCAACACTACTTAAAAGAATACAACAAAATCCAGCAAACAATATAGAACTACAGTGTCAGGCATCTAGTAAAAAATTATCAGGCATGCAATGAAGCAGGAAAATGTTACTCACAACGAAGAGAAAAACTGATCAATAGAAACAGACCCAGAAATTATAGAAATGACGAATTAGATAAGAACATTAAAACAGCTATTTTATTATATTTTATCTTTTTAAATATTTATTTATTTATTTTGAGAGAGAGACTGTGAGTAAGGGAGGGACAGAGAGAGAGAGAGGGAGAGAGAGAATCTCAAGCAGACTCCATGCTCCTTGTGGAGCCCAATGCAGGGCTCAAACTAATGGCCACTGGATCATGACCTGAGCCATTATCAAGAGCTGGACACTTAACTGACTGAGCCACCCAGGCAACCCCAAAATAGCTATTTTAAATATGCTACCCATGTACAAGAAAGTAGAGGAAAACAGACACAGGATGGGAAAATAAACTGATAACATAAAAAATACCTAGATGGCACATACATAGATGAAAAATGCAATAACTGAAATGAAAAATAGTGGATGAGATTAATAGTTGATCAGATACTGCAGAAGAAAGGATAACTGAGGTTGAAGACAGAGCAAGAGAAACTATCCACGTGGAAACAGAGAGAAAAGAGACTGAAAAAATTAAGAGAGGTTAGTGACTTGTGGGCTATACATATATAATCCAAATACACTGTATCTGTATAATTAAAGTGCCAAGAAAATGATGTGATGAGTGGGGAGAAAATATATGAGTGGTGAAGAAACCATAAATAAAAATGTTTTAACTTTGGTGAAAACTATAAATTGACAGATTCAAGGAGGTCAACAAACACCAAGCAGAATAAGCATTACGAAAACCATGCCAAGTGGTGCCTGGGTGGCTCAGTCGGTTAAGTGTCCAGCGTGGGCGCAGGTCAGGATCTCATGAATTTCGTGAATTCAAGCCCCGAGTTGAGCTCAGTGCTGACAGCTCAGAGCCTGGAGCCTGCTTCGGATTCTGTGTCTCCCTCTCTCTCCACCCCTCCCCAACTGGCAGTGTGTATTCTCTCTCTCAAAAATAAATACACATTAAAAAAAAATTTAAGAAAACCATGCCAAGACACATGATAATCAAATTGTTGAAAATCAGTGGTAAAAGAAAATCTTCAAATGCAGTCAGATGAAAAGGGACAAATCACATACCTGGAAGCAAAAATGACAAAAACGGCAGATTTCTTGTTACAAACTGTAATCCAGAAGACAATGGAGTGACATCTTTAAAGTGATAAAAGAAAAAACTGTCAATCTTGGATTTCATGCCCAGCAAAAACGTTTCAAAAATAAAAGTGAAACGAAAACTTTTCAAACGTTTCATCACTAGAAGTTCTTCAATGTAAGAAATATTAATAGAAGTTTTTTAGGTAGGATACCACACAAGAAAAGGATCTACTTAAATGACCGAAGAGTGCCAGAAATGGTAAATATGTGCATAATTTCCTTAAATGATGACTAATTGTTTAAAGCAAAAATAATCGCAGTGTATTGTGAGATTCATAACACCTGTTGAAGCAAAAATGTATGAAAAATATCACAAAGATAAGAAGGAAGAAATCAAAGTATACTGTTGTAAGATTCTTTGGCTATACTTAAAATGGAATGATATTATTTGATGTTAGACTGTTGTAAGTTAAAAAGTGTAATGTGTCCCCTATCGGGACCAAAATAGGTTACACAAATCACGTCCTGTTCAAAACAAAACAAAACAAAACAAAACTAAACAAAACAAAAAACCCTCTGTAGAGCTAATTCAGTAATTTTATCATTTTCAAATTTGTGTCTTTCATTCTGGCTTTAGTTATAGTGGTATTTGTAATTTCAAAATGTAACCTGTCTCTGTAGTTCAACATCTGCTCCTGTTCTATTAAACATTGCCAAGTAACAGCAAAGGAAGTATTTTCAGCATCGTGCTGGTCTCAGCAAGCTAAATTTGGTACTGTGGAATTTGTTGGTGAGGATAAACTATGTGAGAATTCCTATGCTTGAAGCAATGCTGGCGTCAGTCCATTTCTATTTAAATGATGGGTTTGGACAAAATTGTGTTTACAAACTGATTCTGCCACTTACAAACTGTACTACCTTCTGTGGGGGGGAAACATGTAAGGTCTCTGTGACTTGGAGGTCCCACACCTCACAAAGAGAAGAATATATACTTCTCCGGTGCCCTTCTTTATTTACTGTAGAATGAATAAGACTTTTGGAAACTGTGATGGAAAAGTTGCTTACTTAAGAACTCACCATTCTTGTCAGAGGAGGAGAAAATAATACTGACTGACCTCATTAGTTTTTCCACCAACGTGTCTCCCTAGTCAGGACTACACGTGGCTTATGTTTGAAACTATGAGCTTGAATAAGGTCTATTACTTGGTGGCCAGATCATTTGATAGTGGTATAACATGTTAAGTGGCACTGGACAGCTTAAAGAAGGAAGGTATATGGTTAATAAGTACACCTAGACAGAGGCACAGGCAGCCTCACTTGGGAATAAAGAACAAAGGGGATTCAGGAGATCCCGACAATGTCCCAGTTCTGCCATTAGCTAGACCTAAAGCAAGGCCATGTGACCTCCGTGGGCCTTAGTTTCTACTTGGACCAGAGTAATGCTTCCCTAAGTGGAGTGCATACCCTTGGTGGTACAGCACATTTTTTTTCTTTTTAATATATATAGATGTATTTTTAAAAATATAACTGTTTTAGAGAATATAACTATAGCCAACCATAACTTCAGAAATATTATTGATTAGGATGAGTTAACACGTAAAACTGAAGTCAATATAAAAACAAATATTATGCAAACAATAGTCCACACAATACCAAGACAGAGAAGAAAATCTGAAAAGATTATCAGTCTAAAATGCTGGGTTTGGAAATATTTTTTAAAAGCATTTATAATAGCACATAATTTGCTCATAATATTATAAACAAAATGAGAGAAATATCCTGGCAACAGAACTGTGGAAAGTAGATATCAGATGGACTTGGGGGAACAGACCAGTTGACTCTGAAGCCAGCAGTGGGTGAGGTCGAGAGATAACCTGATTTGCATTCCAGAACCTCTGAGACACCTCAGAATTGGTAGCATCAGTTCCTTCTGGAAGCAAAGGTGGGGAAATAGGTTTGAAAACAGGACAAGTGTGCTTGACAGTCTGTTGAGGAAAGAGTAGGACACCCTCCGTCTAGCTGCCGAGCCAGACACCAGCCCCTTCTCGCTCAGATGGTCAGGAGACTCCACGAGGGAATTCTTCAAGAAGACGAAACTGTTGGAATACCATGGGCATCAATGCTGAGGGAAGATGTATGCAGCTCGGGGAAGTCTGGAGATACATTAGTGAAATGTGTGTCAAAAAATCTTACCAAACCATACTACTGTTATTTTTTATTTATTTTTTGAGAGAGAGAGAGAGAGAGAGCATGACCAGGGGAGGGGGTAGAGGGAGAGAGAGAGATAGAGACTCTTAAGCAGTCTCCACACTCATTGTGGCCTGATCGTGACCCTGGGATCATGACCTGAGCCAAATTCAAGAGCTGGACGCTCAACCAACTCAGCCACCCAAGCACCGCTACCGTGCTGTGATTAACTCTGTAAAGGGTTTCCCAAGGAAAACAAAGAGCTGTGCAGACAAGGAAAACTAATCACAGTTTCCTGTTTGGCTCAGATGGTAATAGTGGTTTCACCATTAAAGTCATGTCAACTGAATATTGCCTAGAAGAATGGGCAAGGTGGAAAGTGGATGTGGGCAAGGAATGTTGAAATTAAACTTCATCTGAGTCCTCCATAGAAGGAAGTCAATAGATGCTGCTAAAATGAAAAATAATAATAATAATAACTGAATATAAATCTCCAGGTTTGCTTTTAAAAATAAAGAATTGAAGGGTGCCTGGGTGGCTCAGTTGGTTAAGCATCGGACTCCTGATTTCAGCTCAGGTCATGTTCTCATGGTTCATGAGTTCAAGCTCTGTGTCGGGTTCCACTCTGATAACATGGAGCCTGCTTGGGATTCTCTCTCCTCCTCTCTCTGTGCCCCTCCCCCTCTCAAAATAAATAAATTAAAAAAATAAAGAACTGAAGGCAAATATGAAAATAATCATTTAAAAGCATTGAAAATGGTAACTTCAAGAGGTGGAGTGCAGTTTTATTTTTTGTAACAAATACTGTAGAACCATTTCATCCTTAACTATATGCAAAATAATTTTGGCACAACTTCAAAAAATTCCGTCTAAAAAGTTATGAAGGCATTATGCAAATGACAGAACTTTGGAAAACACTGGCCTTGCAAGACTTTAACCTCCCAAGAGTCTGTGAGTTGATTGAGACAAATCACCACGCTCCACTGACATTTGTTTGTTGTCATGATGCCCAAGTCACAGGCATTTATTTATTTAAGTTATAGTGAATTATTCTGGGGAGACTGGTGCAGAGGATTCTGACCTGGAGACATCACAAGGTTTTATCACCCACACTGGAAGTGCTTGTGACACCTGATAAACTTCAAGTACTCGTTTATAAGGGTACATTTATACATGTTTGCCTAGTAAATATGACTCCCCAACCCCGTTTCTAAGTTACAGATGATTTCTGGAATGGCTGGGATCAGGATGCATATACCACAGCTGTAAGGCTTTACTGGTTCCGATTCATGACATTTGTTACCTTGGAAATGTGGGGAGCGGGTAGTCGTCTATCGTTAAGTGGGATAAGGCATGTTAAGTGGGATAAGGCATGTATTCATTCAGGCACCGAATAAAAGTGTGTTACCTTCTCTTTCAGGCACCTCCATGAAGAAGATGGTTAACTGGCAATCACTCAAACTAATCATTTCTTGGGTTCCTGGAATCTGGAACCAGAGCGATGGTTGGAATGTGAAGAGCTTCTTTTATACAGCTGAGCCTGATAGCTGGAGGAGTCTAGACGTATATCAGAAGAAAGGAAAAATTAATAGGAAACGACTAGATTTTACACCCGATCGTTTGGAACATTCCAAAACCAAGAGAAGCCTTTCTTGTCACACGTGATTTCATGATAATTAGGGCCAGCTGTGTCTGGGCAATTCAGGTCAAGCCAGATGCCAAACCCAACTCGAACACTTACAGGAAGATCCTCATCGTCAAGAACCTCCAAACATCCTGTAGAAAATCGAAAGAAGGTAAGTTATGTTATCTTTTCCCTTTCTGCCTAAATGTTGTTCTCCTGAGTACTGACAACCTCTATGGTTTTCACTTGTGCTTTATATCTAAAGGTAATGTGGCTGCTGATACATGGTGCATACATGGAAGAATCCTTAAAGGGGGAGGGGCATCATTAGCAACTTTTCCATTCTGCTGGGATTAGTTCTTGGATTGTCGCCCTTACCCATAAGCCAGACTAACTCACCCATAAGTCACGTATTTGTGAGCCAATAAAGATGAGCTGTCCCAGCGTCTCTCTGAACCAGGGATGGTTTGGAAGGAGGGAGACTTTCACTATATGCTCTGCTGTAACTTTCGACTTTAAATAAAAATGTGTATGAGAATGTCCTATTCAAAGAAGTAAATGTGATTAAAGAAAAAAAAATTTTTTTTCCGGTGGAAGGATATATCCATTTGCTAACTGGCTCACCTTAGCTGTAAAAGTTCTAGCTGACACAAACCCTACTTTAGAACCTGGAAACTTCTTTTTCTCCAGGTCATTTTAGTTGTATTCTTTCTGTTGAATTGTGGATTTCTGAAAGCATTTTAAATTGCAGGTCCTTTTATCTCATGTTTCTTTTACTTCTACTTAAGGACTATATATATATATATATATATATATGTGTGTGTGTGTGTGTGTGTGTGTGTGTAGCTGAGATTCCCAATAAAGCCATATAGTACTTCACTTCACTAGAACTAAAGTAGGCCAGGCCTGAAAGCAGTGTCGTGGTTTACTTGGTCCCAGGGCTCCCTGTTTAACTCGAGTTCACCTGCTCCTTCTCTTAGGTCCCTGTTTCCACTGGTCACTTTGTTGCAGCTGGAAAGGAGGTGGAACAAAAGCCATGGCTGTACTGCTATTTGCCATGGTGACTGACTTGGGGCTGAATGGAGAATTCACTGCATTCCTGATGTTGACTCACTTCCACCCAAAACCCTTGGGTTGAGGTTGAAACTCAGCTCAGGCTTTCCAAGGGGCTGTTCCTATGAGCTGGCCTGGGATGATCGTATCTGGACCAGCCCAGGGGTGTTCTTCATCTTGGGGACTTCGGTCAGCTTGTTCTGTAGCAAGTAGATTTTTAAAAATGTCTTAGGGGTGCCTGGGTGGCTCAGTTGTTTAAACATCCGACTCTTGACCTCAGCTCAAGTCTTATTCTCAGGGTCATGAGTTCAAAGCCCTGCATTGGGCTTCACGCTGGCAGAAGCCTACTTAAAAAAAAAAAAAAAAAAAAAAAAAAAAAGAAATGGCTTAGCTATCTAGAGGTGAGAAAGAATTCTGAGAAGAATATTCAGAATGGATCTAGGCTTATCTTTGTTCTATGACCAGTAGAAGCTCCAACAAAGTAGCTGCCTCCTCCAGCTGTCCTAGATCTGAGCACATGTCAAAAGTATGCCAGGAAACAGGCTGTCTCCAGAAGTGCAGAGAGCTCATACTTAATTGGATCCCCTGCTTCCGTTACTGGCAGCCACACTCCTAGAATCTTTCAAATCCTGCAGCAAGACTAGTATAGAGATGCAATAATATTGTTCTTGAAGGCATTTTAAACTTTTCATTGAATAATTCAACAATATGTAATAGAAGTCATACTATTGACCCCAGGTTTCCCCATTTAGGTGAAACATATACCCACTCTATAGATCAGCACTCCCTAAAATGAACTATTTGTACCTAGTGGACATGCAAGACAATCTTCCGGGGAAAATAAGAAACTATTTGAACCTAGACTTGTTTTTATCTAAAACAAAACAGAAATTAAACTTTACCAATATTTAATAAGTGGGCTGACACAGGTTCCCCTATCTTAGCCCACATGCCAGAAGGTCAAGTGTTCTAGATTATAGAGGAGAAAACTTGAAGGAATCTTATAATGTGGAGAGATTAATAGCATCACCATATATTTTTTTTTTGGTTTTAATGTACTGGGACACAGTGTAGTTTTCGTGTGAAAGGCTGCAGGGAATCACAGGTCTTATCATCTAGTTTTGATAAAACTAAACCTTAAAAAAATAAGCTAATGGCATGAAAGCGTGTCTCTAATGTAATCAGAGAATAAAGCTAATATCAAAATACAAACAAATAAACAACAAGAATATGGTAGGGCAGACACCTCCCTTATTTGTGAAGTAAAAATATGGTAAAATTAAGGACAATCTAGTTCATCACATGGCCCCAACTAAAAATACTAGGGAGAGCAGTAATATGATGATTTTATCTTTATCTCATCCCTTTCAAATTTCTATTTTTGTAACTTTTTAAACATACATAATATGTTAATGGAATTCTACATGTCTATAATTTTATAAGTAGATAAACGTTTCATGAACGAGTATGCTCAAACCTTTTCTTACTTATGGGATAAGCAATCAAAGCAGTTTGGAGACCACTGTTAAAGAGCAGCAAACTCAAGGAAAATAATATTCAATTATTTCTTGTGTTCAGAAAGCAAGTGAGGGAGAGCCAGAAAACAGAAAAGTTCTGTCCTTCTCAAGTCCAATCGGAGCAGGCTCCCACCTCTCTGGGTCTCTGTGATTCTCTAAAATGCCAGTTTCTTAAAATATTATTTCTGATATTGCACATGGATTAAATCCACGAGGCAGTAAGACAATGCTGTGGAAAGAATGAGAGTTCTGGAGTCAGGCAGCTCTGGGATGTAGCCCAGGCCCTGTAATTCACTTGCTCTGTAACCTGCACAACCTCAGTTCCCTCATCTGTCACATGGGGGTAAATGACCTCACAGAGATGCCTGTGATTACACAAATTAATAAATGACACAATTTACACAAATTAATAAATACCAAGTGTTTGGCACATGGTAGCCTTCCCTCCCCCTGCATTATAACTATAATTCATAATTATAATTATGTAATTATAATTATAACTGCATTTAAACTATAATCATGCAGTTGAACTCTAGACAGTGAGGTTGATCCGAATACTTCCAGAAATCAGAAATCCCATGGAAATAAATTATTCTCCTTATCTCCAACGTGCTCATGCAAATTCCACTCTACATGATCTGAGACACCTGCACTGAAATCCTCCAACACTACACTGAGCGCTTCTGGCACCTTCGTGATGCCAAAGAGCACGTTTCATTTCCATAACTCTCTTGGTAATACTGAAGGACCATGTCATTAGGAGACAGAGTACTGAAACCATATCCTCTAGGGAGTCATATCAGAATCTTAGGAGTGGTGATTGACAAAGCAGATCAAATGAAAGTACACTTTTGTATCTGTAGATAAAAAATGCTTGCATTTTTTCACACATACTGTGAAAAGTAAAATTCAACAAGTCACGTTGGCAGGTGGAGGTAGCCAGAGGAGTCTGTGATTATATGGTAGGGAAGGGTAGAGTGAGGGAAGCCCCCATAAGTGGGCATTTCAGAAACAGGAGAGGGTGTGAGAGTTTTATGTCCATAAAAGGGGGACATGTTTTTTTTTTTTAAAACAAGCAGAAGGATAGGCAAAATGGACCCTTCACCAAAGAAGACATTCAGGTGGCAAGTAAGCACACGGGAAGATGGTCAACATCATTAGTCATCAGAGGCATCCAAACCGAAATCACAATACTATCACTGCACGCTTTCAGAACGGCATAAAAAAGAAAAAGAAAAGAGCTGGGAACCCCAAGGGCTGATAAGGATGAACTCCTATACTTTACTGGCAGGAATTCACAGTGGTACCGCCACTTTGGAAAACAGTTTGCTAGTCTCTTATAAAGTTAAATATAGACTTAACCATACAGCCCAGCAATTCACTGCTAGATAGGTACCTAAGCGACCTGAAAATTTAGGCTTCCACATGACCCCTACCTGGATGTTTACAGCAGCCTTACTCATATGTTGGAAACAGCTGAGATGTCCTTCAGCTGATAAATACATAAACAAACTCTGATATACCCACACCGTGGAATACTACTCGGTAATAAGAAGGAACAAGCTATTGGTCCATACAACAACATGGATAAATCTTAAACATCTTTTGTGTGGTGAAAGGAGTCAGAACCAAAGGCTGCATATTGTTTGATTCCATTTACAGGACATTCTCAAGAAGTCAAAACTATAAGGACGGTTGCTAGGGGTTGGGATGGGAGAAGGGCTGATTACAAAGGAATTCTGAAGTTGATGGAACTGTCCCGGGTGTTCCTGCGGTGGAGGATACATGACTCTGCATTTGCCAAAATCCATAGAAGTGTATCGTCCAAAGAATGAATTTTATTGTATGCAAGTAAAAGGAAAAATCTACCCGACTGTCCAAGGCCCAGGATGGATGCAGACTGTGGCAAATGAACATAACGATATGACAAGTGAAAGATATATCCATGCTTGGGGGGGGGGAGGGGAAGAAAGGAGACAACTAACATAACTTTGGAAATAGTGTTGTGACTGGCTAGTACAAGGCTAAAGACAAAATGACTTGTACGCAAAATTAGAATATACTCTAGTGAGTAAAACTGTCTCCTACAGGGTATGGGTTAGCAATTTTGAAAGCACTTTACCTGCATACCAGAGTTAACCAAACAAATAAATATAGCATCGATAGTGACAGCCAGATTGGAGGAAGAAGCAATAAGCAAAGGGCCAACCCTGCGGTGCCGGATTGGGTCAGAGGCATCAGTATGAACTCATGTATGGTGTACTTTTAATATATATTTAGACAGATAAGGGCTTTTCAGCCTTGGCACTATTGACATTTTGGGCTGGATAATTCTTGGTTGTTTGTGCCTGTGCATTGTGGGATATTTGGCAGTGTCCCCAACCTTTGCCCATTAGATCCCAGTAGCATGTCCCCTTGAGTTGTGATACCCCAAAATATCTGCAGACTTTAACAAATATCCCCTGGGATCCAGGTGTGGGACAAAATTGACCCCAGTGGAGAGCCACTGAATTAGATGTATTCAGAAGCAAATATAGATGTATGTGCATGCCTTCGTTAGTATAAATACATTATTTCCTAGTTCTGTTCACTGAGGGCCTAGAAACAATGACACTCCAATAAAAATGAGCTCACCCACCCAGATCTTGGTTTCTAAACACCATTCTCCAAAAGGAAGAATGAGGGCTCCTTAGAGAACTGGTTGGTTCCAGGGCTGGGGCAGGGAAAATACAAAATGAGCCTGAAGCATCTTGTGGTGCTACAAAATAGGAACGTGCTCCAAAAAGCAGATGGGGGGCTTGCTGAAACCTGAGCGAGCTTTCAATAGCCAAAGCTGGAATGATTTAAGGAAAAAAAAAAAAATAACAACAATATGGGATTATAACACAAAGAACAAAATAAATAGCCATGAGTCTGTAGTGCCATCAATGAATGGGTAGAAGAGAAATGACAACTCTTCTTCCCAGAAGAATTCAAATCAGTAAATGTAGAACAAATGAAGGAAACCAGAGACTCATTTGAATACCACAGGAATAACTGTGACAGGAAAGAACGACATAATGAATGCTAAAATTAGTAGGTGAAAGTTTAAGGAGAAACCTGGCAGACATTGTTGTGACCAAATGATCAGTGTCAACATACCTGGAAATGAATCTGCGCCAATATCATCTACTCCCTAAAGGACGCAACAACAAGGGCACCTCACCTCTCAAATTTATAACCTTTAAATTACCAGAAGACAACAGACGAATCCAAATTGAGGGGCATTTTACAACATACCTAATAGTCTTCAAAACTGTCAAGACCACAAAAGACAAGACCAGGAAACCATAACAGATTAGAAGAGATTAAGGAGGCATGACAACTAAAAGCGCCATGACATTCTGGAATAAAAAAAAAATGACATTGAATAGAAAAACTTGGGAAATCTGATTAAAGTTTGTAACTTGGTTAACTGTTTTGTATCAATGTTAATTTCTTAATTTTGCCATTTGCGTCGTGATTAGGTAAGGTGCTGACGCTAGACGAAGCTGAGCGAAGACAATATGAGAACTCTCTGGATTGACTATTTTTGCAAATTTCCTAAGTCTAAAATTATGCAAAAATAAAGAAGTTTTTTAAAATATGAGAATCTGAAACAATAAAAAAAAAATAAAAGAGAAAAAGGGGGTCACCTGGGTGGCTCAGTTGGTTGAGTGTCCGATTTTGGCTCAGGTCGTGATCTCACGGTTCATGAGCTCGAGACCCGCATCAGGCTCTTTGCTGTCAGCACAGAGCCTGCTGTGGATCCTCTGTCCCTCTCTCTCTGCTCTGCCCCTGCTTGTTCTCTCTGTCTCTCTCAAAAATAAATAAACATTAAAAATAATAATAAAATAAAAGATGAGAATCATGGAGGCATTCCTCTGCATGACATACTCAGTTCAATCATAACACATAAGTTATATTCCAAATGCTATTCATTAGCCCTAAAAATGAGTATATTTTTGAGTAACTTCTACCAAAAGTTACATGGAGGTAATTAAGTAACTGAGTAATTCTGAGAGCTCTAAGAACCCACCATATATTCTTTGGCATCAATTACTTCTAAGAATTGCATGTTCAGTCCTATGTTTTAGAGATCTATAAAACATGTTATGTTTTTCCTATACCTTGTGAGTTTGCTATAACCTAAAAGAGAGCATATGGCTCTAAAGTGGTGGTTCGAATCGTTCTGAATGAAAACGAAAAGAGATGGACAACTTCACTTCTTTTCTTGGTGAAGCCACTTCTCCCTTCCTCCTCTAAGTATTTTTCACAAGGTTTTCCATCTGATCGACCTGAAACGTGCAATATTAGGGGGAGCTGCTTGGAGTGGAGACCCGGACCCACCAGGGGAGCAGGGTAGAGAGCCAGACCCTGTGTCGGAGACGGAAGTGCCGAAGACAGTCGAGAAGAACGTCTCCCTTCTCACTTCTGCCGAGCGCCCAGCCTGTGCCAGAGACTCCGTCCTCACAACCCCCCGGGAGGTGCTGGAGTATCGTCCAGTTTAGTAGATGAGAAAACTGGAGCTGCGAATGGCTGAGTCAGTTGCCCAAGGCCACGTGGCTACAAGTGGCGGAGCGGGAGGTCTTGGGACCAAACATTCTAATGCCACAGCCAACACCACTGCCACTTTTCCTCCAGTCCTGAGAGTGCTTGCGGGGGTTAAGCAGCCTAAGGCTGAGAACCAGGAAGTCATTCCGGTCAGAAGCAAGACAAGGGTCTGGCAGTCAGACCAGCTGGCGTGGGTCAAGGCAGGCAGAGGGGCTGGAGCTCGATGGTCAAGCGAGTAACTGCAAGGGGCAGGGAATGTCAGCTCCACAGACTTCGGTTTTCCTGCCTGGAGTAGGAACTGAAGGTGGGTGTGAGCTGAGCCGACCTGCGGTTGTGTGAGGAAGGAGGCAGCGAGTGGGACGGGCAAGAGAACAGGATGAGACTCACACTGACAGGACGTGAGCCTGCCTGCTGAGTGACATTGGGCAAGGAACTTACCTCTCTGAGCCTCAGTTTCCTCATCTGTAAAACAGAAATCATAATTGTGAGCCAGATCATGTCACTTCTCTACTCAGATCCTCCAGTGGCATCTGATCGCCCTCAGAACAAAACCCCCCAAACCTGCAAGGCCCCGTGTGACGCAGCCCCTGGATCCTCGCCGACCTCTCATCCCGCTTCTCGCTCACATCGCTGCAGCCGCCCCGACCTCCTCACTTTTCTTCCTACACCTGCTCACTCACCTCAGTAGACAGTTTGGAGCCTAGTGTCCAGGTCGTCTTTCAGTCTTTCAACAGGTGTTACTTTTCCTGGAATGCTCTTCCCCCAGATCTGTGCAAGGTTCATTCCTCTATTAATCCAGGCCCCTCTTCCCTGCTGCTCCTCCGCTACCCCCCCTCACCTTCTCTATCCCCTTCATCCCCTTCCTCTGCTTCATTCTTCCACCTCGTTTTCACCACCACTTGGCGTGACGTTACAGAGCCCGATATTAGAGGGTAAGAGTACAGGGAACACAGACACAGTTTGATGCTTGCTGAATATTGGGTAAGAGAGCTAGGAATATAGGGCGGTTCTTACCTGTTGGCAAGGTAACTAAAACATAGACACCAACGTAAAAGTTCATTGTTATGAAGTTCCAGAGAACTTCTACCGTGTCATTGTTATGAAGTTCCAGAGACTTCTACCGTGTCACATAGAGAGGGAAGGGGACCGTGACTGCAAGGATGGGGCATTTGATGATATGAGGAAGGCCCCACGTTTCTTTTTTTTTCCAGTTCTCATACCTTCTATAACCAAACGCTCTCCAGATAGTGCCACATTTTCATTTTTATTGGTGGCAGCACAAGATATTCTTCATGCGTTGGTACACATGGCCGATCTAATTGTTATGAGCTGGTATTTGAAATACAACTCTGCCACGGATGGACAAATCTGTAGAGGACCTGGGCTGGAAAGAGGATCCTTTCCCCCCGACTACCGCAAAAAATCTCCCAACCATTTGCCTTCAGTCTCTTGCTTCTCTTCACGATCCATCTCAGATTATTTTCCCACAGCAGGGGATGGAGCACATCTCTGAACCCACTGTGGAACACCGTTGCCTACTGAATAGCACAGAAACTCCTTACTGTCCCATTCACAGCCTTCCACAGTTCGACTCCAAGTGCCTTTCCAGCCTCACACTGGATCCCTCCGCAGTCTCTGGTTCCCAGGCAGAGGGCATCACTACTCTTCACTGCTCCTTACATGGTTATCTGCATTCGCACCTGTGTCCTTATTCCCGAACCTGAAACTTCTCCCTTCCACCCACCACCCACACTGCCGTCAAAATTCTGCTCAAGGCCTAGTTCAAGCCCACATTCCTGTGACTTCTCTTTTGAATGCAGAGCTTTCCTGTGTCCTACGCATGCCCTTTACTTGTTCTTCCATCATACACTTAATTCATTTTGCGTGTTCTAGTTGGTGTTTTGTGTCTATCTTTTCTACTACAGCCAAGGTTGGGGAGGGAGACTGTGTCATATTCTTTTTTGGTTAAGCCTTCAGGGCTTTGTACAAAGTGGGTGATCCATGGAGGTCTGATGAATGCATGTTCCCTGGGTAGTTCAGCTTAGCCTCTGTGGTTGGTTTAATATTTATAGAGAGTCCACGGTGAGGGAGACGTGAGACAGAGCTCAGCAGTGTCGGCTCGGCCACTCACGTGGCCGATGAGATGTGTAACAAAACTAATTACATGAACTTGGTTTGAATTTTTTAGGTTAATTTTTTTTTTTTTTTATGAAAATACAGGTAAAATGTAGCAGCTGTCTGAGGGGAGAAAATAGGCCAAAACACCAGACAAGACCACATATAACAAACGGTGCTATTAATCCCTTAATATCTTTTGATTTTTTATGACATTCTAATGCTCATATTCATCCCCTCATTTGGCACAGCAGTTACTTAACTAGCACAGAATTGAAGTGTCATAGTTTCTAACAGGATTGAGATATGGTGGTGCACTTATATAACTGAGCTTTAAGCAGTGGGGTGGGAGAGAATAATTAGGAAAGTTACCTAATGTTAATTGGAGGTTATTTTAATTTTTTTTTTTTTTTTTTTTAGTGTTTTACTTTTTGTTTTTGGGAGACAGAAAAAAACGTGAGTGGTAGAGGGGCAGAGAGAGAGAGAGAGAGGGAGACAACAGAATCTGAAGCAGGCTCCAGGCTCTGAGCTGTCAGCACAGAGGGCGACACAGGGCTCAAACTCACGAACTGTGAGATCATGACCTGAGCTGAAGTTGAATGCTTAACCGACTGAGCCACCCAGGCACCCTTGGAGGTTATTTTTATAGAACAAAGAATTGGAAACTACCTAAATGTTCATCAGTTGGGCACTCATTAAAGCAACTGGAGTATGAACACATTTTTTTTTTTAATGTTTTATTTGTTTTTGAGACAGAGAGAGACAGAGCATGAGCAGGGGAGGGGCAGAGAGAGAGGGAAACACAGAATCCGAAGCAGGCTCCAGGCTCCGAGCTGTCAGCACAGAGCCCGACGCGGGGCTTGAGCTCACAAACCACGAGATCATGACCTGAGCCGAAGTCAGATGCCCAATTGACTGAGCCACCCAGGTGCCCCAGAGTATGCACACATCTTGTAGCGCATTGTACCAGCATGGGAAAATATGCGTAATATGTAGTTAAGGGAAAAGGGCAAGTGCAAAATAATACATGTGGTTTGATGCACTTTATGTTGGGGAAAACTTTATATAAGTGCATGTAAATGTAAGTAAAAAACATAAATTATATATATACACACATCCACACATCCACACATCCACATACATATATACACACACGTACACTTGTATATAATATATTTTTGTCTGGAAGAATATGTACACTAAACTGTTAGCAGCAGTTACCTGTAAGAAAAGGAACTGGAGAGGAAGCACCAAGTGGGGGAAAGGGAGGGATAATATTCAGTTCTAATTCTTTATATTGCTGTGTTATTTGAATTTGTTATGAGTGCATGTTAGGTTTGCAATTATCAGCAGCAGCAGCAGCAGCAGCAGCAGCGAATCCTTTCAAGAAAGAGGACACTCGCTGGGCAGAAGCATGTTGGAATGTGAGTAAACACACAGAGGGCCTCAGAAACCTAGAGAGCAGCAGCGGTCAGGGGGGGCCGCACACAAGCCGAAGCCACCATCCTCTGTGAGGATCGGTCCCCGCTGCTGCAGAATGTGCACCGGTCACTGCCAACCCCACGGTAACACACCCCCAGGAAGTCACCATGGCTCCTTAATCAGGGTCACATGGTTCTCTCTCTTGTGGGAAACCCCTTCAGGAGAGGATTCGAGCTTGGGAGCGCAGGCTGGAATCCACTTACTGTTCTTTCTCATGCCTAAGCCAGGCCACTCTGGCCATATTTCAGTGTGTTCAATTCAGATCACATTTGAGCCTCCAGAAGGGACACCTAATCAACACCGCTGTTTTTATAAGCACTCGTAAACAATTTTGAGGGATATACTTAAGTTACTCATTGGTTCTGATTTTTAGATAAAGCTGTCTCAGTTCATCTCTCCTCCTAATACGTGTCTCAAATAGTTCCTGCTCAAAGCCAGATTTAGTTGGTTGTTTCTGTGCAAAGTTGGTATAGGAGACAGAGCCCTGGAGGGCAGGCTTTGCCCTGAACCTTCCGTAGAACCTCGAACAGAGCTTATTTTCTTATCTGTGCTTCAGTGTCCTCGTCTATTAAATGAAAGAGTTGTACCCAGTAATGTCCAGGGTCGTTATAAGCACTAACATTTGTAATCTGGTCTATGAACCTTTGGATGAACATATATCCAGGGCTTTGTGGGGGCCAAGGTGAGGCCCACAGACTTACAGTATAAATGACTTATTCAAATCCTTCCCCTTAAAAAAAATTTTTTTTCATGTTTTTATTTATTTTTGAGACAGACAGAGCATGAGCAGGGGAGGGGCAGAGAGAGGGGGAAACACAGAATCCGAAGCGGTCTCCAGGCTCTGAGCTGTCAGCACAGAGCCCAACGCAGGGCTCGAACTCACGGAGTGTGAGATCATGACCTGAGCTGAAGTCAAATGCTTAACCGACTGAGCCACCCAGGTGCCCCTAAAAAAATTTTTTTTATGTTTTTTTATTTTTGAGAGAGAGAGAGAGAGAGAGAGAGGGAAAGACAGAGTGGGTGGGAGAGAGGCAGAGAGAGAGAGAGGGAGACACAGAATCTGAAGCAGGCTCAGGCTCTGAGCTGTCAGCACGGGGGACTCATGCAAGGCTCGAACTCACAAACCTTGAGATCGTGCCCTGAGCCGAAGTCGGATGCCGAACCTACCGAGCCACCCAGGTGCCCCTCAAATCCTTTCTCATTTGACTGCTCCTCTGTCCTTTTAGAGCAAAATCTGACACCTCATGGCGCTATAATCTGATGTGGAATCTGACGAAATGACAAACACAGAAAGCAGCAAAAAGCTACATTTGGACAGACACCCATTCTGTCACGATCAAAGACGAAGGCCCCATTGGTCCAGCACCACATCTAGCACCGAGAAGGTGCTCAACAAGTTCTTTAAACAAATAAATTAGTGAGTAAATGATGTCACCAGCTGACAGAAAAGCCCATCTGATCCAATCTGATTAGAGGAAGGCCGGAACTTCCTGAAGTGGACCTTGCGGTCCGGCTTGAAGGTTCTCCTAGAGCCAACCACACCCTGACAGGCTTCAATTGCCTTCACTTCCCAGGGAGGTCTCCAGGACTGACGGACAGTTCCCTGAGGTGTAGCAAGGGGGGAAGACAACACTCACTCGTCACCCTGAGACTGGCAGTCGCCTCCCCACAGAATGTTCTTCAAGAAAGGATTTTGCTCCCTCACCAGATAGGGCCCTTTATTCCTCATTTACAGTTGGGAAGTGAATTGGCGTGACTGAAGAGACGTAGAAGAAAGTTTTTCTGGGTCTGCCTGAGCAGTAGATGCGGCTCAATCAAAGGCAGCACAGTGCAGGAAAAAATTAAAGCTCAAACAATGCTTCAAAGTTATTTTATTATCTCAAGTAGGTTAAAATAATTTGTCGATACTTCTGTTTATCCCTTAATTGGTTTAATAAGTTCCTTCTTCAAAGACAGCACAGAGATAAATTTCAGCCAGCTTGAATTATCACAGATGCCTAAAATCAGTCATTCAAATTAACTTACTGGGAAAATTGTTAACTTTCACAACCACCTCTTCCAGAGGCTTCTACCTACGTACTTGTGGTGTCCGTCTGTCTTGTCAACTCATATTTTACTGTAATCTCTCTGATTTCTGACTCTTTTCTTTTTCTGCTTTTCCTTTGTTCCTGCTAGATTTTCTAGTTTTCACTCCTCGTAACATCTCGTTGCCAAATAGTACCAAGCGTCACTGCTCCTGGTATTTCTGAAATGTTGAGTTTTCTCCCCAAATGTGTGTGCTCCCAGCAAATCAACACACATGAAGAAGCATCGAAATGTGGTTTAGTCTCTTCTTAATGTGCCTTTGAGTCCTGGTCAAAGTGAGAGAATCCAGCAATGAGACAGTGTGGCCTAGGATGTGAAAAAAGCTTGACTCATACGGTCAGTAGACGAGGCCTGTGATTTAAGGGACATTGGTTCGCCTTTCTGGGCCTCGGTTTCCCCTTGCAAAAAGAAGCTACTGAAGCTGACTGGCCTCTGTGTTTTCAGTTTTGACTTTCCACCACGTTGTGAGAGGCAGCATTTGGAAGTAGTTGGTATGATTTAGAAGCCATTTTAGGTCAACCAGAAAAGGGATAATGTAAATCTTGAGAAATACAACCACCAGGGTGCCCATGAGACTCATGTAATCACCTCTCTTCCTGGAGAGATTAGGAAATTGTGGTTTAAAAACCAAAAGCCCTAAGTTGCAGCCCTGTACTCATTGATTTAAAAAAAAAAAAAAGAAAAAAAAAGCTAAGTCAGTATTTTCCTTAAAAAAAAAAAAAAAGAACTATAAACAGTATGTTTTGAGGTGAGAGAAAAGTAAACAAGAATGAAAAACTGTTTATTAAAATTTTAAAACTTTCAGTCACATGACTGTTCTGGAACACAAAAGCCTTCCCTGTTTTTGTTACTAAGTGGCCTGTGATTTAAAGCTCCTGACAACAGCCGCTCACAATGACACTGTCCCCCTTTCTTCCCTGCACGGTCCTAGCAGACGCTCATTTGTATGTATGGTTTCAGCCTGTCTGCCGTGTCTGGCCAAAGGGACAGATACTAATGGCATATGTTAATTACTATCCAACAACTTCCTTTCATTAGAGTGTTTATTAACATTCTCACTTCTGCCCATTGAACCAGCTGGCACGAGGGCACACTGGCAGCTTTGAGTTCACGTGCTGTTTTTCACTCCGGGCTCACACGATAGAATAGATTTTTCTTTTTTGGATAATGAAACCTTTTCTGTTTCGATCTCGGCCGAGAGCTTTCTGAGATGCCCGGAAGATGACACCAAAACGGTAACTTGGAAACAAATGTCTTGCTGTGGTGGCCCACCTTCAGAGCTGTTCTAGATGTATTTTGGTTCCACAACATGGGAGGTATTCATCGGTCTGTTTGGACATCTCTTCGATATCATTAGTGGGCGCCCAATAACCCTTCTTTTAATTATATGCACCCAGGAGCTATGAAATAATTTGTGTATTAGTGAAACTATCTTCTCTAAATACAACTCTAGACTGGATTTCTCAATAGCAAGACAAGACACAGTTCACTACGATTTCAGGGCATGGGCACTGGGGGTGGGGGGGGTGGGGTGGGGAGAGTAAGGCAGCCAGGGAAAAGTCCGAAAGACCCAAAGTTTGTATGGCATGATGAACTGCAAATGGACATATTTTCACATTTAACAGTAACAGCGCAATTAACCATAAAGAGCTCTTAGATCTTTCCACTTGATTGGTTGCACATGTCCCTTTAAGGTGCCCTGAGGAGGGAAATGGACGAGTTGCCAGCAGAATGACAAAGCAGGAATGACACGGTAAACAAGTGTTTTCCAGCGTTCTCACCCAGTGACATCCCTCCGTGGTCACTCCTCACAGAATATCAAATGTAGGAGAGAGAGCAGAATGCTAAGAAGGCAGTTCTTAGACAGTCGCCTTGTTGGGAAATCACAGTAGATTCCACTCTCAAGGGGATCAGAAGTTTCGTTCTCATCTGATCAGGCTGCCTTGCTACAAATATTAGACGAATGGGTTTTTTGCTTTCATATTAGATAGCGCACAGCTTTCGAATACCATGCAAAGAGCAGTGATTTTGCCAAAGGAGTTTCACAGTTGCAAAGGCCTTGGGGCTTTTGTAACCGGTTTTTTGTTTTTTTTGTTTTTTTTTTTGTTTTTTTTTTTAATTAAAGCTAAAGCAAGTCTGTGCTTTGTATTATTAATCCTGTGAGGAGGCCACACTCCTTTCTCTTCTCACCCCTCGTGTCCCAGCCACCAGACCCAACCAGCTCCCAAGGTTATGTGATCTAAAGCCAAAGCCATGCTTAGTCACACTCTGCATGGGTCTGGTGTCACAGAGCTCTGGGAAGGAAAGTCTTTGGCGTTGCTGGGAGTGGGCAGATAATGGAGTACCACCAGCCACGGGGAGAATGCTTTAGTGAGAGGCATTCATTTAATCAACAAATATTTGTTACCTACAAACAACGCTGATATTTAGTTGTTATGCACCAGTATGGCTGGATCTACTGGTTAAAAAAAATTTTTTTTAATGTTTATTCATTTTTTGAGAGACAGAGCATGAGTGGGGGAGGAGCAGAGAGAGAGAGACAGAGAGAGAGAGAGAGGGGGAGAGAGAGAGAGAGAGAGAGAGAGAGAATCCTTAGCAGGCTCCAGGCTCTGAGCTGTCAGCACAGACAAACCACAAACGGGGCTCAAACCACAAACTGTGAGATCATGACCTGAGCTGAACTCGGACACTTAACCCACTGAGCCACCCAGGTGCCCCTGGATATACTGGTTTTTAAAATATCAAAATATTTCCATACTTATGGGTAAAATGTCACTACCCTGAGTCTTTCCAGTGTCCCTATCTGCCCCAGACCTATCAATCACCTTGCACCTCCTGAATTCTCTAAGACAAAGTACCTACAAGATTCATGCTTGGCCCCACAGGGGCCTCCAGAACTCTGCTCCAGCGCTAGAGCTCACGTCGTGTGAAAGGGGCAATGACCACCGACATGGGTGTAAATAGCTAGACTATCACCATTGCCTCCAATGTCCCTGCACTAAGCTGGGTATTGGTGATACACAGAAAAAGAAAACATTGACCCCTGTCTTCCAGGATCTCCCAACCTGGTGGAGACTATCATGAAAAAAAGCTCTGCGCTAAATCCCAGGAATTTTGAGCTGATGCCGCTCTGATTTGCAGACTTAGAAACCGGACTTTGTCCACATGCTAGAGTGGATCAAGTTCTCAGGGACAGATTCACATCAGTCAAGCTCTCAAGAGACTGCTGTGTAAACCAAGTCGCAATTTATTAATTTGCGACGAGAAATACGAACTTCTAGGCAGAGTGGACATCTGTGGTCACCTTGACTAACAGTCTCTCCCAGTGGGAAACTAAATAGGAAGACAAATGGTAATGAGAACACAGCTTGAGTACACAACCTGAGCAGGGGATATTAGAGGGATGGTTTTAACGTCAAAGGGTGTCACATTTTCTTAAGCTCATGTCTTCACTTCCTCTTGGGAGATGGACCTGCCCAAATAGAGAGCACTGGATGTTCCTGTCAGTTCCCCCAGGCACTCTCCCTTTGGCGAGCTGTCCCCCCTCACTCCCACTTCTCTTTCCATGCCGACCTCCTCCCTTGGTTCACTCATTCTATCTTTAGATTTGTTAATACCTCCAACCAGGCTCCAGCCAAACACTGTTGGTTTCCTGTCCCTGCCTTGGAAGCATTCTCTCTTTCAGGTGACCCCGCACAGATCCTGGTGTTCTAGTTGGGTTTGGTCATTTAACTCATTGCTTCTCCGATGAGGCTAAACTTTGGAAGCACCTAAGAAACCTTTAAAAATACTGATGTGTAGGGGCGCCTGGGTGGCGCAGTCGGTTAAGCGTCCGACTTCAGCCAGGTCACGATCTCGCAGTCCGTGAGTTCGAGCCCCGCGTCGGGCTCTGGGCTGATGGCTCAGAGCCTGGAGCCTGTTTCCGATTCTGTGACTCCCTCTCTCTCTGCCCCTCCCCCGTTCATGCTCTGTCTCTCTCTGTCCCAAAGATAAATAAACGTTGAAAAAAAAAAAAATTAAAAAAAAAAAAAAAAAAATACTGATGTGTGGTTCCCAGAACCCCCCCCCCCCCCCCCCCGCCCAAGGAATTCTGATTTAACTGATTCAGGGTGAACTTTGGGCATTGAGCTTTTTTAAACAACCTCCCCAAAATAGGGAACAAGAATGCAGGGCTCCTGAAGAGTTCAAATTCAAAGAGAAGAGATTTGAATTTGAATAACGTTTGAGAATCACTGCTATAACTCTCATGGGTGGAGGATGTCTTGACCTGCACCAGCTTTTAACACGTACCGGTGCTCTGGTTCCAGCCTGAACTGCTGATTTATTTGGTACCCAGTGGGAGCCAGGCATGGGCATTTTTACAAGACTCCCCAAATGATTCCAACGTGCAGCCAGGGTTGAGATTCAATGGTCTAAACATTCATTTTACTGAGTTTTTGGTGTCGATTCCCCCTTGGCCATAGCATTGCAAAGAGGGGAAAATAGAAGATAGATTGTGGGAAAGGTCTGTAGAGGTGAGTTTTTCCAGAGGAACAGCAGGGGCCTATATGTGTAAGCCCCGTGGCATGAGCAGGAAGACCATGTGGGCAGGAGGTAGCCAAGAAGCTCAAAGTCGGTTTCTTTGTATCTGAACCAAACTTATGATTTCACTGCCACGGACATGGATTGGGATGTATACTCTTAGGGCCATTTTGTGCCATATCATTGAATAACTTCAGTAGAAGTCACGGAAGTAAATGGGTGTACTTAAGGAAAGTCTGGTTTACTGAATATTTTTCTATAGGAACCTGATTTGCTTATGTTCTTTTGGTTGTTCCTCTGTGCCCTCCACCTGAAGCCCCTACTTTCTGAAGATCGCCATCTTGAAAGAGGTGCAGCCACATTTTGGTCCATATTCTCCTTAGCAATAGCTATGTTTAGCACAGAAGCAAGAGAATCCCAGCCTGTGGCATCTTCCTAAATAGGTTAAGGATTTTCCATTTTCCTCACCATTCCCGAATTTCCCGTTGTCATTTTTAACCTTTCCAATGTGCATGAGAATTCACTTGGGCTTTCTGGATGTTTGTAGCCTTGTCTGATTGCAGGGCATCTGGGAAAGCCATCAACTCCACTTTGTCAGCAACTTAAAAAAAAAAAAAAATGCATTCCTAGGAGAGGAAAAGGCAGTGGGCTGGGCAGAGGCCTACCCGGTGCCTCCACCCTTCCTTCTCTTGGGACTGCCAGTCGTGGGCCTTGAAACGAAATGATTTTGAGAAGGAACAAGGGGGACAGAGCATGGCCACTGTGCAGATGACACAGCACAATTCTGAGGGAGCCACTGACACAACATTCTACAATCACGGTGCCTATAGCCACCTTCCCCCACTGCCCTGCTCAGCAGTCCTGGCAGGAACACTGTTCTTTGAATTTCACCTCCTCTGGGGCCCCAGATTCCGGGTTGCATTCATGCTTCTGACACACACAGCACCCGAGAAATCTCGTTTTCTTTGGGCTTCACTTGTTCATCTAGAAATCGATAGGTGTTTTCCAGGTCTCAGCCTTATTCCAAAAGTCCCTTTCTCTAGGCCTGTGGGAGCCCAGCTATTTGCATGACTGAAACAATTTGCATGTAATCTCTCAGATAGAATAAAGAGAACATTAGTTGGAAGACTTCGATAGCCAGATCTGAGGCTGGATTCTTTTGTCTGGCCCTCTGTTTTACACATTTCAGATTAGGATCCCTTGAAGCTATTTCCCAGTTCATTCAAATGAGAGCCCAGGATCTCTCAGAAAGCCACTGTGGAAGAAACCCCCACCGACAGTCATCTCTCTGTGTCATTCAAAGAGCAGCCATGCTCAGCTCTTTATAATCTTATAAATATCCATAATTCAATATGGTCAGATAAAACAGCCCTCTCTCTCAACATAACCGATAAGCTACAAATCAGGATTGTCGGTCTTCGGAAACCAGCAGGTTAGGCGCACTGAGGTTTGTTTTACTGCAATTGCACAGTCACGTATGTATCACTGCCTCATAGATCTCATCTTTCACTGGTCACAGTGAGACGCTTCTCCAAACTTTCAGACCCTGTAATGAGGGGTAAGTCCAGATGAAAGAGAATTGGATCCTTATGATGTTGATAGATATCCAATGTGACCCGTGTGTGTGTGTGTGTGTGTGTGGACCTGTGAGAGATAGTTCGGCCTCCTCATTCAGTGACATTTATTTGCTCATTATTCAAAGTAACAAAAACTTCCAGGAGGCAACTGTGCTGGGTGCACTTTGTTCTCGCCTTGTTTCATGCCCTCTTCTCTAAAAAGAATCTCTTGTAATTGCTTGATGTTACCCTGGAAGACCCATAAAGATTTTCAGTTCAAATTGTAGAATTCTAGAGCTAATAGACACCTTATAGATCATCTGTCTGATGCTGGCACCACGTTTCTACACAGGAGGAAGCAGAGGTGTAAAGGCACACAGCAAGTTTGTGACAGGTAACACCCAGGTCCCTTTAACTACGTTACCCCTGAGAACCTCAACCCCGCCCCTGTTCCCACTCTATCATTGCAAACATAAGCCGGTTTTCCCCACGCCTCACCTTCCTGAAGCTGGACTACAATTGTTAGTAATGAACCAGATTTCACTAGTTCATGCCCACCAGCTCAGCCAAGATATCCTCAGTCCTCTGCAACATGTCTCCCTCGTTTTCTGGACGTCTCCGTAAACTCACGGACAAATTTACTCCGTTGGGTCCACCGGGCCACTCTTTTCCTGCCAGGCAGCTGTGGCCACTGCTGTCTCATGCCACGGCACTAGGAAGCAGTGGGATTCCCAAAATGCTAGAGTTGCCCTGACTCTCGTCCCACCTCCTCTTCGAAAAGGTTTCCTTCACCTTATGGTTATGCAGAGGCCTTAGTGAAGCTGCTTCCTTGGGGGCTCCAATGTTTTCTGTAAAGGACTCACGCATGAGTCTTGTGTAAGTGGTGAGTGAAGAAGTGTGGATGTGTGTCCATGAAACAAAAGCGGGTAACACACACTCTACTGAGAATTTTAATGACAAAGTCTTACCACTGGTCAAGCTGCCCAAGCGAGGTCCCTGCTCCTCTTAGAATGAGTTCTTTCCCAGAAGGCTCCTCTGTTCTTCATGCAAATAAATGACTTCTAGGCCTCCCCCTGCGATTTAGGATTGGGCCCGTAGTTGAACTCCAGCTTACATGCAAGGGGGAGCCCTATTATACTAGTAGTTTTCTTCTTTAAACTATGTAGTGATATTATTAAAGGATCCAGTTGGCTTGCGGGGAGGGGGTGTGATCTGACCTTTGCTGTGAATATGGTCTAAAATAAGACTCTCACTTTCTGTTCCTCAATTCTTCCATCTACAGTAGCTTTCCCCCATCTGTTCTGCCGGTACACAGGGAAGGATCCAGGCTTTGTGGGGCCTGAAGCTGGCATTTTTTGGCACCTTCCTTAATTAAAAAAAAAATACAAAATACCAAATACAAAGTCAGAACAAGAATGAATCTTGGTTTAGAATGAGTAAAGAAATACAACAAATTTTACAGTTTAAAAAGCTGACCAGTAACAGGGACACCTGGGTGGCTCAAGTTGGTTAAGACTCTTGATCTCAGCTCAGGTCTTAATCTCAGGGTTGTGAGTTCAAGCCCAGCATTGGTCTCTGCATTGGGCGTGAAACCTACTTAAAAAAAAAAAGCAAAAAAAAGCTGACCAGTAACAAAACCTAGAAAAATATAATATTTTTTGTCATTTAACTGCCTAGTATACCTCTTTAATTCTTTGTCACTACTTTTTTTGTTTTTTTGCTGCATACTTATTAATTGCTTCTTTATTTTACCATGATTTTCTAGTACCATTTTTTATAGTGATAATACATGAAATAGTCTTTCCCTTAGCATGGTAGATGGCAAATTATATTTTATTAGGAACAGAAAAGTTCCTTTTGGCTTTACAACATGTTGTTGGTCGTGTCGTGTAAACTTTTAGGATTGGGAGAACCTCTATCAAATTTCTTTCCTGTATGAGCTTTCAGGGCAGGTCAAGTGGGCACAGTAACTCCTTTTCAACACTCTGGATTGGTGACACTCATTGACTGGAATCACGAGGGTTCCATGCAAGTGAAGCATCCTGAAGCTTAAGCCTCCTTTGCCTCCTACCCTGACTTCTCTGGAAAATGAGGAGAAAAATGCCCACCAAATCCACTGCTCCTCCCCATGCCCTCCCCACCGCTATGCTGGGGCCAGCCCTGAGACTAATGCTCACATAGCACTAGAGTCTGGAACGTGTGTGTATATGACAGCTGTGGCAGAGAGAAAGAAACTGGTCTTGAGGTGCCTGGGTGGCTCAGTGGGTGGAGCGTCTGAGTCTTGATTTTGGCTCAGGTCATGATCTCAGGGTTCACGGGATTGAGCCCTGAGCGCAGAGCCCGCTTGGGATTTTCTCTCTCCCTCTCTCTCTCTCTCTCTCTCTCTGCCCTTCCCTCCACTCAAGCCCCCCCCCCCCCCGCTTCTCTCTCAAAATAAATAAACTTAAAAAAAAAAAAAAGAAACTGGTTTCAAGCTCACTTTTTTTTCCTGATGCTTGAAGCACTTCCAGCTAACAAGTGGATACATTTATGTTGGATTAAGTCACTAAGGAAATGTTAGGAATGAATTAAAGTTCTTGGGGTGTCACAGGGGGCTGTCACACTCACTGTCTTTTTTCTTGAATCCAGCAGTCTTCAAATAGTGCTACACAGACCCCTAGGTTTCCAGAGGTTCCTCAGGGGCTGCCTAGAGTGAGGATGGGGGAAGGGGGTGGGGTGCTCAGGGAAAGGGGGTGCTGGGTGGGCAGGGCCCTGGGTTCCCCCTCCACCGCCCACCGCCCCCGTCAACCAGATTCAATTATTCTATATACCGAAAGAGTTCCACTACATCAAAGTGTTTTGCTTAAAAGAAAAGTTTGATAATGTTTACCCATCAGTTCATTTTCATCAAGAACAAGCATTGTGCGCCCAACATGTGTACTCTTTGCCATTTAGAAATACTAGCCATTCATTTGCCAATGATTACTAGCTAAAACACTTGCAATTAAATGATTTTCCCTGTTCTGTGTTTCGCTCCTGCATGTTCATCTAATATGTAGGTCAGTTTGTTTCAGGATTGCATTATTTTTGCTTTCCTTTCCTTTCAATTTTCGGTTCAAAATGCAGTTGATTGAATAAAAACCACTTTGCTTCAATTACTTAACACAGATACTCTGGGAACACCAACAAAGTCTTGGTACAGCAGGGACACATCCACTGTTGGCATTTAATAAGGTGTTTTTTTTTTTTTTTTTTAAACTTTCCTTTTTAGCTCTCAGAGTTATTCTTGTATTCACTTGAGGTTTGCCCTAGTATTTTTCTCTGGATTTCTTTATCAAGCTCTACATTTTGCCAACTCTTCCATTTAGGTGTTTGCTTTTGTAAGATAATTTGCGAATGAGAAATGATTAGCATTTTTCAGTTGTTGTTTGTTACATTTGTGCTATATCTTATTCTATCTCTTTATAAAGGTCATAGGACATGTATTACCTTTCCCTCTTTCTTCTTCCTTATCTTCAAGAACTGGTCAGGAATTACATACCTTAGGCAATTAGTAAGTCAATTTATCCTTGAACAAGTAGATACTTGAACAACCCGATATTTCTGATTCCAAGTTTTCCTGCCTGGAATTTTTTTCCCCCCTCTTCCATGGGTTCCTTAGGAGCAGATTTTGGTTCCTTCTCATATTCCACATGTTCTGCCTGGGAAATCCCACCCACAAGCACTGCTGTAGCATCACATGTGCAGGAACAGTGTCTGTTTATCTCTCAAGCTGTGTCTACTTCCCTGAGTTCAAGGCCCATATCTTGTTTGTTTCCAAGAAACTCACTTTAGTTTTTAAAATTTTTATTATGGAAGCATAGTTGACATGCAATGTTGTATTACTTTCAGGTGCAGAATTTGACAATTGTATACATTACACACTGCTCAACATGTTAGTGTGGACACCATCTGTCACCCAGCAATGTTATTACAATATTATTGACTATACTCCCTGTGCTGTACTTTTTATTTCCATGACTTACTTATTTTATAACTGGAAGTTTGTACCTCTTAATCCCCTTTATTTCACTCATTCTCCGCCCCTCCACCTCCCCTCTGGCCACCACCAGTTTGTTCTCTGTATTTAAGGGTCTGTTTTTGTTTTTTGTTTGTTCACTTGTTTTGTCTTCTAGATTCCACATGTAAGTGAAATAATTTAGTATTTGTCTTTCACTGACTTGTTTCTGTTAGCGTAACATCCCCTAGATCCATCCATGTTGCTGCAAATGGCAAGACCTCGTTTTTTTAAAATGGCTGAGTAATATCAAGGCCCATATTTTTAATGGCTAATGAGTTATTCCAGGAAGTCCCCTAAAGCTTCAATATTAAACTTCTCCTTGCAATAAAGAATTAAGTGGCCTCCACATAATGTGATAAATTGTTATGTTTGCTCTATAATGTTATTTTCTTTTGAGTGAAGTATAATGCCAATTCAATGAAATTTCCTTTTCAGGGTCAGCCCAATTCAAAATGGAAAGAGCAAGTTTAAAAGAAAATAGCTATTATTAGGAGTGATCTGTTATACTTTAATTGAAGTAGTCGAACCAAGCTATTGTCCATTGTGATAAAAATTTGCCAGCTTCTGGTGGTTTAACAGCCAATCCTCTGGGAGAGAACCAGGCACATGCCCAAGCTGTGTCATGAGCCGTGTTTATACGACTGTAAAACACGGATTATAGTTCCTCTATTGGAAATCCCATTTTTGGAAGAAATGTGAAAAACTGTCCCTTTTGATTGGAATTTGGAACCAAGCATCTCTTCCTTTCGTGTGTCCGAAAGTCCAGATCATGTTCCTTCCTTTACAGTCATCCACTCAGCTCACAGATATCTGCTACATACTTTCTTTTGGTAGGCACATTCTAGATGCCAGGAGACCTTGGAGACCCAAGACAGGAAATGGAGCTTTACCTTAGGAAGCCGGTAAACAGATAAACTAACACATAAACAACATGACTTTGAAGGTGTTAAGTAAGGTTGGGAAATGAGACAGAACAAGAAGGAGTGTGATGGGGAAATTAAGTGTTTCAGGTAGAGGGGTGAGGGTAGGACTCTCTGAGAAAGCAGCCTTTGGACAGACACTTGAACGAGGCGAGAGGGAGCTCTGCACAGATCTGGGGGAAGAGCATTCCAGGTGAGGGAATAGCAGGTACACAGGTCCAGAGGTGGGAGTGAGCTTGGTGAGTTAAGGAAGGGTTTTTAACTTGGTGTCCGTGGATAGAAGCAGCGGCTCCTGGAGTTGAATGGGAAAGAAAATTACATCTCTATTTTCACTAACTTCTACCTGAAACTTAGCATTTCCTCCACTAATGAATATGGGCAAACAAACCGCAGTGTCTTAGCGGCAGCTTCGACTCTGTCATCGAAAGAAATCACCGAACTTTCATATTGCGTTATAGTTGCTGCAGATATCCGCAAATGTCACTCGTGCTCATCACGACTTCAAAATTATGATAGCTGTTAGAGCTGCTGGATCCTGTGACTTAACACGGTGATGAAGACGCACATCTATTACTGTGTCACAAATTTGATTTTTAATATTCTGGTAATCATATTTCCATGCAGTTGTATCCTTTGCAATCTCAAGTATTTTACTTACTGCATTTAAAAACTTGCTTCTAAAAGGCGATCTGTAGGCTTTATCAGACTGCCGAAGGGATCCATGGCACAGAAAAGGTTGAGAACTCACATGTTAGAAGAAGAACAAGGAAGAAAGTGACTGGAGTAAAGTAGCAATTTAGTAGTTGAGTTTGACAGGGGAGGCAGGGGCCAGATTATCAGGGTTGGATAGGCCACAGTCAAGAGTTGAGGTTTTATGTTAAAGGCAATGGGAAGCTAGTAGTGGCCTTTAATGACTTTTTTTTTTTTTTTTTTTTTTTTAAAGTAAGCTCTGTGCCCAGCATGGGGCTTGAACTCACCACCCTGAGGCCAAGAGTCACATGCTGTACCAACTGAGCCAACCAGGTGCCAGTAGAAGCTTTTGAGTAGGGAGGCAACATGATGTGATTTAAGCATTAGGTCACTCTGGCTGCTGTACGGGGAAAAGACTTGAAGTGAAGACCAGGGGACCATGAAAGAGCCAGCCGGAATGCCAGTTGGAAGATGAGGGTAGAGATGGAGGTGGTGGAAGAGATGACAATTTGCAAAGTGTTTTGAAGGTAGAACGGACAATTTGGTGCCAGACTGGATGTGGATGTGTGAGGAGAAAGGAGACTTTCAGGTTCATGGCGAGTGGGTGAAAAGTGGTGGCACGTGTCAGTATAGCAAGGGCTGGGGAGGAGCAGGCTTGGGAGCACGGAGGGAGGTGGCTATGGAACCAAGAGTCCTCTTTTAAGCAGGTTACTTGAACTGCCTACCAGCCATCCACGTGGAGCTACCTGGGTAGGAGTTGGGTATGAGTGAGGAGCCTGGAAAGGGGGTAAGGGCTGGAGAACAAAGTTGGGGTGCTGGATATCCAGGCGATATGTGAAGTCGTGGGACAGAATGAGATCATCAAGGGAGAGAATACATCCAACATTGAGAGGTCTGGAAGAGAAGGAAGGAGCTAGCAAAGCTGAACGAAGAGAGCAGCAAGTGAGACAGGAAGGTGGTGTGGATGTTTACGGAAATACTGGGGAAGAAAGCCATTTGAATCACAAAACATGCCTTAGTATAGATGCCACACAGTACTTTCAAAATGGGAATTTTGTAACACAACAATGGGGGAACAGAGTACGTTACGATTTTCAGAACTCCACTGGGTACTGTGGATTAGCATGAACAGGTCCTACATTCGAGGACTTGCGATTTGTGATGTGTAGACTGTGGTTGGCCTGTGGGTATGTTACGTTCTTGGGCAAGCTGTTTGACCACTTTGTTCTTTTTTCCTCTTTTCTGTTTATAAATTGAGATCCATCTATATGGCCCAACAATTTCACAGGAAGCTTGTGAAAAATCTCACATATCCACAAGAGAAAATGGATCACAATTTGCTTTATAATCTCAAGGTGTGAAACATCAGGGTGGGACCTTACCCAGTTGTGTGTTCAGTGTGGCTCTAATTCAGATCCTGAGTTCACCAGTTTGCATCTTTACTATACGACTCTACTAGGCCCTGTTCTAGACAAAAATGTGAAAGAAAAATTGGTCTTTAGCTGTGCCATGTCTTTCTTTAGGTACTTCTAGCCTTACTTTGTCAGGCCCCCAAAGGGTGTCCTGAGTCTGACTCCTTCAAGGGTCTCCCTGGTGACCACCTTTCCCAAATCTCTTCCCGCAATGTGCAGTAAGGCTTCCCAGGCCTTCAGGGCTGTGCCCTAGACATGCGTGCTTCCAACTCCCTGGCCCAACGTCCCTCACCGATAGGCACAGGGCATGTGGGAGTTGTGGGAACAATCCAGTCCTTAGTAGGTACAAGTGGGGGCTCCGACTTCCTCACCTGCTCTTCCCATTGTCTGTAACGCTGCCGTGTCCCTGTGCTGCCCCTTCCCTGGTGTGTGGCTCATACCACAACCCAGTCTCTTCCCCCTGTGCCCAACTTTCCCAGGTCACAAGATACAGGTATAGAAAGGACTTTGGACCAGGGGTGAAAGGCCTGGGTTCTGATTCTATGTCACTACAAGCCTTGAGTGGATCACCTCAATGCCAAGTCTCACTTTCCACTTCTAAAAAACACATGGTCTGGATGAGCTCCAGAGTCCTTCTCACTCAGCCACACCACAGCCTGATATGGGGGAGCCGGACTCTGGTAAATGTTCATGGACAGCAACTGGGCTGACATGTTTCCTTTTTCTGGTGACGTATTTGAACTTTACCTTGGGTGCCCTGAGGAATTTTGCCCTCCCTTCGTCCTAAAGGTTTATTTCAGTATTGATAGCATATAAATATCGGGGAAGGCCTCTAAGAGTACATTATTTCAGATAATTGAGCCTTTTAGTAGACCTCAAAAACACCTTCTCCACTTATGTATGTATGGAGAGTCCTGGTTATGAGGACCAGTTATTTAAATGAAAGGGATAAGGAGATGGGTCCGTGGAGAACAATCTGATAAAAAATTGTTAGGTTTCAGGCGTATAGAGTATATCTCATTCCAGAGGAGACGGATTGATGGAAAAACAAAAAACTGCAGATAACTGCTTGTGACCCCATCCTCCTTCTCCACTGGCCTAGGAATGACCAGACGAGGGTCCTTCCCCATGGACAAGAGTGGAGAATCAAGATAATGGGAAAGTCATCACCAGACCTCATAGTCTAGCTCCCAGAGGGCAGAAAGAATCCTTGGGTCTCTGTTAAATCCAGAGGAATATTCTAGCTTTTCGGTCTGCCTATCCTGGTGTTGTGACTGTAAGAGTAGACACATTAAAAGCAAGGATTTGAAATGCTACCTCATCCTCTCTGCATCTCCAAAATCATCCAGGCTCCAATTGGGCCCCCGTTGACTCCTGTGACCTTTTCAAGGCTGGATTCCGGGGCCATTCCCAAGTGTGCCAAAAAAAAGGTCTAGAGGGAAGCCCCACTGAGGAGGAGAGGGAGGAAAATGCCCCTCCACCCCAGCTCCTCAAGACCTGGAAAAGGAATAGCAAGTCGAATTGTAGAATACTGCACAGTCTCCCTGGGGAGAAAAAGACATCCACTATCTGGCTGGCTTTGGACTTTGTGGGGAGAGTCCAAGATCAGACAAAGGGTGCCTGAGAAATAAGATCTATCCCTTAAATATTCAGCTCTCCAAAATGTCTACAATTTAATTAAACAACAGGGTTGATCTTCTAGCTCTTGAGGAGCTCTTTTTAATTAAACTTTGCATTTCTTCTCTCTGCTCTGCAGAGGCATTCCAGGGTAACATTTGGCTTTGAATGAGCAGTCATTTTGGCCACCCACGATGGTTTGGAAAAGCCTCGCTGCTGAGTTAACAAAATTCTTAAACGTGAATATCATTGGCTTTTCATTTGCACCGATATCCAGAAACTTCTGTTGATGTTAATAAAACTTGTGTGTTATTTTATTTCTTTTGTGGCTGTCTGCAAAATATCTCTGTACAGAACTCAGATGCCGCCTATGTTTCAGGCCAAATTTCAGTTCTTCCATCTGTAAAATGGTGTCACAATTCTGACCCTTAATACAAAATTATTTTACACTTTTGAGTGAGGAATAAAAAGCTCATGACAGTGTGTGTGGTGTGACATCTAAAACACAGTAGCCTTGGGGCACCTGGGTGGCTTGGTCGGTTAAGCGTCCGACTTCGGCTCAGGTCATGATCTCGCGGTCCGTGAGTTCGAGCCCCGTGTCGGGCTCTGTGCTGACAGCTCAGAGCCTGGAGCCTGCTTCAGATTCTGTGTCTCCCTCTCTCTCTGACCCTCCCCCGTTCATGCTCTGTCTCTCCCTGTCTCAAAAATAAATAAACGTTAAAATAAATAAAAATAAATAAAATAAAACACAGTAGTCAGAATTCATGAGTAGCCTGGATACCAGTCACCCTTCATTAAAGTGAGGAAGCGGCCACTGTAGAAATTGCTTAAATCTAAAGTATCAAGTTTATTTATTTTATTTATTAAAAAAATAATTTTTTTTTGAGAGAGAGAGAGAGCTAGTTGGGGGGAGATGGAGGGGTACAGGGGGAGAGAGAGAAAGAGGGAGAATCCCAAGCAGGCTCATGCCCAGCACAGAGCCCAACATGGGGCTCGATCCCACGACCCTGGGATCATGACCTGAGCCAAAATCAAGAGTCAGAAGCTCAATTGACTAAGCCACCCAGGTGTCCCTAAAGTATTGACTCTAAAAGCTCAGGGTGGAGAGAATCCACAAGGGTAAAAAGGACATTAAATTATGACATAAACTTTATTCTCATAAACTATTCAAGTAGGACCTGAGACAGGGCTCTGTATACATTGAAGAAAACTGATTAACAGGTAGGACAGAGCAAACTGATGGACAGGTAAGAAAGAGAAGGGTGAAGAGATGAGAAAAGATGGGTGAATGAAGGTGAACAAAGTGTTCATTGCCTTCCCATAATGCTGACTGTAAAAATTTGAAATCGTGTGGCCATTTCCTGCTCCATAGAAACATACTTCACAGGGAACCTGGGTGGCTCAGTTGGTAAAGCATCTGACTCTTGGTTTCAGTTCAGGTCATAATATCGCATTTTGTGAGTTGGAGTCCCATGTTGGGCTCTGTGCTGACAGTGCAGAGCTTGCTTGGGATTCTCTCTCCCACTCTCTCTGCCCCTCCCCTGCTCATGCTCTCTCTCTCTCTTTCTCTCTCTGTCAAAATAAATAAATAAACTAAAAAAAAAAAAGAAACATACTTGACAAAATACTATGTTTCAGTCCAATTCTATGCCACAGATATTCATAATCTGAGTGTCTCCATCTAAATTCTTGTAAAAAAATGAGTCAGAACAGCATTGATTTCGGCCTGGAAACAAAGTACACCAAAGTATTATGGAAAGAGCCTAAATGTCCATCAACTGATGAATGGATAAAGAAATTGTGGTATATATACACAATGGAGTACTATGTGGCAATGAGAAAAAATGAAATATGGCCCTTTGTAGCAACGTGGATGGAACTGGAGAGTGTAATGCTAAGTGAAATAAGCCATACAGAGAAAGACAGATACCATATGGTTTCACTCTTATGTGGATCCTGAGAAACTTAACAGGAACCCATGGGGGAGGGGAAGGAAAAAAAAAAAAAAAAAAGAGGTTAGAGTGGGAGAGAGCCAAAGCATAAGAGACTGTTAAAAACTGAGAACAAACTGAGGGTTGATGGGGGGTGGGAGGGAGGGGAGGGTGGGTGATGGGTATTGAGGAGGGCACCTTTTGGGATGAGCACTGGGTGTTGTATGGAAACCAATTTGTCAATAAATTTCATAAAAAAAAAAAAAAAAAAAAAAAAAAAAAAAAACAACAAAGTACACCAAAGTAATTCAGATTTCTAAAATCCAGGGTCAACCTTGATGGATTGGTGTTAAAAATATTACTGTAACCTTCCCAAAATTTTTTCTTACAGAATGTTATTTTAGAGCATGGCAAAACCACTCCTAAAACTGATCATTGGAATTTTTTTTTTTTTTAACAATTTGTGATCTGGGAAACCCGGCAAAACTCTTTGTTGCTCTACTGTAACCATTAATATATTGTGCTTTAAGATAGTTATTTTACAACAAATGCTAATTAATCCAGAAGTAATTACATTATAATGTGTATATAAGAAACAAGAAATATTTTTTAAAAATTTTTTAAATGTTTAATTTTGAGAGAGAGAGAGACAGAGCGTGAACAGGGGAGGGACAGAAAGAGAGGGAGACACAGAATCTGAAGCAGGCTCCAGGCTCTGAGCTGTCAGCACAGAGCCCGACGTGAGGTTTGAACCCATGAACCGTGAGATCATGACCTGAACCAAAGTCCGACGCTTAACTGACGGAGCCACCCAGGCACCCCAAAACAAGAAATGTTAAGTTGGAAAGGAACCAAGAAATTTTTCCAAGTTTGACTTTCTTCTTTTTGAATACAACCATCTGATACATTCCTCTTTTTGCTTCTCTGCATGAAAGCAGAGTAATTCTGGTTGCTCTGTTTTGCTGTCTTTGAGTGTTTCTAATAACTAGTTGTAAGCAATTTGAACATTTTTTTTTTTTTATTCTGAAGGGAAAGCGCTGGCCTCTGTAACATATGCTTTGCTTCAAAAGTGACTAATGTTAAGATTATCTACATCATTGATGAACACAAGTGGCTTGAAATATTATACAGGGCAATCTGTTCTTCTTAAGGGCAGGACCAGGAACATAGCAACGGGGAAATCAATTCATAATAACAAATGGACAGCCATGGAAGAAAAGAGCTGAGATCTCTTTCTAGCACAAGACAAGAAACTAAACTATTGAATGAAAGAAACTATCGGTCATCTTAGAACCCAAAATGTAAACTGGATCTTGAGCCTCACCATCACTGTAATTTTCCAAACCTTTGGAAAATTGACTTTCTAAGCTGGGCAAGCTGAATGCACAAATATAATGGACTTTACTAAGTAGGTGCAATTAATGTTATGATTACTGGGGCGCCTGGGTGGCTCAGTCGGTTAAGCGGCCGACTTCGGCTCAGGTCGTGATCTTACGGTCAGTGAGTTCGAGCCCTGCATCGGGCTCTGTGCTGACAGCTCAGAGCCTGGAGCCTGTTTCAGATTCTGTGTCTCCCTCTCTCTGACCCTCCCCCATTCATGCTTTGTCTCTCTCTGTCTCAAAAATAAATAAATGTTAAAAAAAAAAATTAAAAAAAATTGTTATGATTACTTATCCACATCTTTAGCTAGCGGAGGTTTTGGGTAGCATTTTATATAGGTCAAAGGTCATTAAAAATAAACTCCAAGATCTCATAACAAAGTACATGCGAAAAGCTTTTCGAATGTTTAAAATGCAGGGCCAATGTAAGGAAGTATTGTTTTATGTGATTATAGGTAGAACATATGGCAAGGGGCTTGGGACTCATTTTTAGATGGAAATTGCAGTGATAGTTATTCTAAATGAAAATAACCAGTACATGTATCCTTTGCCATTGAATTTGAAGAAGGAGAAAGAGGAGGAGAAAAGAAATAGAAATTTGTAGTAGTTAGGATTCTATTTTCATACAACAGGAACCCAACACCAACTAAATAAAGGAAATATATTGGCTCATGTAAAACTTAAAGTCCAGATAGGGAACTGGACCCAGAGACTTGAGTATCATTTGGCCTCTGTCTCTCTGTTGGCCTCATCTTTTCCACAACTATTGTTCTTTCCTCAAGACATAAGAAAGATGGTGTATTAGTCAGGGTTCTCTAGAGAAAAAAACAAAACAAAACAATAGGATTTGTATATTTATACTGGTAGATATAGAAAGGGATTTTTTAAATTTTATTTTAAGTAGTTGATTGGCTCATACAATTGGCTCATACTATACAGAATGTGCAGGACCCTTCAGTCCAGATTCTAGTCCAAATGCTAATATGTCCAAACTCTGCAGGGTGGGCCAACTGACTGTAGAGCCAGGGAAGAGCAAAGTTACAGTTCAAGTCCAAAGGTCATCAGGCTGGAGAATTTCCTCTTTCTAGGTGTACATCAGTCTTTTGACTATTTAGGCCCTCAACTAACTGGGTGAGTTCCACCCACATCATGAAGGTCAATCTGCTTTACTCAAGTCCAGCTAGTTAAATGTTGATATCATCCAAATCTTTCTCACAGAAACTTCCAGAATAATATTTGACCATATATCTGGCATCATGGTTTGGCCAAGTTGGCACATAAAATTAACCATTACAGATGTCTTCCAACAATCCTAGGCCTCAACATTCCAAATTAGCAATTCAAGCAAAAAAAGTAAGCTTTTTTTCTCCCAGTATCCATATACTGAGCCCAAACAAAGACCTTTATTAGACATACTTCTATCCCATGACAATCCCTGAGCCTAGAAATGCCATTGCTATGGTTGACAGACCCATCAGAACCTCATGGAATGGCAAAGGGGCATGGTATGTAAGCCCTTTGTAACTGTTCTGCTGTATTACTTACTGAACACATGACCATCTGGGACATACTAAGCCATCTTATAAATGGGTTGGTGCTATGTAAATTCTCATCCTGTAGAGAGTACACATTTTGGGGAAAGGTATATACAGTTATATGCTGTGGGATAAGAGATAGGTGGGAGGGTAGACAGAGAAGAGCCCATCTTTAAGTATGGGGCAAGGAAGTGTGTTTCAACCATATAATCTATGACCTGTTCATTGATTACTACTTAAATTCATCCCAATAGGAGTACACTTGACAACAATGAATGCCCTGCCCAAATTAGATTACGTTGTTTGGAATGTTCTTTAGGTAATCATAGGGCTCCCGAGGTTTTAGCATGTGGATATAAGTTGGAATTTGGTTATAATGATTTGTTCTTATTCCACTAGCCATATATATATGTATATGTATATATAATCTATATAATCTATCTATATAATATAGATATATATATATATAATCTACATATATACAATCTATATCTATGTCTATATATCTCTATATATAGATATTGATCTCTGTTTAATGGTGATATAGATATTGATAGTTTTATTTCTAGTTATTTGTATTTGATCTCTAAAGTATGTTTATGCCCAAGTCAACTGCACAGGAAAATATACACATATAGATACCCATGCGAAAAATTTTCCCTCTCAATTTCAGATATACTTAGGCATCTGTTGAACAATTGATTTACTTCTGTCTTTATAACTTATTGTTTCCCTCCTTCCTGTTTTGATCCACACTTTCCACTCATTGATTCAATAGCTACAATGTTCTAGGCTCTGTGAAAGATTCTAAGGGTATGTGGATAAAGGAGGCGGGGTTCACATATATCCTATGAAGAAAGGCACATTGAAACAAGCCATTCTATGTGTGACATTGGGGCTTCAGGGCATGCATTTAAGTACTAACCTCACTCAGGCTCTCTCTGACTCTCATACACTTATCTTCCTTTGCTCTACTCCTGTTGTCCAGTTTATTTTTCTTTTATCTTGTAATGTTTTATTTATATTTGAAAACTACTTAAATTCTGCAGAATATAAATAAACTAACAGTTCTTATTTTGCTGTGCAAGTTCAACTATTTTGGCCAATGGATTTTGTTACCTTCATAAAATGCCCCATTAAAGAACCCTCTCAAAGCATGGTAACAGATGTTGTACATACATGCACTATACAGAATGTGCAGGACCCTTCAGTCCAGATTCCAGTCCCCAGTGCAAGCAAAATCAGATACACAGCCCTCTTATAGGGATGGTTCTCAAATTTAAATAATGATAACTTCTCTATTAAAAGAAAAGAATTATCATAAACTTCCATTATTGACTTATTTTTATTATGTTACTTAAATATGTAAAGTCATAAAATAAGATATAAGCTTCTTATGTACATGGTTGTTATACGCTGACAAAGGCAAAACAAATTTGCTTATTAAATACAAGTAAGGCTACAAAACTAAAATATGCAGATCAATAATTTTAATGTGATAAAAAATGTTGTTTTGCTGCAATGAGATTTCAAGCACAGCCTCATCACTGATTTTATATGTTTTTTGGTTTCTTTTTTGTGACTTCTATAATACTAATGTGAATTCAACAATACTACTACTAATACCTAGTCACCTAAGTATCATCATCAAGATAGTGTTAACATTTTCAAGATGTTGTTCTTTTAGTTCAATAAAATCTTACACATAAGCAAAACTGTCAGTGAGAAATCCAGGAATTTAACTCCAAATTTAAAAGCAGCTCTGTAATGCTGTCTTGTTCTTTTGAAGACAAAGTTAACATCACAGTGTAATTGGAATATACATTAAATGAATAACAAATCCAATTACTGCTTGAATAAGGAACAGAAATATGCTTCACTGTATATTTGCTATTATGCTTGCTGCTAATGAATTTTTGCAAGTTGGTACATATAACGATGGGATCTGCTTACAAGAGGAATACATACTGACTGCAGTAGAGCAGATTCTTTTGAATGTAAAACTTTGACCATTGGATTAGTGAATCAACTCTCTCAGCACTTTCCTCTTTTCAAACTCCTGCAAAATTTTTGTCCGCATAGCATCCTCATTGGAAGTACAAGTATCGCGTGGATATACTCAGAGTTCCATGTGATTCTGACAATCCTAATTCTTTTTTAAGATCACCATTGAAATGAAAACTTAGTGTTAAAAAAGAAAAATATCCCAGACCCTAAGAAAACATGTGCAACCCATAGCTTATGAAATGTTACCTCGCAGAATGCTTTTATAGCAGGCTGATCCCTATGAGACAGAATAATAGCCTCATGGAGGTGGGACAGAGAGGTCATCCCAAGCCCCAAGTCCAGGCTTCTTTCTCTTCTTTTCCTCCTTACCACTTGTCATCATTTGCCTCCATCTGTGGATGGACCAATCCGTGGCCCATCAGCTCCTGCCCTAGATGCAGAGGGTTCATTATTTGCCTTTACCAGGTGGTCTGACAAAAAGAGGGCTGAGGAGCTGTCGGACTGTGCTTCTCACACTTTAATGTGCACACACAACCCTGTAGATCTTGCTCAAATGCAGATTCTGACTTAATGGGTCTGAAGTGGGGCCTGAAATTGCATTTCTAACAGGCTTCCAGGATCCATGCAATGCCCTTGGCTTGTGGCCCACACTGAAGAAGCCTGAATCTAAGGCCTTTTGGCTCTCTTCAAGGATGCACCTTTGAGGAGGCAAAGTTTCCATCTTTTGCCTTAAGTTACTGGAAATTTGCCTTAATCCTGTGTTTTGTTTGGGACTATGGTAGTTTGGCTTCTACAAAATGGAGCAATGACTTATTAAATAGATTAAATGGATTATAAGAGTCTTATTTTAGGGGCGCCTGGGTGGCGCAGTCGGTTAAGCGTCCGACTTCAGCCAGGTCACGATCTCACAGTCCGTGAGTTCGAGCCCCGCATCAGGCTCTGGGCTGATGGCTCAGAGCCTGGAGCCTGTTTCCGATTCTGTGTCTCCCTCTCTCTCTGCCCCTCCCCCGTTCATGCTCTGTCTCTCTCTGTCCCAAAAATAAAATAAAAAAACAAAAAAAACAAACAAACAAAAAAGAGTCTTATTTTAATCGGAGAGAAAGCAAAGTTTCATCAGACCCAAAGGATCTTTATATTAGAGGAATTTTTCATATCATGAGTTGGTATGAAGTTTCTATAAGATTAATAGCCAAAGAATCAATATATCAAACTCTAGAAACCCTGAATTACTTCTAATTCTTAGTGGTAAATCAATAAATCGAATAATTTAAAAGTGAATTGAGTGATTTTATTTTCATTTTGGGTTGGATTTCACTGACTGTCAGATGGCTTTAATGTGCCATTATATAAGCCTATTCCCAGATTGATATTCATGGTTAGGAAGTATTTTGATTTTTAATTAAATGCTATGTATTATTGGAAGAAACTCAGGACAAAACTATCTTCCTTCTGTGAAACCTACGAAAATCATCCTGTATCAGTTATAAATGCAGATGGCTGTATTTATACAGAGAATCCAACTCACTGTGGTTTTAGCAGATGGTGGGTTACTTTTCCTCACATAGCAAGACTCCTGGAGGTAGGTGGCTTAGCTGGTTCAGCAGCTCTGTGATGTCAGGGTCAGTATCTTGGCCATTCTCCTGGTCTTTTCCTCCTCATTACAAGATGGCAGCCTCTGTTTTAGGTGTCAGACCTGCATTTAAGGTAGGAAGAAGGGGGATAAGGCCGGCATCCTCCTTATCCATCAATTTAACCAGTACAGCCAAACATTTCTCAGAAACCCCCAGAGGACTCCTGCTGACGTCATCGGCCAAAACCATGTCATGTGACCAATCCCTCTCCAACCCCCAGTAATGAAGGCAAGGGAGAAATTTGGGAATAAATAAAGAAACAGCCATCCAATTTCTTTCTTTCTTTCTTTCTTTCTTTCTTTCTTTCTTTCTTTCTTTCTTTCTTTTTTTAATCTCCAAACTTCCCTTTAACCGAAAAGCAGAATATTATCTTTTTTTTTTTTTTTTTTTTTAAGTGCTACCTCTCTGTTGGGAGAAATTGTGGTGGTTTAAGAAGTATAATAGACACATGAAATTCCTGAAAGGGACCTCAGGGCCCAAAGATTTCTGATTAGTCCTAAAAGTGGAACATAAAAGAATCCCGCTGCTTGAAGCTCATTCTAAGAACATGTGAGATTGTCCTAAGGTAAAAAGGTCACAGGGCCTTCAACAAAGTCATGGAAGCATTCTTGTGGTTCTATCCCCCTGAGTCCATCAAGACCGCAGAACTTAGCAGGAAAAGATTCTCTTTCCCTCACTGAGAGCAGGTTTGGAGCTTTTAATAGGACAGCTTCTGGAAACATGCTAGTGCTCCCTCTCCTTGCTCCTTTGTCCTTCCCTGGTTTTGTCACAGCAGGCTTCTGTTCCCAGGGGGTCCACATCCCACTGGAGACCTCCTTGCAGCAGCATTCCCCCCTCCTGCATGCCCCAGGGGAGACCATCTCCCATTAGGCAACTAAGAAAAGAACGTTGCAAAAATTCCAGCACTTGCTCAGTCTTGGATTTCTCAACCTCTTCTTTATTTTGATACTTTGATATGATCCAATAATTCTTAGCATTAAACTTTGCGTATTTGATATATTTGTTCTGAACTGGTCACGGATTCTTTATCCTTAATTTCAAATTCCGCTTATAGGCATGAAGGTCCTTAGTGACTGTTTCTAAGGAGGGGTTCACTTGTTCCTATGCATTTATCTGTGTGGAGAGTCTTTTGTTTTCCAGTTTTACTAAGAGTTCCCTGTTTCTTACCTTTTTGCAAAACTAAGATGGCTGCTGTTATGATGTTAAACTAATCTGTAAATGGATTTCTTCGTTTGTTTGTACTTTAAGTGCTGTGGTACAGGATGCCGGTATTCTAGATCATAATTCTTGGCCTGGTACCCCCACCACCCCCAGATGTCAGCCTCAAACAGGATAGAAAATATTTAACCATATTTTGAGTCTTCTTTCCATTGTGCCTAGGAGTTATGTTACTGACGTACCAGAATATAATCACACAAAATTGTAATTTCAATAGAAGGAAAAAGTGTATGCATACATATTTAAATATACAATAACATCTTTTTGAGACCTATTTTAATGAGTTATTCTTCCAGAAGTTTCTGTGTTTTAAAGATGGTGGGGGGGATAAAGAAGATGGGGAAAGAATTCAGAGGTAGAACTCTGAATTCAAAGGATTCAGATCTTGGGGCACCTGGATAAAAGAGAGTTTTAACCAAGGGGTCTTATGTGGACCCCTTAAACCTTATGGTGTAGATGGGGCGGAGTCTGCATACATTACTGGTCTTTACAAGGGTGGCCCCACCCCCACCGCATGATTAATGAGATGTTTCCATGGAGGACCCTAGTCCAGAATGGTTTGAAATACCACAAGTGTCTGGAGTGGCAGCTGAATTGCAAGGGGATGGGACTGAACAAGGGAGTAAGAAACTAAAGAGAAACTGAATCTGCCCATCAGGTCTTTTTTGAAGGCAGCCCCGGTAGTGTATTTTGCTAAATACTTTCAGAGGGTAAAAACTATAATTTCTGTGGAAAGAAAGAAAAAGTATGAATTAAATATCGGATTTCATCCCAACGTTCTGACATAATAAACTAAGAAAAGACCAGATTTGGTGGGATGGGGGGGAGGGGGGGAAGGAACTCAACCTTTCTGCTTTACTTGGCCACTACAGAATGTCCCCATTTGATAAATGTTTATGATGGTGATCCTGGTGAAAATATGAGCGCTTCTTTCTGAACAAAAAGCATTTCATTAGCAAATCATTTGCAAAGAATATGAGCCAGGTATTAAAAGACTGATAGAAACTTAGAAAGGGTAATGTCAAGATATTTAAAAATGACCAAAAAATGGAAGACGGCTTAAGTACATAGAGTGGCAAAAATATACGTTTGCTCTTTGGAGCAGCAAACAAAGAGATATCAGTTTATGGAACGAGGAAATGATGGGTCTCTAAACACACTATTTTGATGAGTCGCAGCTGATGACTATGTTCTGTGTGGGGCATTTTGGAGAGTTTTTGTATGTGCGTGTGCTAAAGTACAAAGAGTTGTATGTAACCACCTCCTAGGGCTTGCAACTGACCTTCCTCCCAGTGGCTACTTTTCCCCAACTCTGGATCTCTGGTCACACAACTTTTTTTCACATTCCCTGATGCTTTGGTTTGCGTTTTTATCATTTTTCCTTAAGTTTTCTACAATCTCACCACCTACCTCCAGAAATGATATATCCTCCTTCTTCAGTAAGAAAATGGCAGTTGTTTGGTCTATACCTCTTCAGCTTCCATCCCCTCTCGTCCAAGTCAATGATGTCTTTACCCAACCTTCCCTCCTTCCTGTCTCAGGGGAGGTACCGTCCTTGGTTCTTTCCAGGGCTGATCCATTTCCCTGTGGTCTTGATTCTCGATGTATCACTCATCGCCAATCTCCCCCTCTTTCTCTTCACTGGCATTTCTCTAATCCATATACACATTGAATTTCCACCATCCCTAAATTAAACACACCATCTTGCAATGGCCATTCCCAACTCGCTCCCTGCCTGTCATTGCTGTTGACCAGACCTGGGGCCCCATGTCCCTGGGAAATGGTTGCTTCACCTCCTCTCTGTTGTCAAAGTCGTGAAGACTCCTAGGTTCTGACAAGTCCCCCTTCTGCACGCCATAATCTCCCTCGGAACACCAACTCTTCCCTGCCCCGGGGCTGGGGCTCCCATGGCCTCCTTTGTCTCAGACTTGACTTTCTCCCATAGACCTGGAGCCTCCTCCTCATTTTTGAATTGTACCTTGCAAAGCTGTTCTGCAGATCCAGTGAAATAATGGATGTGAAGCCACATAAAACCATTTAAGAAATGGCAGCTCTTATCAGGGTTAATTTCCCCGACTGTAGAAAAATGACTCTAACACCCTACCCCTGGGTCCCCCAAGCCTGCCCTCTATTCCCTCTGTCCACCAGTCAGCATCCTGAGCTGAGGCTGCGCACCGAGCTCTCTCCCCACAAATGACATGCCGGCCTATGTGACTGTGTTTAAGGTGCCAGCTGCCCTCCACCCTGCACCCTCCATCCCACACAACTTGAATTCCCCAATAGGGTGTATTTCCATAGTTTCTGCTTTGTCAGAGTAAATGGACCACGGCACTGTCCGCTCCATGACACGTAGCATCTCAAACCTTGGCTATATAGGTTGTGACTTATCAATTTATTCCTTAGGACCTAAATTCCTCAAAGGTCAAAGTCCACTCTCCAAGGAGCTGAGTCTGTTTCCTCTCTTTCGTTAGCACGTCCTTCTGCAGACTGACTCTTGGAATCTCTCCTGTTGTAACTAATTTCCCTCAAACTCCTTTCTCTCTCTTCCTTTTCCTGCTCCCCTGCTCTGAATGCCCCTCTCATGTCATGTACCTTTCTTGCCTGAGCAGGCTCATGTATTCCTACAACTTTAGCTAGTAACGCCAAAACACGTGACACGAGTGTGGGCCCTCCCTAACTCCAGACCCAGAGGGCCTTTAAACTATTCACTTCCAACAGTCTCTGGTCCCCTTCCTTCCCCCTGTGTCCTCTAACTCTGTGAGTGGAAAACTCACCCACCTCCAGTCAAAGCAGAAAATTCCGTTACCACCGACCCCACCGTCACCTACAGCTCCAGCTACAAATTCCATCCATCTCCGCGTTTTATCCCTTTTTGCCTCTTTTGCATCTTTTCACTATGTTTAGTTCAAACTCTCACGATTTTTTCTCTGATTTCAATAACCTTCCAACTGGCCTCACTTCTAGCCACCGCTTTCTGGGGCCAGCTATCTTTAGAGAATTCACATCGCCACCCTGTTTAAATGCCTTTGACAAGACTCCTTTGCCAAAATCGTTAGTAAAGCATTCCATATCCTTCACAATCAGGCTCCAGTTTGTTCTTTTATGCTCACCCCTTGCCAAAAGCCCCCTGGACCCAGGCTGAGTGGGACCTTGCCTCTGTTTTGTTTGTTATTTCGTTTCATCAACTGATCAACTAATTTTCACTCGCAGGTTTTCTCCTCTGCCAAACAGCTCAGTTCTGCCTGAATTGTTTAGCATATGCAGATGATTCAATCCCAGAAAAGATCTTTGCGTGGATATTTTCAGTCATCAAATGACATAAACACTTTACACATTAATCACAGAGTTTATAAAATTTCAAAGGAAACCTATAGCTATATGATGGCATCTCAGAAATGTTTGGAAGAATCGTGGCGTAATGATATTAGCACAATGATTCTCAAAACTTTTTCCCATTAATATCAAACGCTTATTTACACAAGCTATGGGAAGGAAATAGCACAAATAACTCACAGCATTAAGTATAGAAATAGATGTATTTTGTTGTGTGATACATTATACATTTTTTTCTGCCCTGCAGAGTGACTTTTCTAAGGAGGCTCTTGTTAGATTGAGAAAAATTAATTTCTAATCCCAGACATCACGCAGCTCATGCTAAACTGGGGAGTGACTCAGAAACATGGGGATTTCAGGCATCAGGCTGACTGGGAGACAATATCTGTTAATAATATGAATTTTAACATGAATTTATAACTCTAATTTGGACTTCAAATGTGTTTTTCTGGCCCCGCTTGGCTGTTGATTTGCTTTCATTTTATGCGGTCGTGTCTTATGTCTTAGCTAAAGACTGTCATTAACGCTACACCAGGAACCTGCTTCCTGAGGCGTACTTTATACTGCCAGGAATGTAGAAAGTTGGTGAGTTTTTGTTTCTTGGTCATTGTGTACGGGTCAGACGTAAAGCACATTCACACAGTGGAGTCTACAAAATATAGTCATTGTTGAAATGAGAGGTCATTCTATTTTTACTCACTTTCACTTTAATTGCAAATTGTTAGTGCAGGAATTTCCACAAAAGGGTTATGCAAGCATGCCCAAATTGCTTGAAATATTTTCCACTTCTCTGACTCCCCATGGGAAAAGCCACTAGGTTGCATTTGTGGCATCTCAGTTGGTTCAAGCAGCCTAATTGGGATTTAGAAGCTCTAAACTGCGCAGGTTTACAGAGGGACATCCAGGATTGGAACTCCTGTCTCCATTTCCTCCTTCGAATCTGGAAAAGTGTAAATTACCCATGTAACCTACAACCCGAATGATGGCAGCTGACATCCAACTTTTTTTGTTCACTGTCCCATTTTTACATTTCTTTAAAATGATTTAAAAAACAAAAAAAGATTTGAACTCTTTGCCAGGAATTTCATCAAGAAGCAAAATACCCTATTGTCCTCTTTAAAAAAAGGGGGTTCGCATCTCATATGGGAGAAATACACTCCTGGGCACAGGTAACTTTCCTGTCTCTTGGGCAGAAGCACCTAATCACTGCCCCATCTGTCAGAGCCACCTAATTGCAAACAGGGGCCCTTTCACAATGTAGTGAACGAAGGCAAAACAATTAATTAAAGCTCAGAGGAAAAGAGTTGTTTAAAAGTACATACTCCCCTCAAGAAGTAGAACTCTTACTGTGATCTTGCATTGATTCTCTCTTGTGCTTGCTTTCTTACCCTCATCCATGTATCCATGCAAATTTCATTTGTCCTACTTTTCAATTTCTGCTGTCTAACATTCAATGTGATTTAAACAAGTCAGAGAAAAGGCCAAAGTCAGCAGTTCTTTGTTTGCCTCGCAAGCTTTGCTGTGCGTATAAATCTCTGGGGGTCTTGTTAAGAGAGCAGATTCTGATTCAGTGGGTCTGAGGGGGGCCCAGGAGGCAGCATTTCTAGTGGGCACCCAGAAGTTCTGCCCTTGCTGCTCCCAGACCACAATTTTATTAGGAATGATCTAGATTATTAGATACTCTCCCCAATGTGTACTGAGACTTCATCTTTTCAGGATTGCTGTGCAAACCTGTCTCCGTCTTACTTGTCCATACAATAGACACATCCCAGATTATCATACCTACTTCTCCTCTTCTCAAACCCACTTTCCTCCTTGGCCTCATTGCTATTTCCTCTGGAATCCTTAAGGAAGCACATCGGTATCTAGGGCTCTGGTAGATCACACAAGGAATATGTTCAAGATGTATTCCTTCCTGACAGTTTTAGAAACAAAATGACACATGTGTGCTCTTCTCAATTATAACTGAACTGTGGTGAGGCAGTGCGCTGTTTGGAAAAAGGCACTGGGCGTGAGTGATGTGTACAAAACTCCCTGAGGGTCTTAAGCTTATGTGCCTCAGTTTCCTTCTTGGTAAAAAAAAAACAACAAGGCTGAATTTGATGATCTCTAAAGCCCCCTTCTGCTCTAACTTAACCCTTTATGACTCTGACAGTTGGTCATTTAATCATCTGGAGGAACTCTTACTGGCCTAAACCAATGGATGCTCTTTTAGGAGGGTCAGTCTACTACTATTGAACACTCTTGAACTCATCAGATTCTGCTCCCAGGAGGATATTACCCCACTCAGAAGAATAGCATGATGCCACTGCATTCTCTTCAGTTTATACCCACCCACCGTTATGGCTGGACTCTGAGTGTCTGGGTCTGAGCTCTTCACTGGCAACGGAGGCAGTCATGAGGATCGTGCCTGGTTGCCAGGACCACAGGGCTTGGCCAGACTAGGCATGAATTTACCCAAAGCACAAGAAGTCTGCCTAACCCAAAACAGGACGTAAAAAGCGAATCTAAGAAGAGAAGCCAGAGATGAGACCTGGAGTGAGGTGGAACCATGGTCAAGAAAATTAGAGGTGATCAGAAACTAGAAGGCGTGGGAACAGTCCTGGAAGCAGAATCTGAAAGGACAGGGGGTGAGTGGTTTTTGGGGGGAGATTGTGACCGATTGCAGGGGCTAAAACTAATGTTTGAGTTGCTCCATTAAAGGAGCTACTCACGGCTAGTCAGAGAACTTTGTGAGGGCAGAACCTCTACTCATTTTTTGCCAAATACCTCTAACAGTTACCTGATCCAATAAAAGATGAGCCTGTGGGAATGAACGAAGGAAGGAATGAATGAATGAATGAATGAATGAAACAAGTAAATTTTCAGACCACGTAATTTATCCACACTCCTCACATCTATTTTCTCCTTTTTCTTTGCCACCATACAAGTTCATATCCTCATTATTTCTCAAGCAAACCCGAGGAACTCCCAGTTCTCCAATGCCTCCCAATTTAATTTCATTCTACAGACTGCAGCAGGATTGGTTCTCTTGTTTGTGCCTTAGTTATTTGTATATTCTGTTCCATCAGAGAAAGTAAATCTCTTGAGGTCAGAGGCAGTGTTCTACCAAGTTTTATACGTTCACTCCAGCTAATACTCAATAACTGTTTGTTGAAGTGAATCACCGTGTTCATTATAAGTCATTATAAAATCAATATCCTGAACATTTAAGGCACTATCTTTCTTACTATATTATTTTTTAATACTCAGGTATCCAAGAGTTATAGTTGACTACAAAGTTCTTATAAAATCAACTCATTTAACCTTTCACGTTAGTTATTTCTTTAGAGTTAAATTAGTACTTTTTTAAGTTAAGAAAACCTTTTATGAAGTAGCGAGTCATTACTTATTGTTAAAGTAGCATATTCTGAGAGGTTTGGGTACCTCTTCCCCACAAATGCACCTATTCACACATGTACAATCTTGCATATGATTTCAAGGGGTTCGGGAGTCCCCTAAAGCCCTTGCAAGCCCTTAAAGTTGATGGAAGTCAAGCCTAGAACTTCTGCTGGAGAAGAATAAAGGTTTTCTACAGCCAAAAGACTCTACCTTGTTCCCCCCTGTGCACCCCTCCCCCAGGCTTGCCACCTGGCATTTAGAAATGCAGAGGACCAATCCATCAATACCCGTTTTGAAACTGAAAACAGAAAATAGACAGGAGGTAGGGTACAGTACATTTTGTACTCTTGTCAACAATGATCTTTATCATGGGATTATAGAAATCAAGGAAGGATTGGCTGATGTGACCACTCTTGGAAAAATAGGCAGGTGCTTTTGAAATTGCCAGCTGATGAAAGAGAGCACACAGTATTACCTCCACCCAGCCCTGCTGGCCCCTGGGAGCTTCTAACTGTCCTTGAGGAAAAGTTGAGAGCAGGGGATGGTTCTGAGCCTGAGGATCAACCCCTACCCGTTTTTTTCTTTGAAGATTCCTTTCCCCATCCCTTCAGTTTCAAAATAGTGTGTGGGTCTGACATATAGGAAAGGTTGCTAGGAGAAGGGGGATTAGGGCCTCAAAAATAAAAAATGAAGCTAACCTGTCAAATGTTGACTTTAGTTTAATTTCCCGACAGCTTCATCCCAGAAGTAAGGGCTTCCAAGTTTCTGTTTCAAGAGAAGATATTTCCATATACTTTGCAATTTTGAAAGAAGAAATTTCTCTGATGCAAGTTGTCACAGCATGATGGAAAAGAACAGGAAAATCTATTGAGATCTCAGGATTTGCTCACCTCTCACACATTTTCTTTTCACTCTTTTTGCCAGCCTTCCGTCTTACAGTGATAGTTTCATCAGGATCTAACCAGCATTTGAAACAGGATCCTCAACCTCTTTACAGGCCCGTGAACCTTCCTCGGGCCCCACCAGTTCGGCTCATGATTGATTTTGCAACGTGTTGAGAGACAGATAATTTGATAAGCGGCGTGTTGACGCATACAAAGCATAGTCATTGATTACCAATTATGTAAGAAATTTGTGATGTGATAGACATCATCAATTTTGATTTATGTCACCAGAATAAGTAAAATGATGGGGCAGGAATAGTACGTATTTCATCTAATTAACCTGTGAAGAAACTCATTGTTCTGTAGCAGGCTTCACATTCAATCATTTCAAAACGAGAAGGAAGCAAGTTGCAAGCAGAATAACAGGTATTGAGAGAGGTACGTAAGTTGAAGACCCTACATTTGGAGGCATATGGATTTAAAATTAATCCAAGCCTCATTTGATAACAGGGTACAGAGTATCCATGAATACAAAGGAGTGGTGTTCTAGGAGCCTGTTCCTATAACTTCTGCTCATTAACTAATGCTCTTAATTATACTCTCTTATACAAATCAATCAGATGATTTACACCGTTCTCCAAGAAACTTAATTTTGTACAAAAAAGGGAGGCATAGTATGTTTTCAGGTATGACCTAGCTCAGTTACCTGTAGATGTAAGGTTTAGTCCTTTTTCAGAGACAGAGAGACAGAGCATGGGAGGGGGAGGGGGAGGGGCAGAGAGAGAGGGAGACACAGAATCTGAGGCAGGCTCCCGGCTCCCAGCTGTCAGCACAGAGCCCAATATGGGGCTTGAACTCACAGACTGTGAGATCATGATCTGAGCTGAAGTCAGATGTTTAACCGACTGAGCCACCCAGGGGCCTCCCTCCTCCCCCGCCCCCACCCCTGTTCCACACATGTAAAATAAGAGGATTATAAGCGTCGGACCTAGAACTTATTAAGACTTTCACTGTGTCAAACACTGTGCCTGGCGTCTTGATGTATTATCTTTACTTCCTTAAGCAACTTTCCAAAAGAGATATTATTATCTCCACATTACAGAGGAGTAAGTTGAGGCACAGAGACAAGAATTAATTACCAGAAGCACCATAAGAGACAAGTGATGGATCTACAATTGGAACCCTCTATGGGGCTCCAAGATAGTCCCCAAGGAGCTTGGACTAATTTGCTAAGGCAGCTGTCATGAAGTGTCATAGGCCGAGTGGCTTAAGCAATAGCCATCAATTGTCTCACTGTTCTGGAAGCCAGAAGTTTGAGATCAGGTGTGGTGAGGATGTGCGGCAGACGGTTCTAGGCCTCTGTCCTAGCTTCTGGTGGATTGCCAGTAATCTTTAGCATTCCCTGACTTGTGGCATGATAGCTCCAGTCTCCACATGGCGTTCTCCCTGTGTTCATGTTTGTCTAAATCCCCTCCTTTTTGTAAGAATACTAGTTACATTGGATTACAAGACCATCTTACTCCAGTATGATCACATCTTAACTAATTTCACCTGCAACCACTCTGCTTCCAAATGAGGCCACGTTCAGAGGGACTGGGGATAAGGGCTTTAGCATAGGAATTGTCGGGGGACACAACTGACCCCCATGACAGTGCTTATAATCTTGTTAAGGTTCTAAGACAGAAGTACACGAAGAGTTTATTAATAATAGGACCTATGCAATACTTGCAGATCACCCTTTATGGCAGAGTGCATTAGCGTTTTCTTTGGTGGATAATTAGTGCTAACCCTTCAGAAACTTAAGAAAATCACATTTGGCTGCATGACCGGGGAATGCCTTATACTGGAATGGGGTTTGAACTGAGTGGAAATAACTGGCCTAGTCCACGGGGTCAGTGGAGAGAAGAAAGAGGGTTGTCGCGCTGGGTGGAACAGTAGGCATTCGTTAGAAGTTGCGAGATAGGTAAAGAAGGGATACAGTCGCTGCCATCAGGGAGCTTACAACTGAGCCTCAGAGGCACGAATCAAACTTGAGACAAGTAACCACCGAGGCAAAAGTTGAATGCATGATCTTCACCGTCACATACGTGGGCAGCTGTGCAACACGGTGAACTGCGGCGGCCGCACGAGTGACAGAGGGGGTCACGGTGAGTTCCGGCACTTTGAGAATGTTCATGGGTCACTGGTGATGTGAGCTGGGATTTTTTTTTTTAAGGGTGGATTTTGTTATAGGAGAGCAGCAGGGAGAGGGGTTCCCATGGAGAGAGAGGGAGCTGTACATCTAGGTAGTGAAATCTGAGGCCTACCTGAAAGCCATCAGACGTGCCAGTTGGGCAGGGACATCGGGCTCTTGTAAGGGAATGCTCTTGGGCTACCTTCAATTTTCCAGAATCCCGCCTCAAAGCTACCACCTGGGAAGGCGTTTGCCAAGTATGTGGTCAAAACCTGTGTTCTATAGGACAGGGATAGGTGTTCTTCGATTTTTTTAAGTAGTTGCAGGTTTAATAAATTTAGGAAATAGTGCATTAATTAATGGTAATATTTCAGTCAGGTACCGGCAGAAAACAAGTGGCTTATGCCAAGTGAGTCGTGTCGGGAGACTTTAGTCAACGACTGGGCAAGGCCTGAGGCAACCACAAAGGAAGGGACAGTGGCCCAGGGCTGGTAGCAGCAGGAAGCCATTAACCATCCCTGGGCTGAAGGGTGAGGTATAGAAAGGCTATACTGCGTGTGCAGAGGGGAAGACGGACAGGACCCGTGTCTTTGAGCTGAGGAAGGCAGCCAGCCCAAGGTGACTCAGTCGGGCAGAGTCAGGGGACTGAATACACTTCCCACCTCACTCCCCCGCACCCAAGACCTCCTGCTCAAACCTCGATGATGCCAAAGTCCCACTGATGATAGACAGCGTCCTTAGAAGTCTCGAGGACACAAGCGGGGGGAGATGATGCAAAGTGGAAGTGGAGGGACAGATGGAAGGTTTCCAGCACAGGCAACAGTTACTTCACAGGAGGGCCTCTTATCGTATTTAATATGTTAATGTGTTAATGACCCTACAAAGCAGGCTAAGGAAGGCAGTATTCCCAGGCTAGTTTTACCACAAAATTCCTTTTCTGAAGATCTCTAGGACCGGTGATCAAAGGAATCCAAATTGGGAATCTTTGATCTGTGGCATGAAATCCAAGCCTCTTCTATCCGTCAAGCTTCTTTCAAATCAAAGCGTCGGAAACCAATCTCAAGCTAGTTTAAACAAAAAGAAAATCTGTTTGGTTTACACATAATTGGTGAGTTGGGAGGGGGCCACTGATGCAGGCATGGATGGACCCAGGAGCTTTAAGTAGGGCGAGAGCCCCGTTGGTCCCGTTGGCATTCCACTCTGCTGCTGGTCTCAGCCAAGCTTAATTCTGCGCGCTGGCTCTCACCACCAGGTGAGCAGCACTACTAGTCAGTACCTCACGCCCATCCCCCCAGCTCAGCAATCCCAGTGAAGGAGGGCCTTCTCTCTCCCCATGCACATATACAAATCCCATGACACTTCTGAGTGCTCCCACACTCAGACGGTAGAGTGTCCATCTCTAAACAACACCTGTGCTCCCCTCCTGAGGTCCTCTGATTGACTCCTCTCAGCCCTTTGGAGTTGGGGAAGGTGACTCACCCCGTTTTGACACTCACCAGGACCATATCAGCCCAGGGAGAGGGGAAGGACTAGTCCAAAGAAACAAGAAAGAGGGTCATAAAAAAGCATGCGAACTTAATGCAAATTAAAATGATAGCTTCCATGATCCACTGCATTTCTTTACAGGGCGTTCATGGCTTCCCCCAAATTGGGCCTCGAACAATGTATTCCAATAGTCTCTTCATGACCTCCCTGCTCCAGCCAGACTAGTTTACTTGAACACAGCATAAATTCCCAAGTTTGTTCCTTAGACCCTCATAGATTTGAATCCAGCCTTGTCTGAATCAGGTCTCAGGACTGCAACAGATCCTGTCTACTGTGTCTCCCACCCCTCACTACAAAACTGCGATTCTTTGTTTTCTGTCCTCCTAACTCCTGGTGCATTAAAGTTCTACCCCATCCCTTTGATCTTTATGACACCCCGCTCTTTCTTGTCAGTGTGTGTGTGTGTGTGTGTGTGTCCTGTATCCCTACAGACATCCCTAGATTGTAAGCTCCTTGAACTCTGTGAGATCATACCTTTGTATTCTGTATCTTCCTACCTTTGTATTCTGTACCTACCTCACCCGGCACATTGTGGATGTCAATTAAATGTGCTTTGGTTGTTTTTTCACAGGTTTGAGGTTAGCATCCCATCTTTTCTTGCTTGCCTGCATTGCCATCAGTCCTTTATGTCCTCCATGCCAACCTGTAGAGTGGCTTTGAGAAATGTTCTTGCCCTCGTGGGGTCCCAGTCTCCCGTCAAGTGGATTAGCAGTGTCGATATTGTGGAAAAGAATTATCCACTAATTCATTTATTCATTCAGTTAGTCGCTTATTCAGCTCGCATTGACCACCTTCTGTGAACAACACACCGTTGTGTGTCGAAACATTTTACCGCGCTCCTATACAAAGGAATTGGCAACATTTGACAAAAGTACATATACGTTTACCCTTTGACCCCGCAATGCTGCTTCTAGGAATTTACCTTGAACATAGATCTCCATCTGTGGGAAACACTGTATGTACAAAAATTTTTCATTATGGAAATTTTGTAATAGAAAAATTAGGAAGCAACCTAAATGTCCATTCTTAGATGATGGTTGAATGAACTACAAAACACCCACATAATGGAATACTATATAACCCTTAAAATATTTTTAAAAGATTGTTATGAGTTGATGGATTTCCAATATGTATTGCTAAGAGAAAATAGAAGCAAGGCACAAAAGCATACATAACGTGCTAGCTTCTATGAAAGGAAAACATAAAATACTATATTTGCTGATTTTTGCACAATGAAACATGCAAAGGATATGAACTTGAAATTAATGAAAATGTCTACTTTCAGGATATGGGGGAAACAGATGGAAGCGATAGGGATGGAGCAAAGCATCTGAAAGTTTTAACTTTTGAACCATGTCTTCTACATACTCAAAAATGAAACTAAATTTAAAAGAATGAAACCAAGCATTCATATTGAATGCAAATACAAACAAATGAACATAACTGCATATCAAATTGGTAACCTAATCACAGAGAGAAAAGAAATCATCCAGGGGTGCCTGGGTGGCTCAGTTGATTAAGCATCTGACTTTGGCTCAGGTCATGACCTCACGGTTTGTGGGTTTGAGCCCCGCATCCAGTTCTGTGCTGACAGCTCAGAGTCTGGAGCCTGCTTCAGATTCTGTGTCTCCCTCTCTCCCTCTGTGCCTCCCCTGCTTGCCCTCTGTCTCTGTCTCTCAAAAATAAATAAACATTAAAATTCTTTTTTTTTTTTTTCAATTTTTTTTTTCAACGTTTATTTATTTTTTGAGACAGAGAGAGACAGAGCATGAACGGGGGAGGGGCAGAGAGAGAGAGGGAGACACAGAATCGAAAACATGCTCCAGGCTCTGAGCCATCAGCCCAGAGCCCGACGCGGGGCTCGAACTCACGGACCGCGAGATCGTGACCTGGCTGAAGTCGGACGCTTAACCGACTGCGCCACCCAGGCGCCCCTAAAATTCTTTTTTAATTAGAAAGAAAGAAAGAAAGAAAGAAAGAAAGAAAGAAAGAAAGAAAGAAAGAAATCACCCAGGTAGCTCTGAAGCCAGGACTCTGACTACCCAGTTAGTAAGAAATGTTCCAAGGCCAAAGAGAAACAAGGAAATTAAAAAAAAATTTTTTTCTTTAAATGTTTATTTATTTTTGAGAGAGACAGAGACAGAATGTGAGTGGGTTGGGGCAGAGAGAGAGGGAAGCATAGAATCCGAAGCAGGCTCCAGGCTCCAAGCTGTCAGCACAGAGCCCGATGTGGGGCTCGAACTCACAAGCCAGGAGATCATGACCTGAGCTGAAGTCGGATGCTCAACTAACTGAGCCACCCAGGTGCCTCAGGAAACTTTAAATTTTAGTAAATTTATTGTCAGAATTTATGTTGGTGTTGTAATTATGAAACTCTGTGTGTGTGTGTGTGTGTGTGTGTGTGTGTGTGTGTGTTGTAGAAGAGAGTAAATGAGTAATTACACTAAGAGTGGGAACCAGAGAGCTCGCACTGTGAAATAAGCAAGACTGATAACATGAAATTGGGGGAAATGAAGGAAAACCTGTGGTTTGGGTTTGAATTTAAAATATCAGTATATATTCTTTTTTTTTTTTTTTTAACCTCTATTTATTTTCAAGAAAGAGACAGAGTGTGAGCAGGGGAGGGGCACAGAAAGAGAGCGACACAGATTCTCAAACAGGCTCCAGGCTCCCAGCTGTCAGGACAGAGCCCAATACGGGGGTCAAACTCACAAACCGTGAGATCATAACCTGAGCCAAAGTCAGATGCTTAACCAACTGAGCCACGCAGGCGCCCCAATTCTTTTTTTTTTTTTTTGAATTAAAGAGATTTCCTGACCTGTCCACTGAAAGGGCCTAAAACCAATGATATCCTAGAAGAAATGAGCATATACAACACCCAAATTTTGCCTTGTAATTACCATTCCCCCACTAAAAGGAACCAGGGCTACTTGAGTAATGGCTCGTGTTAGAGCTGGTAGAATAAAAGTTTAAGGTAAATATGGAGTATCTTGTGTCATAAAATAAGGAGTATGCAACGCTAATGGAATTAGTGTCAAAATATCACAGAAATGAACTTCAGAGTTTCCAGCTAGTCAAATTTGGCACAAATTGAGTATAAAAAAAGCATATGCATACCATGTTGAATTTTAAAAATCGATGAGTCTATGCAGACTTAAAAGAGAGAGAGATAGGAGAACAAAGTGCTGAAACACACAACATGGATGAATCTCAAAATGAAGCAGAGTGAAAAAGTCCAGACAAAATGGGTTACATACCACAGGATTCCATTTATATAAATTCTAGAAAGCGAAGACTAATTTAGAGTACAGAAAGCAGAGCAGTAATTGCCCATGGATGGGGTTAGAGGAAAGAGGGTGAAAAGAAACTTATCCCTTAAACAACTGCACTATGAGGAGCAAACTAAAAAGGAAATCAGTACATTAGGTCTGACCTTAGTTCTCTAAAATGGTAATTTGGAGGAGCTACCTGAGGCCAAGAAGACCTCCTTTGCAGTAGATCTTGACATATGAATGGAATAAAAATCTCAATCATACTGCTACTCACCGGATCTGTGCTATTGGTAGAGGACAACTGACGACATCCTGGTTCTAATACTGGGTACCATTCAGTTGGAATATTTTGTTACTGGTGAGATTGAATTTTTTTTTTAAGTTTATTTATTTTTGAGAAAGAGAGCATGAGTAGGGGAGGGACAGAGAGTGAGGGGGCAGAGGATCCAAAGCGGGTTCTGCGCTGACAGCAAGGAGCCCGATTGGGAGCTTGAACTCATGAACATAAGGTCATGACCTGAGCCGGAGTTGGACGTTCAACCAACTGAGCCACCCAGTGGCCCGATTGTTATTTTAAACAGTATATAGTTGTTTTCAAATAGACTTTTTCATGGTTCCATTTTTTTACAGTAGGCATTGAGAAATAGCAGTTTCTATTCTACCCATGTACAAGTCATTACTTCCAATTTCGATGTTTTATCATATTGAATATTTACTGAGTTCTGTTGTAAATCATGAAGCATGTAAATACTGTCACAAGAGAACAAGATTATAAACTACTGTTATCACGCAGATTCTACTGTGTGGAGAACCCATCTCATCAGTCACTTAGGAATCCTACGTGTAAGATTTACAGTCCTTGCAAGTGGAGCTTTAGAGGTTTTCGTATGTGATTGAAGTGTCCATCCATTAGTGCCGTTACCCAGTAAGTGCCGTGCGCTGAGTAGAAATGTGGGGCGGCGACCCCAGTGCACTCACCTGGTGCGTACAGAGAGAGGCCAGCATGTGGGCTTGCCGCACAGTGAAAGAAGATGCGGCCTAATTCAAGGGCTGACACCCTCAATGAGCGAGAGCCCCCGTGCTGGAGAGGAGTTTGGTGTTGCCGTGGTTCAGGGTTTTGGATTGTCCAATGCCCCTAGGAGAACACCATGTGCGATGCAACCGTGGCCACGTGGTCCTTGATCACACCCTTGGGGTGAAGTGCTCCATGTTCTGCTATAACAGAGGTGAGTCATCCACCCAGGGCACTTCTAGATCTTTCCAACAGGGACTTGGGCTTTCACCTGTGTGCATCTGTTTCTTCCCGTGCAAATCCGGTCCAGGCTGCCACAGAGCACTTAGAGCCTTGCGGAGGAAACTGCAGCCTCTACTTCGGCTTCATCCTTCATAGCCCATCGCTCTCTGCGACAAGGTGTACCTTGCTCTTTCTTTCCGATGGCTACTGCGGGATGTAAACCTAATCTTTAAAGTCTGTCTTAGGTAAAGAGTTTGGGGGGTGCTTGCTGTTTAACGCAAGCAAGTGGCACCTCCCGGGAAAATGTGAATAATTGCAATTTACAAAATTATTACAAATAAAGACAATAATTACAAAATAATTGATTTACCGTGTAAATTTGCATCTCATTTCATTTAACTTTCAACATGGGGAGCTGGCGTGCACAGCTGCCTTTTTCCTTTATTTTTCAAAAGCAGAGGCTAGATTGTTCTGTTTTCAAGGTGGCAAGTTGTTGATCGGGAGATCACAGTCGCTCTGACCAGGGGGCGGAGTCTTCTCCTTGCTGCCCTCTGTTGCCAGGGCATCTTCTCCTTTGGGTTTGGGGCAACCATCCCCAGCTTCCTTCTTTTTCCTCCTTACTACACTGTATAGTGACTGAGCAACCTCCAAGAGCTAATTTGGGAGGAGTTGAGAGAGTTCCAATGGGGTTTTGTATTTATGATTAATTTCCACTAGCCTTACAAAGATGATGGATGTCACTGAATAACACATCCAATTTTTGAGGCTTGATATTTGCTAACTGTGTAGCCAGGTCCCTTTGGCTCTCATTGAAGGGGAAACTTAAGCTATTAACTGAGAATAAGTGACTCATTTTGAGGTCAAACAGTAAATCAGGGATAGAATGAGAATTAAAACCATAGCTCTAAAGAGCTGCAAAAACAGACTTAAAGAGGAAAAAAGGATACAGTTTAGGAAGATTGCTCTTTCTCCTCTGACTACAGTGACAGACAACCTTGGCTTTGGATTATTCTCAGAGATTAATAATTCATTTTGAACCTCAATAATGAATTAGAGTGTTCATGGGCACAGCATCTTTGTGTGACAGTTCCGTGCTCTGCTGTAGATGGAAACAGATTTAAATGGTTCACCAATCTCTGCCCACTCTGCCGTCTGCAGGGTTGAAGCACTTCAACCTAATGCCACAAGAATTTATTTAGCACACGTTGCATCCTCTAAAACAAATATCAGAAATTTAAGTAAGACCCAATCCCTGTCCATAAGGAACTTAGAGTCTAGTGATCTGTTCCTTACCTCAAATTATTGTTTGAACCACTCTCTTTTTGACTTATACAATCACAAGAACGGAAATTAGACTTTGACTCTAAAGTATCAAGAATACACAGTGTTCTTGAAGGCACAATTGCTTGTTTTTCATTCAGCCAGATGAACTGGAGAATGCCAACATGCACACACTGACATCAGCGGCTGCCCTTCAGTTGTAGACTTGGAAAGCATATTCTAAATCCTCTAGTGAAATGTTTTGGCAGGCATTTTCATCCAGATATTATTAACAACAACACTAAAACAATCCACACATCAATTCTGACTCTCAGGGAGGTCCTGGATGGAAATGTTAGCGACTGGAGTTTCAAGTGCTTTTGTCCAACCAAATCTCATGTCCCAATCAGTCATAATCTTTTAAGTAGCTTTTCTGTTTGGGGGTAAATAAAGTAGCATAGGCATTTCCTTGTCCAGCCATGTTTTGCATTTTTCATTACTGTGACATTTTTGGAGGCTATGACTGATTCATGACTTAACGACATAAGAATACTCTCAATAGCCAAAAGGCTGTTGGAAAAAATATCATACAAGTGTGCAACCAACTAGAAATCTGAAGGAGCGTGGTCTGTGCAGTCCATTCATTCAACAAATATTTACTAAGCACTCTGCTAGACCTGGTGTGTCTTAGACCCATGACTCAATCTCTTTGGGCCTCGGCTTTCCTCATCTGTGAAATGGGAATAATGATGCTTACTCCATAGGATGATGGTGGAGATTAAGGATGGCAGTTATGTGAAAGTTCCCAGCCCAGGATCTGCATAGGGGAGGTACTTGGTAGGTGTGGTTTCCTGTCATTGCTAGGGGAGAACATATTAATGAAATGTTCCCACTTTCTTCAAGTTGCGTTCCCCACCTCTGTCTTCGCCTTTAACAGATGCAACTTTGGGGACTTCCATAGAAAGAAAATAGAGGTCGTTGCTTGGGAACACCTTCACCTTCCCGTCTTCTGACCTCTCAGACTGCTCTCAGCCTTACTTACATGGTCTCAGAGCATCACCATCTTTCCTGCTGGCCAGATTAAGTCATCATTCTGTGCTCTGGAGCCCATTCCTTCCCAGTTAGGGACCTCTTGTCTTCCAAAATTTCTTTCTCTTCTTATCCTTGGTGACTTGATTTTCTGTGTATGAAGAAGCTTGACCCTCTTCTTCAGCTCTTGAGCTCCACTCTGACCACAGTCCCCTCTTCTTTACTTTAAGGCTTCTGGAAGGACTGGAGATGTCTCACTTTCTCACCCACTGTTTGCTTCGCATGCCACAGTGCTCTGGCTTGTCTTCCTGACACCACTGGGATAACTCTTGGTAAAGTTAGCATTCATTTCCAAGCCTACTGAATTTCATTTCACCTGTTCTTCATGGCTCTGTATGACTTTTGAAACTGCTTTCCTTCTGGAAACTGCTACTCCATTAGCTTTGTGGTGTACTATGTTGGTCCTTCTCTTCCTTCCTTGGCTATTCCCGGCAGCTCCAGGGGCTCCTCATCCATGATGCCTGATGATGGAAACCTCAGTGTGTGCGGATAGTTTTCTTTTTTTTTTTTTTTTTTTTAATTTTTTTTTTTTCAACGTTTATTTATTTTTGGGACAGAGAGAGACAGAGCATGAATGGGGGAGGGGCAGAGAGAGAGGGAGACACAGAACCGGAAACAGGCTCCAGGCTCTGAGCCATCAGCCCAGAGCCCGACGCGGGGCTCGAACTCACGGACCGCGAGATCGTGACCTGGCTGAAGTCGGACGCTTAACCGACTGCGCCACCCAGGCGCCCCTGTGCGGATAGTTTTCTATGCACTTTACATAAACTATCACATTTTAGTCTTCACAACAAACCTTTAATGAGTACTAGCATTTCCTCCTTTTATTAACAGTGAATGTGATGCTAACCCATCTGCCCAGAGTGACTCACTAGTAAGAACTGAGGCCTTGCAGAAAAAGCATTTGACAAAATACGGCATCCTTTCTTGACAAAAACCCTCAAGAAAGTAGGGATAGAAGGAACATACCTCAAGATCATAAAGGCCCTATATGAAAGACCCACAGCTAATATTATCCTCAATGGGGAAAATCTGAGAACTTTCCCCCTAAGGTCAGGAACACAGCAGGGATATCCACTCTCACCACTGTTATTCAACGTAGAGTTGAAGTCTTAGCCTCAGCAATCAGACAACAAAAAGAAATAAACAGCATCCAAATTGGCAAGGAGGAAGTTAAACTTTCATTCTCTGCAGACGACATGATACCCTACATGGAAAACCCAAAAGATTCCACCAAAAAACTGCTGGAACTGATACATGAATTCAGTAAAGTTACAGGATACAAAAATCAATGTACAGAAATCACCTGCATTTCTATATACCAATAATGATGCAGTGGAGAAAAAAAATCAAGGAATTGATCCTATTTACAATTGCACCAAAAACCATAAAATACCTAGGAATAAACCTAACCAAAGAGGTGAAAGATCTATACACTGAAAACTATAGGAAGCTTACGAAAGAAATTGAAGAACACATAAAGAAAGGGAAAAACATTCCATGCTCACGAATAGGAAGAACAAATATTGTTAAAATGTCAATTACTACCCAAAGCCATCTACATATTCAATGCAATTCCTATCAAAATAACACCAGCATTCTTCACAGAGCTAGAACAAACAAATCTGAAATTTGAATGGAACCAGAAAAGACCCTGAATAACCAAAGTAATGTTGAAAAAGAAAATCAAAGCTGGAGGCATCACAATTCCAGCCTTCAAGCTGTGTATTACAAAGCTATAATCAGCAAGATAGTATGGTACTAGCACAAAAACAGACACATAGACCAATGCAATAGAATAGAGAACCCAGAAATGGACCCACAAACGTATGGCCAACTCATCTTAGACAAAGCAGGAAAGAATATCCAATGGAAAAGATAATCTCTTCAGCAAATGGTGCTGGGAAAACTGGACAGCGACATGCAGAAAAATGAACCTGGACCACTTTCTTACATGATTCACAAAAAGAAACTCAAAATGGATGAAAGACCTAAACATAAGACAGGAAGCCATCAAAATCCTTGAGGAGAAAGCAGACAAAAACCTCTTTGACCTCAGCCGCAGCAACTTCTTATTTGACATGTCTCCAGAGGCAATGGAAACAAAAGCAAAAATGAGCCATTGGGACCTCATCAAGATAAAAAGCTTCTGCGCAGTGAAGGAAATAATCAGCAAAATTAAAAGGTGACCAACGGAATATGAGAGGATACTTGCAAATGACACATCAGATAAAGGGTTAGTATCCAAAATCTATAAAGAACTTACCAAACTCAATACCCAAAAAGCAAATAATCCAGGGAAGAAATGGGCAAAAGACATGAATAGACACTTTTCCAAAGAAGACATTCAAATGACTAACAGACACATGAAAAGGTGCTCAACATCACTCATCATCAGGGAAATACAAATCGAAACCACAATGAGATACCACCTTACACCTGTCAGAATGGCTCACATTAACAACTCAGGCAACAACAGATGTTGGCGAGGATGTGGAGAAAGAGGAACCCTTCTGCACTGCTGGTGGGAATGCAAACTGGTGCAGCCACTCTGGAAAATAGCATGGAGGTTCCTCAAAAAATTAGAAATAGAACCACCCTACAACCCAGAAATTGCAGCACTATCAACAATAGCCAAAGTATGGAAAGAGCCCAAATGTCCATTGACAGATGAGTGGATACAGAAGATGTGATATATATATATATATATATATATATATATACACACACACACACATATATATACACAATAGAATATTAGTGATCAAAAAGAATGAAATCTTGCCATTTCCAATAACATGGATGGAACTAGAGTATATTATGCTAAGTGAAACAAGTCAGTCAGAGAAAGATAAATATCCTATGATTTGACTCATATATGGAATTTAGGAAACAAAACAGATGAACGTATGAGGAAGGAAAGCAAAAATAAGATAAAAACAGAGAGGGAGAGGGGAGCCTGGGTGGCTCAGTCGGTTGAGTGTCCGACTTCGGCTCAGGTCACGATCTTGCGGTCTGTGAGTTCGAGCCCCGCGTCGGGCTCTGTGCTGACAGCTCAGAGCCTGGAGCCTGCTTCAGATTCTGTGTCCCCCTCTCTCTCTGCCCCTCCCCTGCTCATGCTCTGTCTTTCTCTGTCAAAAATAAAATAAACATTAAAAAAGAACAAAACAGAGAGGGAGACAAACCATAAGAGAGTCTTAAATACAGAAAACAAACTGAGGGTTGCTGGGGGGGGGGGTGTTCGGTGGGGGATGGGTTAAATGGATGATGGGGATTAAGGAGGGAACTTGTTGGGATGAGCACTGGGTGTTATATGTAAGTGATGAATCACTAAATTCTATTCCTGAAATCATTATTATACTATATGTTAACTAACTTGGATTAAAAACAAAACAAAAAAAAAAGAACTGAGGCCTGATTCAAACCCAGTCAGCCAAGCCCCAGAAGCCCCTTTTTTTGGAAATTTTTTAATGTGTATTTATTTTTGAGAGAGAGAGAGAGAGAGAGAGAGAGAGAGAGCAGAGGAGGGGCAGAGAGAGAGGGAGACAGAGGATCCAAAGCCAGCTCTGTGCTGACAGCAGAGGCTTGAACCCACAACCTTGAGATCATAACCTGAGATGAAGTCAGACACTTAACTCACTGAGCCACCCAGGCGCCCCCAGAAGTCTTTCTTATTAGCACCTAAATGTTAGCTTTCCCCTCAACCCTTTCTATTAATTTTAACACTTCAATGATCTTTATCTCACCTCTGTGTTCTCCTAGATCTATCTAATTTACTACCAGATTTTAATGATTGCCTACCTACATATTGATGACTCCTGGGTCAGTTCAGACCAGGAATCAGACACCAAACTGGAATTGGGTGTGCAAGAGACTTTTTTTTTTTTTTTTGAGAAAAGTCTTTGAGAAATGCCTGTAAGGGATAAAGGAGAGAGGGAGGGCCTTCGGACCCTCATGCCGATCGCGCCTTTGTGAACTTGAGAACCCTGGGGAGAACCTCGGATTGCAGTGTGGCCCTGAGAAAGTCTGTGTTGGGGAAATCCCCCAGGGTGATCCATGCTCCGTCACCCCAGGGGAACGGCCCAGGGAGGTGGGGATCCTGGAGCACCACGGTGGGCGGCAGTGAAGGAGCAGAAGGCTGTCCGCCAACTACGTTCCTTACAGCAGGTTCTCTGGGGTGGGGGGTGGGGTGGGAGGGGGGGTGGGACGGGAGCGGTACACCTCTGTCCTCACCACAAAGCTCCCATCCATAGTCAGTCCTAACCTGTCTTTGAATTTCAGTCTGATACAACTGCTCGCTTCCCATGTCTATCCTAGTCCCGTGAAACCTCAGGCTCAGCATGTCCAGCCTTCAACCCATTTCAGAGCCTCACCCCTGAAAATTCCATATTCTCTGTATTCCCTACTTCAGTGTATAGGATGGCCACCCGCTTGTCATCTGAAGCCCCCTTTCCCCTTATGTCTGCGTATACAATCAGTAACTAAGTTCTGTGGATTTTATGTCCTACATTTCTATTAAATTGGCTGGTCATCTCTTCTCCATACATACTGCTGCTGCCTCTGTTCGTTTGGAGCCTCGTCGCCTCACTCTGTTGGAAGAGCTTTCCATCTGGTCCCCTCATTGGGCCCCCTCCCACTGCACTGCCAACAGAGTGATCTTTCCCCTACACACCCCATGCACCCAGGGTGATGTAGTGGGGGCTTAGAGGTGAGCCCCAAGTGCTAGGGAATTCAGTGCCTGCTGGAAGTTCAAGGAAGGTTTCCTAGAGGAAAGTACCTGGAAAATCACAAAGTAGATGACCAGCCCCTGTTTCAACGGAGGATTGTTCATTCAGCCATGATTGTTCAGGGCCAAGAAAGGTTTAGTCATAGGAAAGTTTCATGCTGCTGTTACAACAGCAAATTGCTAAAGGCAAATAAGGAAGGCGCTTCAATTTCCCTGAAATCTGAGGACCTTTAGGCTTGGGATTTCTGTCTTTTAAGTGCAGTCATCATTGACACATATCTGTTGGATGGGATTCAAGTTCAGCCACCGACTGCCATAGTGCTCCCTGACCTCACCTCACACTTCCCATCTCCTTTGAACTTGAGAGGCAAACTCATTCTTACCTCACTTCAGGGAGGGATTGTTTATTGTTTCTTCGAAGAGAAACTCGAGAAGGCCAACAGTGTGGGCCTCTTTGCAGGTACAATGAATTCTTGATGGGTCTGAGAAACAACTACCTAACAGAATCTATTTCAGTTTTCAAGGATATCAAAGAACTTGAGAAAATCACCCAAGTTTTGAGTATTTTGAGTTTAATTTCAGGACATGCCAATAGAGATATTACTCTAACATACTCTGGAGGATACTAGATATTTTGCTCTGTGAACTGACTTGTGAAAATTTAATCAGCTAGCTTACAGTTCCAGTCTCAGCCCTTCCAGGATACAGAAACGAACACTATGAACACTTTGCTTCTTCCAGAAGAAATTTATTCCTCATTTGCTTGAGACAATGTAATAGAAGCTATAGAGCAGATCAATAGATACATGTGAAGATGCTATAAAGTATAAATAATGCCAAATATCAGCCTTATGATTTTGATACCTAAACAGAATTTCCCTAGAGGATTTCATTTTAATAACAAAGCACTTATGAGCTTGGTTCATATTCATGTTTATTTTCTAAAGGAAATGATCCCATTATCTTCCTTTTGACTGTGGGAGGACAGGAGAAACAGCAGGAGAAAGACAGCTGAAGGAAAGGTCGCGAATATCGATTTGATTGTTCAGGCAGATGATTAACTGCCTCTGCAGAGGCAGCCCCAAGGGCCATGGAAGCCGTTGCTCAATTTAAGACTTTCCCAAGTTTCCCTCCTTGTTTTTGAAACCTGACCTTTGTTTCACAGGCATACATGGGTAGCGTGATAACTTCATATTGTGGGGTGTAATTTTTCCTCCATATTCAAGACTAGCAAAGCAGGTGATAGCTCTATGCACAGTGCATCTCCGTGCTGGTGTTTGTCTTTGCATGCCAAGGTGGGAAGCAACAAGAGCTAGTAGAAGATGCCCAGAAAGTTCAGACCTGAGAAACACAGGTAATGAGAGGAGAGGGGCTGTGTCTGCCTTACTTTGTGGCTATTCATTCTTTTTTAGAGTACTGGATTAATCCCCATACAATTAGGCACTTTCCTGGTGGGCCAAACTACTGTTTTTTCTAGAATCCAGTTAGCTGAGACATCTTGGGATATCAGGATCTGTTGCAGAATACGTGTCACCCCAAGTACTACAAGTAAAGTTCTAGTTTTATTAGTAGCATCCGTTATTATTGTGAAATAAATGTGAGCATGATAATGGTTATTCTTAAAATAACGTCTTTCTTACTCCTGTCCATTCCAATGAGGTTCCCTGGAGGAGGGATTACTAATGGGCCCAGGAGAATAGGAAATCACTTTACAGCTCCTCTTCTCAGGGTTTTGTGTCTGAGCACCTCATCTGCATTGGGTGCCATGGGGAGAATACAGTTGAGAACTGCCTGACCTTGGGGGGATCTCCCGGCCTCTAGGCTGGCTCACGCCCATCCTTATATGTGACAATTTCTTCTCTCTTCCTTCTCACCTTGTAGTCTGACCGCAGGTACTAACACAACACAACGTTCACTCAGCTCTTATACTTCAGATGAGCTCCTTCTGAAACCTTTCACTGAATTGTCTGGGCCTAGCCGGCTGCCTCCACCAGGGAGCCGCATCTCTGCCCTCCTGGCTCCAAACATCCAAGGAAAAGAGGGAAACAGACCCTGTCACCTGGCTGTTCCAGGACACCACCATTGGGTACTTAGCATACCAGAAAAATTGGCAGTGTTTTTCCTTTTTCAAGTAATAAGCATTTGAACCCCATCTCTGCCATTTAACTGCTATGTGACCTTGGGAAAGTTTCTGAACCTCTCCAGGGCTCAGTTTTCTCACCTGGCAAGTGGAAATACAATAGGGTTGTTGTAAGGGTTAGGTGAGGTCATGTGGCTGGGAGGAAAAACTTTTCTCCTAACTTGAGTTCAGATTATCAGGAGAAAAGACAACACTTACGTTCACAGGAGGCTGTAGATGAGATGGCTCCCAGAGGAGCAAGAGATAGGGGTTTATATATGAAATAGGGGGAAAGGAAGAGAGAAAAGGGGCTTCTAGGGGAAACAGACAGAAGGTATGACAGTTTCAGATAAAGTTTGTAATGCAATTACTCATCTAGGTGATAATATTAGACTGATTTCTGGCTGTAAATCTCCTGGAGAGGGAACTTACGAGCTGTATTCTTTGGGAGGCTCTGCTTATGTCCCCCAAAGTTTAGATAAGGTTTATTTCTGAAGCAGCGGTTTGTTCAGGTGTTTTTAGCTTGAAATAATCTTTATGCCACTGAGGTACATATTGGATCCCTTCATTGTAAGACACATTGTGCTACCCACGTGTTGGTGGTGTTACAGGATAGGTCACTCTTTCAGAGTTCAGGGACATTACCAAGCAAGTGGCACCATCACCGTTAAGGTCAATGGCTCTCTCTGGACACTGAGGAGTACGATGGACCACAGAAGTTATGGTGGCAAAGGTGGCCATGAGGAGAATGCTCTGCCTATCTCAAGAGAAGAAATTTCTAGTCTCCACTCTTGTACCATAAACACAGATGAAGGGTTAACACCACAGGTGGGCCTCCGTTTTGACTCACAGCATGGGAAAAAAATGAAGCTGAATAAAAATAATTTTATTTACCAAGCTTTTACTTCATATTACATAGATTTTCTATTTTAATTCCAATTTTTAAGAAACTCATATTCCCCATTCTGTTTGTGGTACAATATGTGTAGCTGGGAGTAAAGACACATTAGAAAACATTCATGTGGGGCACCTGGGTGGCTCAGTCAGTTAAGCGTCCGACTTCAGCTCAGGTCATAATCTCACGGTTTGTGGGTTCAATCCCCGCTTTAGGCTCTGTGCTGACAGCTCAAAGCCTGGAGCCTGTTTGGTTTCTGTGTCTCCCTCTCTGTCTCTGCCCCTCCCCACTTGTGCTCTCTCTGGCTCTCTCTCTCTTTCTCAAAAATGAATAAACATTTAAAAAAATGAAAAAAAAGAAAATATTCATGTAATACACAGTTATATCAAATATAGTTATTGTACCAACACAGACTGACTTCCAATGAGAAATTTGCTTTAATTTGGTTATTTATAATTTTTAAAGGATTTATTAATTGCACACAGTACAAAGGGCATGGCACCAAACCCGTGAATGTTATTCTTCAGTTATGCAAATAATTTTTAAATGGATAAATCTGAGATTTTAACAGGGAAAATATGACAGATCTTTTCTTCAGTAAGGTAGATTCCCCCTCCCCCACTAACTGGTAATTAAATAAAAACTAAGGAAAGTAAGGTACAATGGTGATAGGGAAATGAATTTTGTTTATTTTAATATAAACACATACCCAACATTTTCTGGAGTGACTTAGTCACTGATGCCAAAGATGATCAATCAGACTAAGAACACGAAGTACATATTAACAAGTAGGCATTTCTGGAATTATTTGAGGAGAGGTGACATTTTTCTTACTCCAAGAGGCACCCTACAGGTCCCCATTCCTTCTTCCCCAGAGGCACCTGCTTATGGCCAGTACATAACAGAACTGTTCAATGGTTTTATTCACTTAAAAAAAAAAAATCTTGCTCTCAGCATGTTGCCAGAATATTTATCTGCATTATTAATTCTTTTGGTTTGTAAATCCCAAAGCAGTAGCTTTCAGCTCTGGTATCATGAGCCACTGATGCGTCATCATCTGTGCAAGAGAAAGGGAAGGATGGCAACTCATGGAGGGGGATATGGGTGGGACTGAGTAAAACTCACAGCCTGCCCTGCAGGTGTGCCTAGACCCCTAACACATCTTGAGTGCCATGGGAGCGGGTCCCTCATGCAAATGTCTTTTGTTAAATGTGCACCTTTAGAACAAAGGTTGAGGCCCAGAGCCCAGACGGCTTGAGGTCGTGTTGACCCAGATGTTTCTGTCCAGCTTGGAATAGTGACACCACAAGTGGGAATCTCTTAAAGGCCCCTGATGATGATAGCAACAATGAAGATGACAATAAAGGAGGTGATGATGATGATGATAATGTGCCTTTGTTCTCCAGTAATTCCCAATTTCCTCTATTTCATCTTTTCTTAGCCTAGACCCAGAAGAGCTAGAAAGTGGACCAAAAGCCTCCTTCCTCCCAGGAAGCACAATGAAAGCTAAGAGGTAAGATGTACAAACTCTTCTCCTCTGCCTCTTACACCTATAGGCCTGGATAAAGGTAAGAGCTGCTACCCCATGTCTGAAGTCCCTCTGGAGCCCCATCAGTATAAAGTCAAGGTTCAGCATGGCTAGCAAAGAATAATGGGTGTTGCTTTTGTGGCCAGACACTGTGCATTGTCTACCCAATAGCCAGTCTCACCCCCAACCCCTTCTGGTGTTTACATCCTTCTCAGCTCTGGGGCATGAAACATATCAATCAAAGGCAATCACAATAGTCTTCTCTTTGCCAATAACTGACTTAGGCATGGGCACCTTGACCCAGTCCGTACCTGAGAGTCAGTCTGCTTTGGAAATCCTGGGAAAGCTTTTCCTCTTAGTTAAAAAGTTGCACGGGAGGACATACTTGTTCCCTTTGCTGGACATCTTGATACCCACATCTGATGCCTGGAGCTGCTATAATCCCTTGGGGCCAGGAGAGGAGACACTGGCCACACACTGAGAACGGTAAACTGCTGAACAGAAAGAAGGAAAGCACCTGGGTCCTTGAGGCCATCACTGTGCCACTGTGCTAAGCTTACCTGGAGCTGCCCCTCTGTAGAGTTCTAGTTATGGAGGTCATAAGCCTGTTATTGCTTAAACCACTTTAAGGAAAGTAGGTCTTCTGCTGCTTATGCACAAGCCACCAGACACACCCTTTAGAAGATCATCCAGACTTGAGAGCAGCCGATCAGTGATAGAGGCCATGAAATGGGTAAAGAGACCACAAGACCATGCACATGAGTTGTCCCGGCCACCTCAGATAGTTGCTGGTTTAAAAAAAAATCATTGAAAACTATAATTTTTCGGACTTCTACATCCATTCATTCACTCATGCAATGAATATTCACTTAGCTCTTACTGTGGTTTTGCTGTGAAGGACCCGAAGAAATAGAGTATTTAGCAGTGACTTAGTACTTTAGCATTCACCAAGAACTTCACGCGCACTATTTGATGCCCGCAAGAACTCAGTGAAATCAGTATTTATTAATTCCTTTTTCACAAATGAAAACATCTGAGGCTCAAAAAAGATTGTCTAAATTTCTATAATCTGACTCTAAGTCCATGTTTTTTTTCCACCAAAATCTGAAATGTATCTTGCCCTCAGGAAGCTTAAGGTCTAAATTTAGGGAGAGGAGGTGTTCCTATATTTAAAATGAAAAAAAAAAAAAGACATAAACAATATTTATATGTCAATGCAAACAGCTATTCAATAAATTTGACAGTAATAAATAGTCAAGTACCAAATGTACAGGGTGAGAGCAAGAATCATTCAGGAGGAGTTTACCAATGTTGATGGAGAATCGGTGTGTATGTTTGTTGCAAGTTGGAATCTGAAGTAATCATATAAAAACTACTATAATCTCACATAAATAAAAAATGCGTAAACTAGATTCGTGTCTCTTATCAGATCTTAGTTACTTACTTTTGTCGTCTGTAAGTAATTAATTCTAAGCTTAAAAGATTTGCCACATGTGCCATTCTCCCCAAATCTCCGTGTGTTCGCCGACCCGGAAGCTCTCTGGAATTTCGTTCTTTAGGTTTTTATGGAGGCCTCATTCCATAGGTACGATTGATCAAATCATTGGCCGTTGATTGATTGAATCTCTAGCAATGGCTGGAGGTGGGACTGACCTTCTAATCACATGATTGGCTCAACAGGTTACCTAAAGGCTTCCCCAAAGTCACTCATTAACATAACAAAAGAGACCTTGAACCCTCTTATCACAGGAAATTCCAGGGGGTTTAGGAGCTGTGAGCCAGGAACCATTAACAAAGACCAAATATATACGAGAACTAATTTTCAGTTATCTCAATGACCAACAACATTTCTTGTAAATCACAATATCTCAGGTACACGATGTTGTGTGCCGATAACTATATGATCCTTCTTCATGAGACAACCTCTTATCTGATAAAATTCTACATTTGAGGTGGTCATTATAATGTACTGCTGAGAAACAGAGCCGCAGGTATCTAGAACAAACTGGTGTCTGCCAGAAGGGAGGGGGCAGGGGACGAGTGAAACAGGTGAAGGGGACTAAGAGGCACAAAATTTTAGTTATAAAATAGACAAGTCATGGGGATGAAAAGTGCATCATGGGGATACCATCAATAATTTTGTAGTAATATTGTATGGTGACAGACAGAACTACACTTATAATGAGCACCGTGTAATGTACAGAACTGTCGAATCACTGTTGTGCCCCTGAAACTAATACAATACCGTATGTCAACTAACTATACTTTAATAATAAAAACTACCAAAAAAAAAAAAGGGGCACACTGTGATTTTCAAGACGTTCATAAGAGTCTTAGAGCTTCTGCTTACGCTGGTGGGCATACCCTCTCTTTGGAACTCTCTCTCTGGAGGAAACCAGCTACCATGTAAGAACTGCAGTCGCATGAACCACTTATGCAGAAAGAATGAGGCTGGCTAGCTGTCAACTGTTCTAGCCATCCCAGCTTAGGCACTGGACCTGAGTCAAGGAGCCACCTTGGACTCTCTGTTCCCATCAGACGCCTCAATGAGAAGAAAGGAAGTTCCAGATGTATGGCCCCAGTAGAGATATCCTAGCCATCTCCAACCATTCATGCCAATCCAGTTGAGACCCCAGATTTCATGGAACAGAAACAAGCCATTTCCACTATGTCCTACTCAAATTCCTGATTCACTGAGTCATGAGCATAATAAAATGCCTGTTGTTTTAAGCCTCTAACTTTCAGGATGCAAGAAAAGATAAGTGGAACATCCTTGGGATTTTTCACATCCACAAGACTAAACAATTTTATTATGTTTTTTTTAAGTAGGTTCCACGCCCAACTTGGGGCTTGAACTCAACGACCCTGAGATCAAGAGTCACATGCTCTACTGACTGCCAGCCAGGTACCCCAGGACTAAGCCATTTTAAATATTGGCCTCTCAGAATTTCATTTTAACTCTATGAACATTGTCATCATATTGAGCTATTTCTCCATATCTCTATTATCCTTTTGCCAGACATCTTGTTTTCCTCGCTGGATCCAGGACTATCTGGTACAACTGTGGAGGTCATGCACTGCACAAAGGTGTCAGACCAAGGGGTCAAGTAGTGGTTGAAGCAGGTTTTTTTTTTTTTTTTTAATTAACATAAACAAGTAGTATAGCTTAGTGGCTGCTCTGAATGGAACACTCAGTCTCCCAAAGTTTTCAGTCCATCAGTTCTCTTTGTTTATATTTGATTGCTTATAAAGTGTAATCCAATCCTACCTTTACCCCCTTTTTAATTTTGTTTTTGTATCCTTGATGGCTTCAAGTACTACTCATTGTGCCTAGAGCAAGTCCTGTATTACTTTTCTTCTTCTTTCTCTATTAAGACACTCTTTTTTTCTTTTGTCTCTCAATTGAAGTAGCTTATTTTCCTAATTATATATAATATTTGCCTATTAAAAAAATTTAAAGAATACGTAAAAGTATGAAGAAGAAAGTAGGGGCACCTGGGTGGCTCAGTCGGTTAAGTGTCTGACTCTTGATTTTGGCTCAGGTCATGATCTCATGGTTTGTGGGATCGAGCCCTGCAGCGGACTCTGCACTGACCTTGCAGAGCCTGCTTGGGATTCTCTCTCTCCTTCTTTCTCTGCCCCTCCCTGACTTGCACACACACACACACACACACACACACACACACACATTTGTTCTTCCTCTCCCTTTCTCTCAAACTTAAAAAAACCAAATAAAATATATTTGGGATATATATTCAAGAACTTCTAAGTTAACACAGGAAATGAATGGGCTCAGAGATTCATGTGGTAATGTCTTCTCTTCATCCATATGAAGGTCATAATTTACAGAAAAGGGGTTTACAGAAGAGGAATCAGAGAGTTTCTGATTTAGGAGTTACCAGGCATGGTTTAAGTTTGGGGTACCATGATGAAATCTGAGGATTGAGAAAAATCCTACAGCTTTTCATCCCACTGACAGTCAGGCTGTCTTTTTTAGGCAAGAGACCATAAGAGCCTTTTTAAAGAAATCTGATTAGCCCAAAAGGAAAAGCCTGACTATACAGACAACAGAGGCTTCCTGTGCCAGTCAGCGATCTCCATAGAAACAGAATCAATAGGATATATGTATATTTATATTAAAAGATTTATTTTAAGGAATTGGCTCATGGAGCTGTAGGGGGCCAGAAAACCCTAAATCCACAGGCCAGACCAGTAGGCTGGCCACTCAGGCAAGAGTTGATATTGTAGTCTTGACCCTGAAATCTATAGGACAGGCCAACAGGTTGGAAACTGAGGCTGTATTTCTTTGTTACAGTCTTGAGGCAGAATTACTTTTCTCTGGGAAGCCTCTGGGAAGTTTTTTGCCCTTAAGGCCTTCTACTGATTAAATGAGGACTACTCACAGTATTGAGGATAATCTCGTGTAAAGTCACCTGATTGTAGATGATAATCACATCTATAAAATGACTTCACAACAATGTCTAGAGTAGTATTGACTGAACAACTGGACCATGCCAAACCTAGCCAAGGTGACACATAAAATTTAACCCTGCCCTTGCACTTCCCAATGAAACAGCTCTAACAGGTTGCCCCAACACCGAAGTCTATGATCAGCAAGGCCCACTCATGGCACAGACCTCCTAGTAGGCTTTTTAAATGCTCCATGCTAAGAAGTGACTGGCTGACTCAGTTGGTAGAGCGTGTGACTCTTGATTTGGGGCTCATGAGTTTGAGCCCCACGTTGGGTGGGGAGATTCCTTAAGAAAAATAATAATAAAATAAAAATAAAGAGTTTTTCTAAATGCTTCATTCTAACGAAAAAATGGTTAATCAAGAATCAGTAGATATCTGAAGAAAGTCTTTTAGAGGAAACAAAAACGGTTCAGGGTGAAGAAAACAACAAAAAAACTATCATTAAGATCCTCAGGGAGATAAGAGAAGATAATTCGACCATGAAATAAGAAAAACTAGGGGAAAAAATGGCTTCAGAGAAGAAAAAGGAGTTCCTTGAAATTATAAAAATTATAACATAAATTGAAAACTCAGTAAGAGGGTTATAAGATAAAGTTGACGAAATCTCTAAGAAAGTAAAACAAAATGACATGACAAGGAGATGGAAAATAGGCGGGGGGAAAAGAGGTCCTTTTAGGAGGATCGAATCTAAATAAGGTTTCCAGAAAGAAAACAGAGAAAATTGAGGATGGGGAAATTATCAAAGAAATAATTCAAAACATTTCTGAGCATTAAAGATTATGAGTTTCCAGATTGAAAAGGTTTACCGAGTTTCCAGCCCAGTAGATAAATATCTATCCACACCAAGCCATTTCATCATGAAATTTAAGAAAACAGAGATAAGAGAGTACAGCTTTGGATGAGTGGGAGGGATAGATTACATACAAATGATCAAGAATCAGACTGACTTTAGGCTTCTCAACAGCATCAGAAGAGGGCAATAAAACAATACCTTCAAAACTCTGAGGAAAAATGATATTTTTACTCAGAATTCTATTTCCAACCAAAGCTAGCAAATTTAAGGGTAGAAGAGTGATGTTTTTGTAAATAAAAGTTCTCTACAACTCACTTCCCAGCCACATTTTCTCAGCAAGTAGTGAAAGATGTATTCCTCCAAGAAAAGGAGTAAACAAAGAGAGGATGTGAGATTCAGGAATCCAGGACTCTAACCAAAAAGACAGGCCAGGAGAATACCTAGCAGGATGGTGGAGGGAGGTCCCGGGACACAGCTGCCCTACATGGAGAGAGTAGTTCATCCAAACTGAATGAGGTCAGAGGATCGTGGGACAGACGTCTCCAAGAACGTGAAATTGATACTGCACCTGGCAAATGTGAACATTTTAAGAAGAGAGTTACACCTCATGAGGACTGTTTGGAGACAAAAAATTAAAGTTATATAATATATATAATAGTATATATATTATATTATTATATATAATATATATTATATATGTAATACACAATAATGATATAATTATAATAATATAATAATTCTATATTATTATATAATAATGTATAATATATAATGATATATATTAGTGAATAATGTAAATAGTGAATATATATAATATATTATAATTATATATAATATATATTAATATATAATTAATATATATTAATAATATATATAATATATAATAATTGTATTATATATTATATAAAATATATTATAACTTATATAATATATAATATATGGGGGAAGAGAATATATTATATATATATTATATATAATATATATAATATATAGGGGGGGAAGGGAAGTGTTGAACAAGCAGAGAGCAGAGAATTTTTAAGTCAGTGAAAATACTCTGTATGATATTATAAATATCATTATACATTTGCCCAAACCCATAGAATATAGAACATCAAGAGTGAACCCCGAGGTAAGCTGTGGACTTTGGGTGATTATGATGTGTCACTGGAGGCTCATCCTTGGTAAGAAATAGACCATTCTAGTGAGTGATGTTGATAGTGGGGGAGATTATGCACGTGTGGCAGCAGGGGGTATATACCAAATCTCTGTACCTTCCTCTCAATTATACCATATACCTAAATGTGCTCTAAAAAATAAAGTCTTTAGGGGCGCCTGGGTGGCTCAGTCGGTTAAGCGGCCGACTTCGGCTCAGGTCACGATCTCGCGGTTCGTGAGTTTGAGCCCCGCGTCGGGCTCTGTGCTGACAGCTCAGAGCCTGGAGCCTGTTTCAGATTCTGTGTCTCCCTCTCTCTGACCCTCCCCCATTCATGCTCTGTCTCTCTCTGTCTCAAAAATAAATAAACGTTAAAAAAAAAAAAATAAAAAAAAATAAAGTCTTTAAAAACATTTTTTTTCTCGGCCCCTCCCCTGCTCTTTCTCTCTTTCAAAAATAAATAAACATTAAAAAATTTTTTCAGGAAAAATAATTTATATACAAATATATATATAATAAATAAATAATAAATACATATATAGTGATAAATATATATATTAACCCCAGGAAAACAAAAGGTTACTGAAGAAAGGAAAAGGTATAATGTTAGTAAGTACCACTTGGTTCAATTGTTAAGTAGTATTTACCTAGTCAAAATAATGTAAATAGTGAATACAGTTTAACAAAATCACTTGTTTATGTGGCTGTTGTATGTTATGTTTGTGGTAAAGGCAGGGAAGTGAAGAAAAAGAGCTAAATCCTTATTGTGCATAATAAAAGTAGATCATATATAACATTAAAAAGTCAAGAAACAGTAGTTATTTCAGTAGCGGTCCAGCAGTGTTATTTAAAGATTTAGAGGTGAATTTAAAAAGAGAAACAATCAAGGAGTTGAAAGGGCTTGTCTCCTGGAGGAAAAAAAATAATGGCAGGGACATGGAGAGAAGATAGCTATTTTTCATAATACGTTTGTAGAACTGTTTGGTCCTTTCTTGCATATTATAATTTTGGCTTTTTTTTTTTTTTTTTGAACTTGCAAACATGTAGAATAAAACCAAACTCTAGGCTGTCCAAGAGCTCACCGTATGGATTCAGAATGACCTGGATTCTAATACCAGCTTCGCCACTTCCCAGCTATGTAACCTTGGGCAAGTTCTCAAAGTTCTCCGAACTCCCTGGAAAGGGGATAATAATAGTTCTCATGGTAACGGTGCATACCGACTGATTCACAGCCCTGGTTGTGAAGAATGAATAAAATAACCCATGTCAGGTCTAAGCATTATGCCTGATGCATACTGTGTTGTATAAACTTTCGCTGACATTTTTTGCTATCATCAGGCTGACATTCACGGCTCTTTGTAATCTCTCTAATCTGCATTTCCGACCTCACGTCTTATTCCTCTTCTAGACAAACTCTAAGCTGGGCCAGGCAGTTCTCATCCTTTCTGAAAGACCACGCTCTTTCCTGCCTCTCTGAAATTATTTTCTTATTCACCAACCTATTTGGGTTGCGATAACAATGGAAATGAAATGTGTTACACCCTGTAAATAACTGGACGGTATTTGCATTCATAGGATTGAAATCCAAGATGTAAATATTTCCTCTAGGGGCTAAAAGCCGAAAGGAGGAGTTTCATTTTTGTTCAAGACGTGTTAATCTTGTCATTGCTCATGGTTGCCATGGTTCCTGTTTGGCACTTCCAGGACTTAAGCTTATGCCACTACATCTGAACAAGTAGAAAGAACCGCATTTGATTGAGACAGGGAGACCGGCAGGGTAACAATCTTGGGAGATATGTCAGTGCTGGAAGTAGAAACATAAGCCAGATTTTTTGTGTCTCAGTTACACAATGATTCTGTCTGCTCCTAACACTGCACATTTCCAGCTTTGTTTTTTCCTGGGGAATAGGGAGTAATTTATTTTGTAAACCAGGGAGACACTCTTTTCTCTTTTCTGTGGCACAATTTAAGTGGGAAAAATCCAGTAACCATTTGCCGGTAGTTTTTTTAAAAATAAGTCTTTGATTTCATAAGGTATTTGTTAGAGCCGGTTATTTTATTGGAGAGACTTCATTACAATATAAAGATAAACGAGTCCTAGCTTAAAAAAAATAGGGATTAAACCAGAGAAAATGAAGCTAATTAACTTGGACAATTCATACTCTTCTGTCAACCTCACAGTTATTTTCAAATTCACAGTCATAGTTAGTAGGGTTCCTTGGATGGAAATCAAAATGGTGTTTTTATGAGACTCACTAACCTATCTCTGGTGACATTTATGCCCTATGGTACTTTCTTGGTTCTTTTGGTCTCTGGCGTATATGGAAAATAAATAGTAACATGGGAATAAATAGTGTTAATCGCTCTTGATTGCTTAAAATGCTCACAAGATTTCAAAACTTTATAAATCATTTTATAAGATTTCTTCTGCAGATTTGAAGAGGAGGGTTAATATTATCTTCCTTCTAGCCATCGTTTGAAGGTGAATTCAGATAGACCATCCAGAATCTTATACAAATTCAACAGCATTTTGTCATTTATTACACTTGCCATCAGTATTTTGTTGACATTTGCTGACACTTTATGAATGCCCCTAAGGCATATGATAACTAAATCAGTGGCTATAAGATGTACATCTGTGTAGACTAGGAATATTATCTTTCCTCATAGGGTAAATAATTCATGAAGGGCTGTTTCATATGAGCTGTATTAGTTTTTTAGATGTATCAACAGTAAAGTGAGAAACGAGAACATTTTAATGCAAAACAGAAAATTTAAAATGCTCAGGTTGAGTCTTGAAAACCCTTATTCCCTTGGCTTTAAAGTGAGATAAAATGGAAGACATTTAGTAGAGCAAAGAGCTTCTAAAACTTTTGCTTTAGTTTCCACCTCAACTTTAGGATACTTCAGGAACAATTAGAGCACAGGTCAATCTTTGTTTTAGATAATTTCTTCCAAATTGATTATTAACCCATGACTGCCCTTTAATTCTAATGATTTTCTTGCTTATCAACATCTTTATTAATTTGAATACACATGCCTGTTTAAATCTTACGGTAACAAAGTCCTGGTTAGCAAACAAGGATATGTGAAAAGTTGCCAACTATAGGTTGGAACTGTTCTTAAAATAAGGTGAAATCCAGAAAAGGACCCCAAAACCAAGTGTCCAGGACCCGTTAGTGTGAACTGGCTATCAGTGACTAAACATAAAAGTAACACTGAATTTCAACCTCTGTGGTTCAAAAATTTCATCTTCCTTGAGTTCAATACTACAATGACTTAAAAATATAATGGTTGCCAACTCTTCAATTAACAGATTGATAAATATACTGAAAAATTGGGCAGTTCTCAAGTGGTAATCCCGCTAATGGATATTATGCTTGATAAATTAATTCTGAAATTCAACTTCTGTGCAGAGTGGAAAACAATTAGAAAGTCAAAGAGAAAACAAAAATAGAAGCACAAGACACAAATTTCAAAGAAATGGCTTATAGCATCTCATATACAAGAGGACAAGAAGAAATAGACCTTTCCAGAAACATGGCCCGTGACACGAGATGACTCCTTCATTAGTTTGCCTCAAGTGGCTGAGGGGCATGGAGTGCTGCCTTGCACATGCACGTGATGTGAGTGCAAAAGGTTTTTGTTCGTGACGATTTTACTGCTGTCTATGCAGGACTCACTCAATTACATGTGATGACCACGTACTTTTTCCATCACAGCATCTATAAGAATGTTTCATTTGGATTTTCCAGATCAACAGCTAATGGCCAATGAGGCTTCACATCCCTTCCTACCAGGTGGTGCCCAGGGAACCTGATTGCAGTAGATAACTGACCATTAGGTTTAATATTTCCCTGATTTCTTTCTTTTTCTTATTCTACATTTTTCTTTTGTCTTTCAACTACTGGTAATACGCAGATTGGGGTAAAACACTTCACAAATTATTTCTGGTTTAATAGTCCTCGCTTTCAAATGTGCTTTTCAGACTTTAATTAAACCTAGTCTCCCTGAGGGCCCACAGGGAAGCAGGGTTTTTTCTGCTTTTCCAGAAGGGGACAATGAAAAAGGAGTAATGACTACAGACAGTAGAAGTGGAAAAGGGCAATGAAAAAGAAACTCTCCTGACTTATTCTGAATTTAGAAGCTTTTCTGCCTTTCTTTAGACCTAAATTCATACTGTTAAGCCTTTTGGGGGGGGGAAATCTGTTTCCTTGAGGAGGTTGAGAGACATTAGATTCTATTTCAATTACATAAGAAAAAATTCTTATTAACTAATTTCTAATAGGTGTAGCATCATATATAAAGTAAAATACAAAATATTAAAAAACTGTCCAGTTTCAGCTTATTTGCTTACACAAATTAATAAAATCATTTTTATTAAGTAATAAAATGATTATTTTTTATTTCTAGGCAAAATGTATTCATAATTAAACTAAAAAATAATTATAATTTGACCTATCGGCCTTTGAGACATATAATTTGATAATCTTATATAATTATAATTTAGTGAGACAATTGGAAATATAACCATTTTGTCTTTAAAATCCACACATAAATGGATGTAAAACAGTTAACAAAACTCCAGTGAGGCAGCCACTGGTTAGATGTAGCTGCATTTACTTAGGCCAAAGAATATATTTGCAAGTAGTATACCAAAAGAAACACAGGGAACATATTTTGTGGGGATAATGAAGTATCCTTGAGAAAGCACCTGTCGTTTCCTCGATAGTAAGGCGACATGAATTTTTGTGTTATTGAGAGAGCATGAGTGGAGGAGGGGCAGAGAGAGAGCAGGACTGAAGATCTCAAGTGAGCTCTGCTGACAGCAGTGAGCCCAACGTGGGGCTTAAACTCATGAACTGTGAGATCATGACCTGAGCCAAAGTCGAACACTCAGTTGACTGAGCCACCCAGGTGCCCCCCAAATTTTATTGTTAAAAGCAGGTGGTAAAGGCTTGTTTTTAAAGAGAAGACAAAAGAGCTCTCCCTCCTTGCGGTAGGTATAGTTCTGCGCAAATCTTAACAGCTTATAGGAACAGAAATAATGAGGTACAGACCTCAAATTGATGAAGATCCTCTCATCTAAAATTTGTATATTTTTTATTGAAGTATAACTAGCATACGGTGTTATCTTAATTTCAGGTGTACTATATAATGATTCAACAATTCTGTAAATTACCCAGTGCTCATCACAATAAGTGGTCTCTTAATCCCCTTGCTCTGTTTCACCCACCTTCCGTTTGGCAAGTCCGGGTTGGTTGTAAAATGTGCATTTTTAATAATTGCAGGCAAAGAAATGAAAAGAATGAGAATGCTCTACAGACATCACATCAGAAAGAAAACACTCGCATGGGCCAGTATGGAGTGGACAGAGGAACAGGAGTGACAGAGTTCAGGGGCAGAGGAAGAAGACACGGACCAGATGAGGTGAGAAACAGCCTCCTCTGTCAGCAGGGCCCTGGCAGGGTGCTCATTACCGTTGACTTCTCACCACCCTTCCCGCACACTAGACGATCAGTCGAGGCTGGCTGTGGTAATTCCATTCGCCTTACCAGTTAGGAAAGGGGCTTGTGACCCAGTGAGGAAAGGTCTGCTGAGAGGCTTCTGGAATAGGTTTTCTCACTCTGATGAAAGAGAGGAAGAGATGGCCTTTCTTCTTTTATTGGGAATATACTCAACCAAATCTATTCTCTGAAATTGGGAGAGTGGGTGAATGGAAAGAACTTCAGTATTTAATGACCTTGTTGAATTATTAATCAACCGATCTTGAGTCCTGTGCTCCTGGACTTCTATTCATGTGAAGTAATGTTTCCTTATGCTTAAGCCAGTTTACCTATTTATTTATTGAAGATCTGATTGGCTTTATTAACTGGTTCATGAATTGGGCAACACCTCATCTAGCAAGTAGAGGGGAGCTCCCAAGCAAGTTTAACTCAGGGTTTTCTGTTAACTATTAACCAAGAATTCTCTAATTGAAATAATTAATGAGATATATTGGGTATTTCACCAAAACACTTGCAGGCTATATTTTATCTTATTTTATTTTATTTTTTAATTTCATTTCATTTTATTTTATTTTATTTCATTTTATTTATTTCATTTTATTTCATTTCATTTTTTTATTTTATTTTATTGTATTTTATTTTATTTTATTTTATTTTATTTGAAAGAGAGAGAAAGAGAGAAAGGAGTGCAAGCTGGGGAGAGACAGAGGGAGAGGGAGAGAGAAAATCTTAAGCAGGCTCCGTGTCCAGCACAGAGATGGACACAGGAGTGGGTCTCACAACACTGAGATCATGACGTGAGCTGAAATCAAGAGTTGGACGTTCAACTGAGCCACCCAGGCACCCGAAGACTATATTTTAATTACAGTTTCCGTAACGTATATTTATACATAAGTTGGCTGAGCCTAGTTCATTCCAGTTTGGGTTCTCTTCTCAACTCATAGTGATCTTTCTCAAGTTCTAACTCAAGAATTCCTTCATATGTTTTTTAGTGGAAAGGCATCTAAACTAACTGACTCTAAGTAACTTTGCAACCAAGATACTGGTATTCAGAATGGGAGGATAAGCAAACAGCATCAGTTACAAAATAAGGCTTAAAACATCTATGCATGTGTTACATATCAATCCCTTGCAGATTATGTGATAAATGAGTTAATAAGGATGTCATCACCTAACCAATCTGTCATTCCTAACAATGTGACCAGAAAATAAATAGAATTTATAAAGAATTTCTTTATTCTTCTCCTCACTCTTTCACCAATTGGTGACTATCTTATTAATGACAATATATTCTCCATTCTGTGCTAGCAGCTGAGAGTTAAACATTCACAATGGGTATCAGTATGCATGTTGCTGGGATTAGGAACGAAGGAAATTAAAGAATAGTCCTGTTATTTCAAGGATCTGTAAGCCAGTATTGCTGAAGCTGAAAAATTACAGGTCTTTCCGAAAGAATATCTTTGAGTTAAAGTTTGACTTTTTAGAGTAGCATGGCAAGAGCAGCCCTACGATGAGTGCGGTCTATGGCAGGTCTGAATCGTCCAGCAAAGTGGGATGGCCTTTAACCTCGGGTTTCTTATGTTGTGTGGGACCACTTGTATGAGTCTTGGAAGTGCTCTGTCCTTTTGCCAGGACTCTTTTGTCCTTAGTTTGGCCCTAATAATAGCACGTAGTTAATAAGGGGAGAGATATAGTAGGGGAGATATTAATTCTTGCACCTAGCATTCTTAGGAATACCTTCTTTCTTTTTATATTTGCAGTCTTTCTATAGTGCTTTATTACACTTAAGTGCACCTCACAGAGCATCTAAGCTATTGCAATCTCTTGTTTTTCCCACTTGAAATAAATCTCATGCTTCTGTCCAAGTTGCCTTTTTTGCCCATAGTTCTTATTTATTGCCCTCATGACAGCTAGAATGATTCTTCTAAAATATTTGCATAGTAGGGACACCTGGGTAGCTCAGTCGGTTAAGCGTCTGACTTCGGCTCAGGTCATGATCTCGCGGTTTGTGAGTTCGAGCCCCACATCCGGCTCTGTGCTGACAGCTCGGAGCCTGGAGCCTGTTTCTGATTTTGTGTCTCTTCTCTCTGCCCCTCCCCCACGTGTGTTCTTTCTCTCTCTGTCTATCAAAAATAAATAAATGTAAAAAATATATATATTTGCATAGTATACCATTTTCCCTCATCTTACTCTCACCTTTTCTGTGTGCTTGTATTTAGGATGCGCTTCTTGTTTTTTTTTTTTTTTAAGAATTCTTTTTAGCTTTTTTTGTAATGTTTATTTATTTTTGACACAGAGAGAGACAGAGCATGAGTGAGGGAGGGGCAGAGAGAGAGGGAGACACAGAATCCAAAGCAGGCTCGAGGCTTCAGGCTCTGAGCTGTCAGCACAGAGCCGGACGCAGGGCTGGAACTCACAGACCAGGAGATCATGACCTGAGCCGAAGTTGGATGCTCAACCGACTGAGCCACCCAGATGCCCCTACGACATGCTTCTTGTAAGCAACATGTAATCAAATTTTGTTTTCTTATCTGGTTTGACAATTTTTGTATTTCAATTGGAACAGGTAATTCACTTACATTTAATATAATTATTGATATGTTTTGGTTGATACCAACCATCACAATATTTGCTTTCTATTTGTTCCTCCTGCTCTATGGTCTGTTTTCTTTCATTTCCTTTCATCTTTTGGGTTGATTTTATTATGTAAATATTCCAACTTCCTCCGTCTATTAGTTATATATTCTTGTATTATTCTTTTACCGCAGAGATTATAATAGTAACTTATCAAAGTCTAATATTAGTTGGTATTTTTACCCTCTTACCAGACAACGTTAAGAGCCTTAGAGCCTTAGAATCTTTAAACTCTATTTGTCCTTCTCCTGACTTATATGGTATTGTTGTGTTTTAGTTTAATTTCATACTTATTGAAAACTCCACCATAAATTATTATTATTTTATACAATCAATTTTTATTTATGTTTATTCACATACTTAACCTCATTGCTCTTTATTTTGTCTTGCATCTCTGGGCTTCTATCTGTGATAATTTTCTTTCTGCCTAAAAAGTATCCTTTGTATTTTTTTACTATGAATCTGTTAATACGAATTTTATTGATTTTTGCTTGTATGGATATTTATTTCAGCTTCATTCTTGAAGGATATTTTCATTAGGTATAGAATCCTAGGTTGACAGTTATTTTCTTCCAGCGTTTTTAATTATCTATTTTCTTCAGGCTTCCAAAAGTCTATGAAGAAGTTAGCCCTAAGTTTGCTGTTGCTTTGAAATTTGTGGCTCCTTTTTCTCCCACATGATTTTAAGATTTTTCTCTTTGTCTTTGGTTTTACTCTGATGAATCTAGGTGTGGAATTCTTTTATTTATCCTGTCTGGGTTCATAGAGATCCTTGAATATGGGCTCAATGTCTTTCACTAATTTTGAAAAATTCTTAGCCATTGTCTCTCAAATATGCCATCTGCCCCATTCTCTCTCTCTCTTTCCTGTTAGGGCTCTAATTACATGTATCTTGGACTTTCTCACTGTAGGTTCCATATCTCTTATCCTCTGTTCTGTATTTTCCAACTTTTCTCTCTGTATATTCTGAATATTTTCTTCTGCTCCATCTTCCAGTTCACTAAGTCTCTTTTTAGCTTTGTCTAATCTGTTATTAATCTCTTCCATTGACTTTTTAATTTTAGTTATTGTAATTTTCAGATATAAACTCTGGGGGGCTCATTTTTAGAGTTTCAGTTCACTTCCAAAATCTCAGTCTTTTTTGATCTTGGCATATTAAATATAGCTATTTTTATTTTTTCTCTTTCCTTTTTTTAAAAATTTAAATTTTAGTTAGTTAACATACAGTGCAGTATTGATTTCAGGAGTAGAAGTCAATGATTCAGCACTTACATACAACACCCAGTGCTCATCACAAGTGCCCCCCTTAGTACTCATCACCCATATAGCCCATCTCCCACCCACCTCCCTCTGTCAACCCATAGTTTGTTCTCTATCATTAAGAGCCTCAGCTTGTTTCCCCCTCCTCTCTTCCCCCCCTTCCCATATGTTCATTTGTTTTGTTTCTGAAATTATAATATAGCTATTTTTAACTCTGTGCTGGATGGAGCCTTAGTGGGTCTATTTCTGTTTTCTCTTGTTTATCTAGGTTTCCATTCATGTCTCCTCTTGTGTACTTGGCTATTTTGGCTGTGAAATGTTTTCACAGAAATTTGCTTCTATGGCAGCAAGGGGCTGTAGCAATCCAATTGCACGATTAAGCTGATTTGAACCAGTGATTCACTCCCTGTGAAAATCAGTTGACTCCCAGTTCACCCTTACTTCTGTAAGGTAGCCTATTTAAGTATCACTTCAAAGCCCAAATGGTTTACCAGGCTTATTCCCCAAGGCTTTGTGATTTCAATTCCACCCCCCCCCCCCCCCCACCGGCTTCACAAGCCTGTCAAAAATATGAATTTCTCAACTTCTCAGTCACTTCTTCCAGAATTGGTAAAGGTTCTATAGGAAAAGTTCCCTAACTGCCAAGCTTATGTCTGTGATTTGTCTTCTTCTGGAACTTGGCCCTGTAATTCTTAATTAACTTGTTGGTTCTCCAATGCCTTCAAGGAATTTTTTTTTCTAACATTTTGTCCAGGGTTTTTGTTTTTGTTGTTGTTTTCAGTGGGAGCGTTTGTTCAAATTACCCAGTCTACCATGCCAGAAGTGAAGAACCTGATCCTTTAAAAATGTAAGTCAAATGATGACACTGAAATTCTCTATAAATAGAATAAAAGTCCAGTGACTTCACGGTGGTCCAGAAGATCCTATGCATTCTGGCTCCAGGTTACTGCTCCAACTTTATCGCCTACAACTCTCAAATAACTTTGCATAAATCTAAGGATCAACTCAATATAAACTTCTAAGGTAAAAAGGCCATGTGACACGTTTATTTTAGACCCCCCCCATAACGTTTAGCATATTATCCCAGCAATATATCAATTTTGATTAAATTTGAACATCTGCTTAAAAATAAAGATTGCCCAAAATAGTGGCTTAAACTAGACAGCTTATTTCCCACTTACATGGAAGAAGTCTGGAGATAGGCAGTGCAAGGGTGGGATGAAGGCAGCAAGTACCAGGGACCCAGGCTTTTTCTATCTTGTCACGTGAATCTACATGGCTTTAAGTCCCAAGGTTCATTCGTGGCCTAAGATGGTGCTAAAGTTCCTGACAGGAGGGTTCAGGAGGAAAAGGGAAGTATAAGAATGCCCCTCAATTTTAGCAGACTTGTCAGACGACATAACACTTCTGCTGTCTTCTGATCACCTAGTGGTCATGTAGCTTCACCTAGCTACAAGGGCAACTCAGAAATGTAGACTTTTATCTGGGAAACAGTGGGCCAACCTAAAAAAATTGGAGTGCTTTTAGTAAAGAAGGGTAAATAAGACACTGGTATGTAACTAGCAATGTCTGCCACAAACACTAAGAACATTTTTTCCTAAAATTTCTTGGGTTGTCTCTTTTTCTTGACTTGATCGCCTCCACGACTGCTCACAGCCTAATTCATTCAATGCTTACATCATTAAAGTACATGATTTCAACCTCCCAAAGATTGCATGCAAAATCCTATCATTGAAACTTCTCTATCAAGCAAAACAATTTGTCCTCTTTTTCTTATGCAAACATAGAAATATCATCTCTTTAATAAAAATCCTTTTTGCTAAAATGAGAGACGGTAAAGTTTCTCCAGAATACCCAGAATTGTCAGTCACATGTCTCCAGTGAGTTTACTCTGGTTTACTGAATGCGAGTGTTTCCCTTAATTAACCCACATCTATAGTTAATTTATATAGTGTGAGTGCCACTGCCTTAGTCCATTTCGGCTGCCATAACAAAATAACTGACTCGGTGGCTTATAAACAACAAATTTTTATTTCGTATAGTTCTGGAGGCCAGGAAGCCTATGATAAAAATACCAGAAGATTCAGTGCCTGGTGAGGATCTGCTTTCTGGTTTGTAAATGGCCATCTCTTTGCTGTGTCCTTCTGTGGAAGAAGGGGTAACATATGTCTCTGGGGTCTCTTTTATCAGGGTACTAATCTCATGCATGGGGGGGGGTCCACCTTCATGACCTAATCACCTCCTAAAGGCCCTACCTTCAAATCCCTTTTGGGATTAGGTTTCAATATGAGTTTTGTGGGAGACACAACCATTGAGCCTATAGCAGACATTGTCTGTGACCCTCTAATTAATATGTTTTTTGGTACCAATACTTTCTATATTGGATTTTGATTAATGCGTCTTTCCCACTTGAAAGTAACCTCTAAGCAGGAGGAAGCACGTCTGTTTTGTTCCCATTCTTGGCATCTAGCATGGTGTGTGGGGCATAGTAGATGTTCATTAAATATTTGTTGGAAGAATGAGGAATTTAACCTTTACTGCATACCCATCATATGCCAGGTAGTATGGTAAATATTTTTCAATTATAATTTTATTGACTTGTTGTAACAACCAAATGTGATAAGAACTATATCCCACTTCACAGATGAGATCAAGGAAGCTTGAGGAAGATAAATAATTAAACCAAGTTCACAAAGTCAGAAAGATGCAGATCTGAGGTCTGACCTGTAACCTCTGTCTCCATCGTAAATGATCATTTTACTCTGGCACATTTATGTCAGCCAGGTGAGCTGTTCCCTGGCTTCCTCTGATAACAGGTTGACTGATTTCATGATAAGATGGAAATAGTAAATATTAGATTAATGTCCTTCCAATCACAAATTCCTGAGGCCTCCTTGCGTTAATTAAAGGAATTCATTTATAACAATTAAATGAGAAGCATAATGGTAGGCAGCTGAGTGAGTTACTGGCTTAAAAGGGATAAATTCAGGAATATGTTTTCAGAAATCAGTGTGGACATTGATTTGATCGATCCCTACTCAGCTAACACCACTGCCCACAAGAATCAGTTGTTTAGGTGATATAATTTTGATAGTAGGATCTCTAGGAAAAAAGCAAGAATGATGACAAAAATTTCAGCTACAATAACAGATGAACTTTAAAGGATAAGGAAAAGGCAAGAAAGACAGAAAGAGATAAAGGAAAAAAAGAAGAGAGGGAAACATACAAAAGAGCAGAAAACATACAAAACAGTGAAATGGAAAGGGATGGGGATTGGCACACATTTGTTTTGTTGTTGCTGTTCTGGGTTTACTTCCCTTAGCTGCTCAGCTTTCAGTCCCCATTCTTTCAATAATAGCATCTCCATTTACTTTTTGGTAATTCCATCCTCACTTTTGGATATGCCATCTGGTGGGACTGTGGTTCAGATACTCTGTTTTCCTCCAGCCCCCGAATGGAGCGAAGAGTTGAACCTAGTTAAGCCAGTCAGATTCTCTCTTCCTGGACTCAGAATCCTTTGTTTCAGATGCAGCAGTTGAAAAGTTCATGGTGTGAAGACACATGTAAACTGTCTGGGTCTGTCCTTTCCACTACTGGGTCTTTCGCCTCCTCTCCTCAATCCTTGGAGCTTCCCCAATTTTCCCCCAAAATTCCTTTCTTGCTTAAGTTTACCAGAGCAGCTACCATTGCTTGCAATCAAAGAACGCTAGCTGAAACAGTCGAGGCAGAAGATAAGTGGAAATAAATGCTGAAATTAAGATTTGGGATGCGACCCACTGAGAATCTATTTTTGGTTCCTGAAACAGTAGGTATTGGGGACAAACCTAGCTTAAACCTGAAACAGAGTGCATATTAGTGTTCACTCATTTCAGATCTCTAGGAGCAAATATAACTCACACTGTAAAGTAGCACAGGGTTTCCAAAAGGTGAGAGTAATATTCTTTTTCAAGGATAACCTATTGTAGAATTGACATCACAGTTGGGGTACGGAAAGAGTTTGTGTTTTTTTCTATATAGTTTTTTTCTATATAAGATCTTTGTGTCTTTGATAATTTCACATCTTTGGCATGACTAAAGGATTTTTCCATTCAAATCAACCTCCTTCAACTTGGCCAGTCTCTTCTTCCTCCCCCCCGCCCCCCAACTTGCCCCGTGGGATTCTTTCTTTTCACTGCCAAGGATTAAATTCTCTTGTGAAAGCCTTCAAGGCAATAGACATCTGTACTGGAAAGGAGATACAAAACCGTCCAAAAAGAGAGGAGCACTTCCAAAGCTTAGGGGAGAAAATAACTGAACTCTTATTCATATTGGGGAAAAAATCTGGTTTCAAACTGAGTTTTTTATTGACTTTTTTGCTGTTGTTGTAAAAAAGGATCATCGTTTATGTTGAATAAGAAAAGGTTATTGTTCTCCTTTACCAAAGATGCTAAGTTTGCATGTTTTGAACATCAAACAAACATCTCCATAGAGAATGGCTTGCTGCCAATATCTGGTGAGCAGGCCAGACTTTCAGCGCGGCCCAGTTATACCAGTTCTGTGTTGGTGGGCGAGCAATTCCAGAGAGAAGGCTGAATTAGAATTCAGCCCTAATCCTGCTTGGGATGCTGGCCTTATTGGGTCTTAGCTTGATGGTCAGAAGACAATCCCACAGCATTCCAGTAGCACAGATCCATGGCTCCCTCCTCAAGCCATGTGCACGAAAGGCACCATGCTGCTGGCAATGGGCAAACATCAGATGCAATGAGCACAAATAATAATTGTACACCCACGGTATACAATACAGACCTTAACAATTACCTTGTTATTTTATCAGTTCTAATCTCTCTGCCCTTATAAATATCTGACATTACTATTATATTCTGGCAATCGATGTGTGGAGTCATATGTTGTGCCAAACGGAATTGATTGTCAGTTTAGATATGATAAGGAGGGTCATGCAGGAATGATATATTATCCAAACTCTGCCCTTTCAACTTTACTCAGCGGTTTAGTCTATTAATCCAACAACGCATGGGAAGCCTGAGGCTGGATATGAGCAAATATGATTCAATGCACAAGAACTGAGCTCTAGGGGCTCCTGGGTGGCTCAGTTGGTTGAGTGCCTGACTCTTGATTTTGGCTCAGATAGTGATCCCAGGGTTGTGGGATCCAAGCCCCAGGTGGGGTTCCATGCTCATCGTGGAGCCTGCTCGGGATTCTCTCTCTCTCTCCTGCTTCCCCTCCCCTGGTTCGCACACTCTTTCTCCCTCTAGATACCTAAAAAAAAAAAAAAAAAAAAAAAAAAAAATTTAAAAAGAACTGAGCTCTAGATATTAAGTCTTAGAAAATAGCCCCTTGAAAAGGTCTCCTCTTTATGTTTATTTGCCATGGGAAATGGTGTATTTTTTTGCTCCGTGTGCAAATTTAGCTTGGGGGGAAACTCACATAGGTGATGATGTCAGGTCTCCCAAACGCTAGATGACTGACCCCTTCAGTAAAAGAACCTAAGGGTTCTTTGCTTTTCTTATAATTGCTCAGGCTTCACTTCTATTGAAAAGTGGCCACAAAAGCCATTCTATGAAATGACTCTTTAATATTTGATAAATGAGTCCGTCTTAGGGGCCTATATGGTTGCAGCAATCATGTTTCTCAGCTAAGACTGCGTGTGTTCACACGGGACGGTCATTAAGCAAACCTTTTAAGATGACAGGAGTTCACTTCTTCTGTCTCATTTCCCAGAAAGAAGAATAATGGCATAAAGTCTGGATAGTTAAAAGGGAAAGAAAAGGGTATGCACTCTTCCCCCACTACGGCTTTCTAACCTAGAAAGGCAACATAATTTGGGGCAAAGAGCTACATTCTAAGTGGCAAAGTAAATAGGAGATATTTATTCCTATATCTTCATGACACTTTAGTGATATAGTAGAAGATTCTTACTAGGCCCTTAATGACTTGAGAAAACTGACACAAAGGGATGCTGGAAAACATATTAAATATTACACAATTAATCTGAATTAAAAGACCAGAACTTGCTCAAATATCCTCAAATATCATTCAGGGGAATGAACCTCAAGGTGGAGAGTGAATTGGACAATATAGATACGAGGTATTCAGCTTTCATCTGGATCCTGATATTTATTTCCATTCTATTCCAAGTGAAATCTGCTTCTAAGCACAGACTAAGAGAGCTCCAGTCCCTCCCCAGAGATATCAGACTGTCAGACCTCTCTCTTGGGTTTCTCCTCCCTGCCCCACACTCCCACACCTCAGGCACGCCACGCATACCTACCAGCTGCCCACCAGAAACAGCTGCCTCAGGACGGGGCTGGCAGGGGAAGTCTTCCATGGATGGACAGCCCTTAGCAGCAGCAAGAGTCCTCAGCAAAATTGTCCCTTTGGCCTCAGTTCTGACTTTGGGCTCTGACCCAGGTCTGGCAAAAGATAATATGTACCCATTGTAGAAAACATGAAAAGTACATAGAATTTTTAAAAATTGCTTATAATCTCGGGGCGCCTGGGTGACTCAGTCAGGTAAGTGTTCGACTTCGGCTCAGGTCGTGATCTCGTGGTTTGTGGGTTCAAGCCCCATGTTGGGCTCTTTGCTGACAGCTCAGAGCCTGGAGCCTGCTTCGGATTCTGTGTCTCCCTCTCTCTCTGCCCCTCCCCTGCTTATGCTCTGTCTCTGTCTCTTTCTCTCTCAAAGATAAGTAAACACTTAAAAAAAAATTTTTTTTAATTGCTCATAATCTCACCACTAAGTGATGACTGTCAATATTTTGGTCTAGTTTTTTAAAAATTTAATCTAAGTAAAGCATATAAATGTTCATTTAGTTGGGGTCACATCGTATATGCAATGTTGAATCCTGCTTTCTTTTTTTTTTTTTTTAACTTTGTAAATGAACATTTCTCCATGTCATAAGAACATTTCTTTATAACCACCACACACACCTATTATAAAAAAATAATGATTAAAGAGATCAAGGAGAAGTCACAAAACTGAAGGGGAAAAAAGTAAACAATCTAAAAGTTGGAGATGGAGGAATGATCGTTCTAATTACCAACTCGCAGATCCTAAACGTTATGGAGAAGGATGTTCAAGGAAGAAATCAGAAACTGGTACAAAAGGAATGAAACAGCTTTGATAAATGTATAAAATAATGAAAAGATAGTTGTTAGCAAAGATGTAATATGTAATATTTAAATAACCAAGAAGACAATCGCTATTGTGCAGTATCAGATTACATTGGTAAGATTAATTAACATAGTTTTATTAAATAATAAAAGGGAAATGCAGAGATTTTAAAAAGATGCCTAGAGAAAATATGCACAAAGGAGCTCTTTAATTGTAAGATATTACAATATTCTTAACATGGCACTGCAGGTTCTGACATTAGATTCCATTTGTGAGCTTTAGTGAGGTGTTAGGAAAAGAGGTCAACAGTATATTAAAGGCAGAACTGTCTAATTCCTCTCCACCCCTGCCAAAGATTATTCTCAAGGACACAAAAAAAAATGTGGTATGGGGCGCCTGGGTGGCTCAGTCGGTTAAGTGTCCGACTTCAGGTCATGATCTCATGGTCCGTGGGTTTGAGCCCTGAGTTTGGCTCTGTGCTGACAGCTCAGAGCCTGGAGCCTGCTTCAGATTCTGTCTATCTGTCTGTCTCTCTCTCTCTGCTCCTCCCCCACTCATGCTCTGTCTATCCCCTTCTCTCAAAACCGAATAAGTATTAAAAAAAATATTTTTAAGAAAAAATGTGGTAGTATTTGACCTCTACCAAACTATTTTGTATTCACTGGAGATCGATCCCGATACCACCAGCCCCTCCCTTTGCTTCAGAGATCTCTCCTACTTCCCAGTTACAACCAGGGGGTGGGCTAGAGCTGGGAAGACAGGGCCTTGGAGAAAATTGTGGCTTATTGCAAAGATGATGGGCTGTGGAGTCAGACATAAGTTGAATTCCGATCCAAGAGTTGTCACTTGCAACTCTGTCACCTAGACAAGGGACTCAGGGGTTCCCTTCCCCCTTTATACAGTGGAGATAATAAAATCTATTTCTTATAGGATGCTAAATAAAAGTTGGTTATTGTTAGTTCTACTTCATTTTTATTTATCCATATATTTCAGTTCTCCCCCCACACACATTTTTTTGACCATGGAATCGTAGCTCATTTCGACAGCAATTCTGGTTTCTTGTTCATTTCATTTTTTATCATTAGTCCCCTGAACTTGTGCTATGATAAGCCAGAAAAATTCCTTTCATCCCAGTACTTGTCATTTGATGTTTAATAAAGCTTATAGGTGGCACTCATAATATTCTTTAAACATTCATTAAACAAAAATTCCCTCAATAAATTTTTTATTGAGAGCCTAATATGTGCTAAGCACTAAGCCACATGATATAGCTAGAAATTAATAAATCCAGCTGGATAAGAAAGTCAGAGAGACAATGTCTAAATATATTTAGAAAAAAATGTATAATAGAGGGGGCTAGTAAAAACTGGATTCTCGGTGTAATGTAAGTTAATGGCAATGTTGATTTAATTTCAGGAAACTTTCTGATAGGATAAGAATATGAATTAAGAAATTGGAAAGGTAGGGGCACCTGGGTGGGGAAGGGGCAGAGAGAGGGGGACTGAGAATCCAAAGATCTGAAGTGGGTTCTGCAGTGACAGAAGAGAGTCTGACGTGAGGCTGGAACTCAATAACCGTGAGATCACAACCAGAGCCAAAGCCAGATGCTCAACCAACTGAGCCACCCAGGCGCCCCATTAAAAAACTAAAAATAGAATTACCATATAATCCAGCTATCTCACTTGTATGTGTATGTCCAAAAGAATTCAGAGGATCTTAAAGAGATATTTACATACCCATGGTTCATCGCAGCACTATTCACGATAGTCAAGAGGAGGGAGCAACACAAATCCCCATCAACAGATGAGAGAATTAAGAAAATGTGGAATATTCCTACAGGGGAATATTACTCAGCCTTAAAAAAGAAAAAGGGAAATCTTGTCACACACTACAACACGGATGAACCAGGAGGATGTTATGCTAAGTGAGTCAGAAAAGAATACTGTATGATTCCACACATAGGAAATGTCTAAAGTAGTCAAAATCATAAAAACAGAATAGAAAGGTGGTTACTAAGAGCTGGGAGAAATTGGGTAGCAGAATTAGTGTTTGGCGGGTATAGAGTTTCAGTTTTGTAAGATGAAAATGTTCTAGAGATCTATTGCACAACAGTATGAAAATACTTAACACTACTGAAACATACCCTTAAAAATGGTTAAGACGGCAAATTTAAGGTTATGTGTTATATGTAAGTGATGAATCACTAAATTCTACTCTTGAAAACATTATTTTTAAAAAATGTTTAATGTTTATTCATTTTTGAGAGAGAGAGAGAGAGCATGACCTGGGGGAGGGGAAGAGAGTGAGGGAGACACAGAATCTGAAACAGGCTCCAGGCTCCAGATTCTCAGCACAGTGCCCAATGCAGAGCCTGAACCCACAAACTGCAAAATCATGACCTGAGCCAAAGTTGGACGCCCAACTGACTGAGCCACCCAGGTGCCCCTCTACTCTTGAAATAATTATTACATTATATGCTAACTAACTTGAAATATTTTTAAGTTTATTTTTTATTTTAAATTTTTTTTTTCAACGTTTATTCATTTTTGGGACAGAGAGAGACAGAGCATGAATGGGGGAGGGGCAGAGAGAGAGGGAGACACAGAATCGGAAACAGGCTCCAGGCTCTGAGCCATCAGCCCAGAGCCCGACGCGGGGCTCGAACTCACACACCGCGAGATCGTGACCTGGCTGAAGTCGGACGCTTAACCGACTGCGCCACCCAGGCGCCCCTAAGTTTATTTTTTAAGAGAGAGAGCAAGCAAGCACGGGAGGGGCAGGGTAGAGGGAGAGGGAGAATTGCAAGCAGGCTCTGTACTGCCAGCACAGAGCCCTATGTGGGGCTTGAACCCACAAACTATGAGATCATGACCCAAGATGAAATCAAGAGTCAGACGACCAACCAACTGAGCCACCCAGGCGCCCCATATGTGTTAACTAACTTGAATTTAAATAAAATTGAAGAATTAAAAATAATTTGGGAAAATTTCTACCAGCAATATAACTGGAAAAGAGAAATGAATTCATACATAATAATAAGAAAACTTTTATAGAAAGTTTGGGCAAAACTTGTACAGAAACAGTAAACAGATTAATCCATTCACAGAACATGAATTAGTGACTCAAATTTTTTGAAAAAAAAAAAAAAAAACAAAAACCAAAAAACTTCAACCGTACAGATAGTCTAAGAAATGCAAATTTAAATAAAGAAATGCCTATTTATTTATTAAAAGTTTATTTATTTATTTTGAGAGAGAGAGAGGCAGATAGAAAAGGAGAGAGAGAATCCCAAGTAAGCTCCATGCTGCCAGAGAAGAGCCCAGCAAGGGGCTCGATCCCACAAACCATGAGATCATGACCTGAGCCAAAACCAAGAGTCTGATGCTTAACTAACTGGGCTACCCAGGAGCCCCAAGAGATGCCTTTTAAAAAGAAATCTTTGAAATTAACAATGATTTTTAAAAGACTACAATTCCGTTTGGCAAGACAGGCCCTCGTGCCCTGCTGGTGAGAATATAAGACGATTTACACTTTTTTATATTAATTGTGTCTCGCTTGTAGTAACAAGTTACTGTAATACTTAGCAGCTCAAAGCAATAAACATCTATCATTTCACATTTTCTGTGGATCAGGGACCTAGGGACTGCTTAACCTGCTGCTTAGGAAGGGCAGTCCGTAGCTGGACGTGGTCACCGCCAGCTCAACTCGGGCAGGAGAAACTACTTTTACTCTCACTCTTGAGATTGTTGGCCAGGATCAGTGGGTCATGTCTATTGGCCAGTTAACTCAGTTCCTGGCCGTGTGGACTTCTCCATAGGCTGCCAGTCTGTCCCCACAATATGGCAGCTGGGTTCTCTCAGGGCTAGTGACCCTAGAGGAAGAGTGACCAAGACAAGCTATAGTTTCTTTTATTATTTTTTTATTAAAAAATTTTTGTTTAATGTTTAGTTTTGAGAGAGAAAGAGAGAGCGAGCAAGCAGGGGAGGGGCAGAGAGAGGGGGACACAGAATCTGAAGCAGGCTCCAAACTCTGAGCTGTCAGCACAGAGTCTGATGGGGGGGCTCCATGAGATCATGACCAGAACCCAACTCAGATGCTTAACCGACTAAGCCACCCAGGCACCCTTCTATAGTTTCTTTTATAACCTAACCTTGCAGGTGACCTATCATTGCTCTGCTGTATTCTTTTGGTCACACAGACCGATCTTGGTAAATGTGGATAAGGACTACATAAAGGTATGAAGACCAGGAGGCAGGGATCATTGGGGGCCTTCTTGAAGGCTAGGTGTCACATTTCTTTAATTTGTCAATATTTAAGAGTTTATACCTTTAATCCAATGATATTAGGTAATTACATTTCTAGCAATGTATTCTAAGAAAGGAATCATGTATGTGGCCAAATAATATGCCTAAGCGTGTATATCATTTTTATAATAGTATGATATGGAAATGACTTAAATGTGTAATAATCAAGAATGTATTTATCAAATAAATGATAATATATGATGGATTATGTATCCATCAAAAGTGGTGATTTTGAAGAATTTTTCATATCATGGGGAAATTATAATATGCTTATTTTTCAAAGGCAGGGCGTAAACATTTATATATAATATGACAATTATGTGAAAATTATAATAATTATGTTTAAAAGATGATTAGGCATATTCTAATACAGTGAGAAGATAGAACAAAATATATATGCTATTCCTGGCCTCCCCTCTCCCCCAGAAAAGCTAAACCTGGATCTAATTATGAAGGAACAATCAAACAAGTCTAACTTTTGGGATGTAGTGAAAAATGACTGGTCTGCCTGCAATCTTCAAAAATGTCAGTGTCAAAAAGAAAAGAAAAGAAAAGAAAAAGTCCAGGCAATTGTTTCAGATTAAAGGAGGGTGCAATGAATTTTTCTCAATTGACTTGGATTATATTATTATTATTTTTAGTTTTATAACATTAATGGGACAATAACTGGGAAAATTTGAATGTGGGCTTTATATTAGATAATAGCAGTGTCAACATTAAATTTCCTGAGCATGATCATAGTGTTATGATTACAGGGAAAAATGTTGTTGTACTTAAGAGATGCATGTTGAAGTCTTTAGGGTTGACATGTCATGTAACTTTCCTGTGTGTGTGTGTGTGTGTGTGTGTGTGTGTGAGAGAGAGAGAGAGAGAGAAAGAGATAATGAGTTATTCTAAGAAAAAGTAAATGTGGCAAGATGTTTATGATTGGTAAATCTATGTGGAGTATAAGGTGTTTATCTTACTATTCTTGCAACTTTTCAAATAGTTTGAAAGTTGAAGAAAATAATATTTAAAAGTTAAATGCAACATTAGAAAGGATTGAGGTAGTAAGAGAGGCTTTATTTATTCTAAAATTAACATAAAATTTTATACTTGTCTGTAGTTCTCTATATTCAGTATTTTAATATGCTGAGCCTATTATTTTTACAATTGGCAGATAATAAAAGTTGTATAAAAAGGATTTTTTACTTAAGTTTTTGTATGTGATTCGTTAATTCTTTAAATGGCTTTATTTAATATTGTATATAACAAATTAAAAAAAATTTTTTAATATTTATTTATTTCTGAGACAAAGAGAGACAGAGCATGAGAGGGGGAGGGGCAGAGAGAGAGGGAGACACAGAATCAGAAGCAGACTCCAGGCTCTGAGCTGTCAGCACAGAGCCCTACACGGGGCTCCAACTCACAAACCGTGAGATCATGACCTGAGCCGAAGTCCGTTGCTCAACCGACTGAGCCACCCAGGCACCCCCAGAAATATTACCTTGAAACTGAAATAAGATGATTTCAGTTTGCAGACAACATACACAACAACCACATTTGCTGGTTGTAAAAGATGTAGGTTAACAGCAGGGATGACCCTTAATGCATCATGCTTGATATAAAATGTCCAAGAAAAGGCAAAAATATAGGCACAGAAAGTAGAGTAGTGGTGCTTAGGGTTGAAAGTGAGAATGATGAGTGACTGTAAATGGGAATGAAATTTCTTCTTGGGGTGATGGAAATGTCCTAGTGGTAATTAATGGTTGTACAACCTTGTAAATATACTAAAATTCATTGAATTCCACACTTAAAACAGGTGAGGGGCACCTGGGTGGTGCAGTGGGTTGACCATCCAACTCTTGATTATGGTTCAGGTCATGATCCTGGGGTCATGGGATCGAGCCCCACATTGGGCTCCTCGCTGAGCTTGGAGCCTGCTTGCGATTTTCTCTCTCTTGCCCTCTGTCCTGCCTCCACTTGCATGCATGTGTGTGTGTGCATACTCTCTCTCAAATAATAAAAAAATGTTAAAAAATGTTAAAAACAGGTGAATTTATGGTATATGAATGATAGCTCAGTTGTTTAAAAGATATAGTTTATTTATTTTTAATGTTTATTTATTTTTGAGAGACAGAGAGAGACAGAGTGTGAGCAGGGGAGGAGCAGAGAGAGAGAAAGAGAAAGACACAGAATCTGAGGAGGCTCCAGGCTCCGAGCTGTCAGCACAGAGCCCAACGCAGGGCTCGAACTCACAAGTAGTGAGATCATGACCTGAGCCGCAGTCAGACGCTTAACCAACTAAGCCACCCAAGCGCCCTAAAAAGATATAGTTTAAAAGACTTTAGCCAGATGAAACACAATCTCAATTTGAAGAGACATCAAAGGTATGAGAAGTTTACTAGAATTACCTGAGAAATAGCCAGTAGAATTTTAACTGTTTCTATCCTTAGATTTTCCTTATTTTTATCAAGAGACACATCATTAGTTCAAACTTCCTGGAGGCATTTAGATGGAGAGAAACATCTGATTTACTGACTAATTCTTTAAAGCATACTTTTATAAATTTAAAGTTCACACAACAGCTAGAGTCAAGCTAGTAGTGGATCATAGATGACCTATTGCTTAATTAATGGATTGAGATGCTTTGTAATTACAATTTAAATTTTCATTCTTCCAGCAATTGATTACTTAGTGTTTACTATGACCGGTTTTAGAGGGCAACTGCCAACATATAATTGTATGTATAGAAGTGATGGTGAAGGTAAATATTTTATTTTTTTAATGTTTATTTTTGAGAGAGAGAGGGGGGGAAGAGAAAGAGAGATATCACGAATGGGGGATGGGCAAAGGTAAATATTTTAAAATGCTCTGTGGAGTCAGGTTTATATGCTTAATTTCTAAGCATATCCTTCTTCTTTTTTTTTTTTAAATAGGTAATACCAATGTAAATTTGCTCTCAGTCCATGAATCATGATGAATGCAGTATGAATGACCGAGATTTCACTGTGTCACAAAAGTGTTGCTGAGGTTATTCTTGGTAAATCTAAATGACTCTATAAAATATTAGTTAAAAGATATTTGCACAATGAGATATCAGCTCCCATTAGTCAGAATGGCTAGAATCAAAAACGCTAGAAATAACAAGTGTTGGTGAGGATGTGGAGAAAAGGTAAGCCTTGTGCACTGTTGGTGGAAATGTAAATTAGTGCAGCCGCTATGGAGAACAGTATACAGGTTCCTCAACAAAATAAAAATAGAAATACCATACAACCCAGTAATTCCATTTTTGGGGTATTTATCCAAAGAAAACAAAAACACTGATTTGAAAGCATAGATGCACTCCTATGTTTATTGCAGTATTATTACAATAAACAAGATACGGAAGTAACCTAAGTGTCCATTGGTAGATGAATGGATAAAGAAGTTATGGTGTATATACACCCCATGGAATAGTACTCAGCCTTAAAAAAAACGAGATCTTGCCATTCAGTGGGAATTATGCTAAGTGAAATAAGTCAGAGAAAGACGATACCACATGATTTCACTTATATGTGGAATCTAAAGAAGAAAATAAATGAACAACAAAAAAAAAGAAACAGACTCATAAATAGAGAGAACGGATTGGTGATTGCCAGAGGAGAGGGAGGTAGAGGGAGGGGATAGGTGAAATAGGGAGGGGATTAAGAACTATAAACATCCAGTTATAACATAAATAAGTCATGGGGATGAAAGGTACAGCATAGGGATGTAATAACTTTATATGGTGACTGAGAGTAACTACACTTATCACAGTGAGCATTTTGTAACATATATAATTGTTGAATCACTATATGGTACACCTGAAGCTAATATAATATTATGTGTTAACTAGACTTCAAATAAAAAATATTTGACCAGAATTAGAAAATTATATGCTAATTCCAATTGTGCCAATTGGTTCTGAAGCACGGTAATAACTGGAAGCTTCTGCTAAGTCCTCTGGGAGCTGCCTCTTACTCAACCACTTACTAATTCCATACAGGCCTTGAGTGGCTTTGCATAAATGTGATAGGACAATGCCCTCCCTGACCCACTGGTATGGAGCACCATTAGAACAGGCTCTGTACGCATGCCTGTATAAAAATTCGGTGGTGGGCAGTGGATGTGATGTTCCATAGAATCACACTTGACCAATGGAGAATGGAAATTGGTAGATAAATGTGAACCTTTTTGTCTCCTTGAAAGCATGCTTAAGCCTCCTCCATGAGAACCAACTCAATGATACATCCTCGTATTGGTTTTTCCTCTTTCCCTGTTTTACTCCCTTTCCCCCCAGCTGATATACCTGCCTCCTGGCCCTATTTTTTCAAATAAACTAACTGCATGCAAGCCTTGTCTCCCATTTGGGAGATACTCAGCCTAAGACATACAGGATATTTGATATATGCAATCTATAGTTCTTGTTAGTAAATTCTTGCTGAATAATTGACAATGTTGTACCAATAGATTTGTATTTTTCACTTGAATTGCGTCATTTGAGTAGTAGGGATTTTATAGAAAATGAACCCCTAATTCATTTTAGGAATTAATAGTAATACGAAATGATTCCCTAATATACATTTGATGGCAGAGTCTTCAATGTAAGTTCTGGTTGTATCTGTCATTAACTTGTATATCAGGGTCACTGTCATTAGGAAACTAGCTTACGCCTCAGAAAGAAGACAGTAATCATATAAAATGATGTTCAGGAGTCCAGGTTCTATATGTTAGGGTTCCTTTTTGTTTGAAGAAGGCGTGCCAGCTTCCACCCCCCTGCCAATTAATAAAAATAAAGAGGCCAAGCAGAGACAGAAGTGGTTTGTTTGTTTCTTTGTTTATTAAAATCTGTGTACCCAAAGTGGGGCTCAGACTCACAACCTATATTTCAAGAGTCCATGCTTTGCTGACTGAGCCAGCCAGATGCCCCCAGAAGTTAAAGGCAAGGGGTTTAGATAAGAGTGGGTCCGCCTAATCTTCCAGAGACTTCTAGTTGCTCTTCAATCTACCACAGGCACCTGAGAGTTCTATATTAATTTTAAATTCTATCCCCATGCAGACTTTCTGAGCATTACTTCAGTACCCCCTGAGTACTTGCTCCACTACTGACCCTATTATTCTTTGATGACCTGATTATTGCACATTTCTGTTGGTTGTATAATATTGTCTACTGAGCTATGATTATAATCATTCTAGAATGTTCTGTTACAAGGTCTGTAGGCAAAAGTGGAGTTTTCAGTTCCACATTAAAAATGGGCTACAATTGGGGCCCCTGGGTGGGTCAGTCTGTTAAGCGCCTGACTTCGGGTTAGATCATGATCTCACAGCTTGTGAGTTTGAGCCCCGGGTCAGGCTCTCTCCTGAAAGCTCAGAGCCTGGAACCTGCTTCAGATTCTGTGTCTCCCTCTCTCTCTACCTCACCCCTGCTCACACTCTGTCTCTCTCTCTCCTTCAAAAATAAATAAACATTAAAAAAAAAAAAAAGGGCTACAATTTAGGGGCACCGAGGTGGGTCAGCCAGTTAAGCGTCCAACTCTTGATTTTGCATCAGGTCTTGATCTCACAGTTTGTGAGTTTGAGCCCTGCACTGCTAGTGCAGAGCCTCCTTGGGATTCCTCTCTCTCCTCTCTCTCTCTCTCTCTCTCTCTCCCTTGCTCTCTCTCAAAATAAATAAATAAACTTAAAAAAAAACTTTAAAAATAAGTAAAAAATTAAAATGAGCTACAATTTAGACCAAGTCCTTAACAAATGTTTGTGGGCAGAGAGACCTCATTGAAACAACAGCAGTCAATTCCTCGTTATCTTTGCTATTAGAAGAAAGTAATGGAATTCTTCCAAAATAGTGGATAAAGTATAATACTATAATGGATTTCCTCCCCAACCCCCCAAAGGATTTGCCTGCCTAAACTTATTTTTTTTTTTTCTTGTGGTCTAGACCAAATTCTCAATGATTTTGCATCCCTTGTGCACACATTGTAGCTTGGGGATGGGGACCTGACTGGTGTTGACTGAGAGGTTCAAGATGGTCTCAGGATGCAAACTGCCCTTGGGAAATTCACATGCAGATAATGAAGTGGTGGCTGTACCTAAAATATTGATCAAAATGCAATTTAATCTGTGCAATAGGCTTCAGGCTCTGCCTTCTGACCCGGGAACAGCCACAGCAAAGTCAATCAAATGAGGGCCTTTCCTGAAGAGGATAAGCAAGTTTAAGCTTTTATAGTGTTCCCTGGTTTCCTTGTTGAAAACGGAGCTCAAGGCTCCTCAGTTGGAAGAGCATGTGACTTTTGATGTCGGGGTTTTGAGTTCAAGCCCCACGTTGGGTGCAGAGAGACGACTTAAATAAGTAAAATAAAATCTTTTTAAAAAATGTTTTAAAACTTTTTAAAAATGTTTTAAAAACTTTTTAAAAGTTCATGTTTTTAAAAACTTTGTTTTAGTGCTTTAAAGGTAGAGCTAATAACTAATTATTGTTATTTTTATTTTATTTCTCTAGGATTTTATTTAAATTGAAGTTAGTTAACATATAGTGTAATATTGGTTTAAGGAGTAGAATTTAGCGATTCATCGCTTACACATAACACTCAGTGTTCATCCCAACAAGTGCCCTCCTTAATGTCCATCACCCATTTAGCTCATCCCCCATCCACCTCCACTCCAGCAACCTTTCGTTTGTTCTCTATAGTTAAGGATCTCTTCTGTTTGCTCCCCTCTATGTTTTTATCTTATTTTTTCCTTCTCTTCCCCTATGTTCGTCTGTTTTGTTTCCTAAATTCCACATATGAGTGAAATCATATGCTATGGAATATTACCCAGCCGTCAAAAAGAATGAAATCTTGTCATTTGCAACAGTGTGGATGGAACTGGGGTGTATTATGCTAAGCAAAATAAGTTGGTCAGAGAAAGACAATTACTGTTATTGATTTTTAAAAATAAAACCTAGTTTTTAGTCTTTCTCCTTAGGAATCTGCCCCTGTAAGGATAATAGGCTGCCATGGAATAAAATTGGTGAATGTTAAATACACAGGGACACAATTTTATTCTATGCAGGGTTGTTTGCTGTCATAAAGATTTATCAGGGAACAAACAGCCTCAAAGAATCTTTTAGTGTGTTGTTACTATCCTCTTCCGGCTGCGTTTGGTGTATTTTCCTGGTCATCTTATTAATATTGTTAGATTTAGAATACAGAGACTTTTCTACCTCCAAGTGTCTGCCCTTAAAAAAACAAACAAAAGCAAAAACCCAGCAACAAAAAATTAAGACAACTAATAATACTCATACACTTACTTAGAATCAATTATCATACTAAGGAGCCATAACTGCAGTTTCTTACATCTGTTCTGGTCACTATCGGTTGCTCATTTCCCAGCAGATGTATGCAACAGTGAGGCGTCATAGTTTCTAACCTATAATGCTGCTATTATTTCATGTTGAAATTACTCTCTTTTTTAAAAAGATTTATTTAATCACTTAAGTAATCTCTAGACCCAACATGGGGCACAAACTCACAACCCTGAGGTCAAGAGGCACATGCTCTACCAACTGAGCCAGCCAGGTGCCCCACACCTGAATTATTCTCATCTAATTTCCAAAGATCTATATTGGGCCTGTAGGTAGTTAGGGGATGAAGAGGTGTTTGCGATGATTTGGAAGTCTCTGGTTACAACCTGGAAGAAGAATGTCTTTGGTGAAACATGAACCAAATTGTTCTCCTGCTCCTTTCCATTTGCCCTTTGTTTACAGTAAGATTATGCAAATATACCTTTGAGTTGGGGGTGAGGGTAGGGAGAGAAAGTGGTCTCCTTTTTTGTGTTCACTGCTATATAAAAGACCACTGTATAGGCAATTTCGTCTCCTAAAGACGAGACAGTAGATATTCAATTAATGACACTGAAGTTGGATCAAATTATCCTTCCTGCTCTTAGTTCTTCTAAGGAGAACAAAACTCTGCCTTTCCTATCTTCTAGTTCTTACCCACGTAGCAGGCCACAGATTATTATGTACTTTAATTCTACATTAGGTGCTTTTCAGGGGGGAAAACCCCATAGTTTAACCTAATGAAGTGAAACATGTCTGCAATACAACTCAGATGAGATCAGCCATGGTTCTTAATATGTATTTGTGAGATGTTGAAAGTTCTTTCTTTTGATCAGTCAATATGCTTTTGTTTGTTTTTACTGTCTATGTTTTTGCAGCACTATTATTCATGAGATACAACTCATCATGTACTTCGGATGAACAAACAGCGAGGGGTGTTTTTAGTTGACTGCTGCTGCACAATTATCACAAGGAAGAAAATGAAGCAGTATGCTATTTTGGGGTTTCATCAACGTGAAGCTGGTTGTAATTTCAATTTGTGAGATATGGTGAGGAAAATGAAAGTGGGGGAAGGGATGGTGAGGAGGTGAATGGGAAGGGAAGAGCGAAATGGGGTATGATGTTCATTATAAAACCTACGCGACATTATAAATTTTTGACTTGTAGGTCAAAGCCATTTGAAATATGTTAAGGTCTGAGTCTTAAATGATTGACTCATCTGGTATAACTTGTAATAAGATGAATGCTATGTTAATGTCTTATTAGAACAGAATCATTGATGGGGGCGCCTGGGTGGCTCAGTCGGTTGAGCGTCTGGCTTCGGCTCAGGTCATGATCTCACCATTAGTGAGTTTGAGCCCTGCGTCGGGCCCTGTGCTGACAGCTCAGAGCCTAGAGCCTGCTTCAGATTCTGTGTCCCCTCTCTCTCCACCCCACCCCTGCTTGTACTCCGTCTCTGTCTTCCAAAAATGAATAAACATAAAAATAGAATAAAATTTAAAAAAGAACAGAATCATTGGAAACAGTGCCAAAGACTATTTCTGTGGATATTTTCATAAGACAGATCTGGGTGGAAATGGTGATTTGCCTCCTCTGAAGATCCTACAGATCTGAGAGCCTTTGGACACTTGGATACTATGCTAAGTAAGTGTTATGTACTTCATTTAAAAACATATCCTAATGATCAGCAAGGAGCTCCTTATTCTAACCTAAGTTATATAATAGAAGGTGATTTTTATTATTCTGACAATTTTGGGGAGGAAAAATAATTTCCCTCTACCCTTCTGAGTTCTTGGCTGAGACCGTTGTAATAGATTAACAGGAGAAAAACAAATTTATTAACAGGTATACCTCATGTATACACAGGAGACACTCAGGAACAATGAATAACTCTCTGAGGTGTCTTTAGAATTCAGGATTAAATGCTATCTTATAGGAAAAGGGGAGCAGAGATATAGGCCTCTTGGGGGAAAGTGAATGAATTTTTAGGAAAGATAACTGGGCCATTAGAAGAATAGATGAGAGGGGCGCCTGGGTGGCGCAGTCGGTTAAGCGTCCGACTTCAGCCAGGTCACGATCTCACGGTCCGTGAGTTCGAGCCCCGCGTCGGGCTCTGGGCTGATGGCTCAGAGCCTGGAGCCTGTTTCCGATTCTGTGTCTCCCTCTCTCTCTGCCCCTCCCCGTTCATGCTCTGTCTCTCTCTGTCCCAAAAATAAATAAACGTTGAAAAAAAAAAAAAATTTAAAAAAAAAAAAAAAAAAGAAGAAGAATAGATGAGAGGCATGGTAGTTTGTGACAAAGTTTGTCTGAGTGTGGTGTTGACTTGAAGTTTCCTCTCCAGGACAAGAATCATGTTCCTTGGTTGAGGAAACTCCAGGGGAGGGCATCTATGACAACTGAGTTCCTTTTGGAGAATATGTCTTCAGGTAAATAAAGGGAGTTCAGAGAAAGCCCTGCATTTGCTTCTAAGTACCTACAGCTCAAAATATCAATATACCAAAGTAGCATGCCAACAGTGTCCTATTATCCTTTACAATCATGAAAAAAAGAAAAAAAATGTTTTCATGCAGGAGGAAGTGCAAAAAAAAATAGCAAAACCCTCATTTGATATTAACACTTCAAAATGGAAGTTTTGACTGATAGACAGCCAGTAAGTTTTTAGACATATTAACTAGGTCAAGCTTTAAACAATGGATCATTTTATCTGAAATTACTCTATTCATGGTAGGCTTTGTATGAGGTCTGTGACTAGTCATGTCCAAGTTAGTTCTTAGAAAATAGCTCTGGAGCTCATTTGATTGGAAGAAGCATAGAATTCTTCATATCCTTAAACTAGGATGGAAAGAATGCATTTCCAGAACCTGCAAATGCTGAAGATTTCAGTTCTCATCAGTATTTAACATAAGCACTGTCCCTAAACAAATGCAAAGCTATCAGAAAAGGAGTATAGAGATTCAACTCATATCTTCTTACCATTTTTCAGTGGACTTTGCTGCTTACACAAAAAAAAAAATGCTTGGGCATGATGTTCCATGAAAAGAGTAGTCAGCAGAGTGTTATAGGCTTAGGTTGGACAAGGAGAATTTTACAGAGATCAAGTACAGAAAGAACAGAGAAGGAAATTTATACCATTGAATGCCCTTGACCAAAATTGATAATGAGCTGTTTCCTAATGTCATTAATTTCTGAGCTTAATGTCCTTCCAGAAACATTCTTGTGAAAGTCTCGTAGTAAGTTTCATATGATTAAATTATGTTGAGAACAATTATTACATAATGTGGAATTTAAGAAATTCTTTTTATTGAGTGCCTATCATATGCTTGACAAAATAAAGAAAATTTAGCTCCTTTCTCAAGATGCCTTTCATTGGAAGTATTTCTTTCAAAACTCTTGTTTTTGTCAAATAATTTGGGATCAGTGTTGGGATAATATAGAATATTACCTCATTTTATTCAAATATGTATGATATAGGTATCATTTAACAACTATTTTGTAATGCCGGTTATGACTTGAATAAGGAAGATGTTCAGAAACTCTTTTAAAATCAAAGTTAAACCACTGAGGTGCCATTATCATGTGATCTCATTCCTATCTATAAATAACTAGAGCAAAAAAGCACCTGGACCTTCTCTTCCCTTTTTTTGATGGAAAGCTTGGTTGGCATCTTTGCAATTAACTTTTATATTTAGGCTGACTCTGTTATATACTTAACTTTTTGATTCTGACAAGTGTGTATGGTGTAGAATAAAACAAATCAATTATGTTGGGCTTTTCCCACCTAAATTCAATCTCACGCTTTTCTTTGAAATTCTAATATCTCTTTAAATCTGTCTAATTTTATCATTTATATAGAAGGGTTTTGTAAACAACTTCCATATGTAAGCAGTGCTGTTGCCTGTAACAACATGTGGTCATAATATTAATAGTATTTTGTCTTGTGCTTCTGACTCCAGTTCAGCTTGTATGCATCTAGGATTTTCTCTTCTTTTTTTTAAGGTATTAAAATAAGAAAAGATTTTGGCCTTTAAGACTAACGATTTCCTGTTTTTCTTCTATAGTGAAATTAACTGGAAATGTCAATTTAAGTATGTTAATAAAAACTATCAATTTTCTTCTCAAAGATAAAGTCAGAGCAGAGGGAGAAAATGAATGACCAAAGGAAAATTCCATACTAAGGAATGACTTCAATAGCCATTCCTTTTCCTTGAGCGTTGAGCTTGAGATATACCTGTGTTCAAGAACCTAATCTTTAAATACAAAGAGATACTGGCTGCTCTTTGTGCTTCTTGACCTGGTTTTGGTTCATGTATGGTGGAGGTCTTATTAGAATTATGATACAAACAAAAATAATGAATGTGTTTATTTCTATAACTTTAAGTATACAAAACGATGTACAAATACAAATTGGTCCTTAGAACATATTGAAAAGGCTAGGCTGTTATTGTCTCTCTTCTACAGGCGCTCATGTTCAATAAATGCTAATTGCTAAAATGGGAAAACATTTATCTTGTCCTATATAGACGGCGTTCCTCAATTATGTGTGATTAATGCCTTTTTTTCAAGCAGTCGACATCTGCTTTTGATCAGCGAAGGATCATCCAACTTATCAAATGGCTGTTCTGTTCATTTATGTCCAATTCCTACGTGGCCACAGTAGATTCTGTAAAATGTACATTCTTTCTTAGAATGTCTCTACGTCGGGAGAAAACGATGCTTCCCAGATTCTTTGAAGATATCTCATTAGAAAAATCAAAACATGAGTATTCTGTAGAAATTTAACTTTGGAGCTAGAATTGGCAGGAAGCTGATTTAACAATATGTCTGGAGGCAGCTGTGAAGGGCTGTGCAAGTGATTTGCATCTTAGTCCCACTACTTGCCAACTTCTCTGCACCTCACTTTACTCATTTGTAAAATGGGGGAGTTACAGTCCCTACTTTATACTGTTGCGAGGATGGGGATAAAACACTTAAAGCATTTAGAATAATACGTAGCACAGAGCAGGCATTAAATAAATATTAGCTCTCATCTAGGGAGATTTAGAGTGTTATTTCATTACAGATTTAAAAAAAACTAAATTAACAAATTATTTCTTTCTTCAATGTCACTTCACAGTTTTGTAGCAGAAGTTAAAAATGATTTTTTTTTTTAAGTTGTGAGACAATTCTCCAAGTTAACACATTCATAAGTCAGAAAAGACTGACTATAGCAGAATCTGCAACATTACATTTGGTCAAACAAGGGAAATAGTCTTTTATCTCTTCATGTGGAAAAGCTGTATGCAATTAGTGTGTGTGCAGCATATCTTTCTTGGCATTCAAAAGCATTAAAAGAACACTCATTAATTTCCAAGAGAGTTTTGAAAAAATGCTAGTCCCTAGAGTTCAGGCTGCTTTTTTTTAGAAAAATGTCTCAACACAGAGGCATGGAATCTGAAATTAAGAGGACCTGAATACCCAGATTTAGGTATAAACTTTGGACAAGTTATTTAACCTCTCTGTGATCACTTCTAAAATGACAATGATAATGTCTTCTCCTTCAAAGGATAGAATTAAATGAGCTAATGTGGGGCACCTGGGTGGCTCAGTCGGTTAGCGGCCGACTTCGGCTCAGGTCATGATCTCTTGGTCTGTGAGTTCGAGCCCTGCGTCGAGCCCTGCATCGGGCTCTGTGCTGACAGTCAGAGCCTGGAGCCTGTTTCAGATTCTGTGTCTCCCTCTCTCTGACCCTCCCCCGTTCATGCTTTGTCTCTCTCTGTCTCAAAAATAAATAAACGTTAAAAAATTTTTTTTGGGGGGCGCCTGGGTGGCTTGGTCGGTTAAGCATCCGACTTCAGCTCAGGTGATGATCTCACGGTCCGTGAGTTCGAGCCCCGCGTCGGGCTCTGTGCTGACAGCTCAGAGCCTGGAGCCTGTTTCAGATTCTGTGTCTCCCTCTCTCTCTGCCCCTCCCCCGTTCATGCTTTGTCTCTCTCTGTCTCAAAAATAAATAAACGTTAATAAATAAATAAATAAATAAATAAATAAATAAATTTTTTAAATAAATGAGCTAATGTGTAGCAGTGTGACCCCTAAATCGTAAATTAAAACTTCTGAATTCAAACTACTTTTATTTTGTAAGCATATCTCCTTTGAGGATATAAAATTGTTTCACTGACTAGAAACATACTTTTTTTTTTTTTAATGTTTATTCATTTATTTTGAGAGAGAGAGAGAACACGTGAGCAGGGGAGGGGCAGAGAAAGAGGGAGAAAATTCCAAGCAGGCTCCTCGATGTCAGCGCTGAGCCAGACTCAGGGTTCAATTTCACCAACTGTGAGATCGTGACCTGAGCTGAAATCAGGACACAGATGCTTAACCAAGTGAGCCACCGAGGCGCCCCAACCAGAAACATTGAAAATTTAACAAATGCTGCAAAAACTAATCAATTATAAGCTAAACTGTACTCACTGAAATTTGAGTAAGAAATTTCAAAATAAGCATTTTGTGCTATTTACAGAAGTCAAATAGCATATACTACTTCTGGTCTCATCTAAAAAACTTCCAGAGAGGGGCGCCTGGGTGGTTCAGTTGGTGAAGTGTCTGACTCTTGATTTCTGCTCAGGTCAGGATCTCACGGTTGGTGGGTTCGACCCCTGCATCAGGCTTCCTGCTGAATGTAGAGCCTGCTTGGGATTCTCTTTCTCTCTCTCCCTCTCTGTCCCCACCCTGCTCTTGAGCACGTGTGCTTACTTTCATGTTTATAACTTGTTTACTATTTTGACTTTTTTTCCAGATGACATTTAGAAGTTACAGGTAAGTAATATTGCATGATTGAAGCACTGGTTAGCTAGAATTACTAATGGAACAGTGGCATATTTTCTGTACACATTTCTCTTTAATATGCCTTTGCCACTCACAGCCTTCCTGCTCTTTGAGGGAATTACTTTTGGAGAATCACTTGGTTTTAAATACTGACCTATTTCACAGTTCTCACAAACAGGTGACTTGTTATAATATTCAGCCAATTTTCTATTTTATGGTAGGAAAATCACTAAACACAGCCAAATATACACGTTAGTTTGCAACGTTGCAACAACTAGATTTAAAGTGAACACTGCACTGTAGACTGATCTTTTAGTCAATAGAGAGGAATTCAGAGCTACACCTTCAGGATATAAACAGGGGAAATTCAGTCTTTCAAAAGGCAAAGGATAACTCTACTGAGTTCAAAGGATTTAATGACTTCATTACACATAGTAGTAGGCATTTAATATCAATGCAAAAAGAGTCCAGACTTTTTTTCATTAAAAGGCGGTAACATGAAAATACCTGGCTGTTCAAGTGTTTGTTTGTTTTAATGTACTTGTATTCAGGTATTCCTGGTCACAGAATTGCTGGCAACTGAGAGATATACAGAGGTTTTTAAAATTCAAGTTTCCATAACTGTGGAGTTGCTCTTTATATCTGAGTGAGGCTTGATAGAGCCTACACAGGAATTGCAAAGTGATATGGCAGACAAAAACGAAATACATTTGAAAAGACTATTTTCTTATGACTTACATTCTCCTGGAAGTTAAGAAAAAAAAAAACTCCTTAAAAAATTTTTTTAATGTTTATTTATTTTAGAGAGACAGAGTGTGTGGGAGGGGCAGGGAGACACAGAACCAGAAGCAGGCTCCAGGCTCTGTATTATGACCTGAGCTGAAGTCGGACACTTTCTGAGCCACCCAGGCGTCACCAATAAAGCTCCTTTTAAAAGAAATAATGTTACTCCCCTTCCATCAAAACAGCCCTAAACAATATCCTTTACTACTGGTTGTCAGAACAAGTATCTGCTTTTATAGGATTATCTCACCTCATTCTGTCAACTTTGGGTTAAGACTTTGTTTCTTCTGCTTCTAACCATATCAGCACAATCATAGAGGGTATTTAGGGTCCAAGTGGGGGTGTTGAGCTGTTGTTTGGGGTGGACCTAATGCAACATTTTTAGAGATCAAGAGCATTTTCTTTCACACTAGTCCAAAGAAACATTTTGCCTATCTACATTCCATTGCAGGTTCAAGTGGCTAAGATAGCTTCTTTTTCCATTCACAAACTGTTGAAATCGTATGTCAGATTTACATTTCGACAAAGGATGGCCCCTATTAACCATCCTTTTCACTTGCAACAAAAGCTGTCGAGGGTATTAAAAAGAGGATTTTTGTAAAATACACACATGGCCATGGGTATGTAAAAATACAATCACTCATATATTTATGAATATCATAAGACAAGTACGATCTCTTCAAATGTATTTGATTTTCTTTACCACACCATTTTCAGTATTTGTGAGCACCTACTTTGTACCTAGTGCAGAGCTCCACATTAGCAATTTAAGGTGAAAAATGTAGTCCTGCCGTTTTGGTTGAGTGGAGGGGGGGAGGGGGGCGGAGACCACAGAAATAACAGCAATACATCATGGCTTTGATACAGGATATACACAGGACGTTGAGGGTGCATTTCTGTTCAGTAATATAAGAGAATGGAGACACTGAGGGATGCAATGAAGAAAATAGTTTAGAGAATCCTAAAGGTAATGCGCTGAATTGACAACTAGAGGTCTATAAAACTCTGCAAGAGAATTCAGCTCTTTATGCTTAAACAAGCTCCTGAAATAGGATTATAGATCTGTAAATCTGTGAGATTTCCTGAATTAGAAGTCTAACCATAAAAGTTTAGTCGCTCAACAGCCTAGGTCAAAAACAAAAAACAACAAAAAAAAACAACCTCTCTAGGGTTTTCCATATCAGTTTGTTGCTAATTCCTGAGCGAGAAGTACATTCTCGCTTAGTAGTACATTCTAGTTTAGAGCTAGAATGTTTTGACGTGTAATGCTAGGGAAGCAACTTCCAGTAAACTGCCTCCAATCAAACCTAACGTTGCTTTGTAGAACTATGCTCAGACCATGCAGGTTTGTTTTTTTTTTTTTTTTAACTGAAATCACAGTAGGCTCTTTTTCTTGTCCAACCCTAAAAGGTAGTCTTCATTTATCACTACACTTGTTACCACTAGGACTTTGTCTTTTAACTCAAACCTCTGGGGGCTATATAGCCTGGACAATTAAACGAAAAGACATCTCTGCTGGAGATAAGCTCCACCTGTTGAGGTCAATTAGTTTACTGGGCTGGGCTGCTTCTTCCCTCTAGGTAGGGATGGACTGCAAGCACGCCCTCTCTAGCGAAGAGCCTACCCGGGAGGCACTTAGGTGGTTAACAGCAAACAGCTGCAACATCTGCCCGCTGGCGGCTGGCCCTCCCTGCTCGTCGAAGGGCGAGGGGGGGGGGACCGCATGGCAGCCGCAACGACACTGCACAAAAGGCAGCACCTATCTCAAAGACACTTCGGCTTTCCGCGGACAGCCGCGCAGCTCCCGGCACAGGGGCCTCCGCCTAGAGGGCGCGGGCGACGCGGGCCGGGGGTGAGCCCAGGTGCGGCGAGGGGGAGGAGGGCTCCGCCACGCGCCAAGGAAGAAAGCCTGACTCATGTCGTATCGTGGCGGTGGCGGCGGGCTCCTGGGAACTGAAACTCGTGATGCTGTTGCTGCGGAGAAAAGCCTCATTACCCATTCCGCGGGCGGGGAGGGGGGCGGGGGGAACACCATCCAGGACGCGTACGCCAGAGACCCAAGGCTCCAGCAGCCTCCGCGGGCCCCACCCCACCGCGCCCCTTCCCCTGCCGCGTGCCCGCGCGCGCGTGCGCGCGCACCGGCCGCGTGAGAGAACAGAGCGGACACACCTAACCTGCGCGCGCCCCCACCCTGCCCCACCCCCCACTCAGGCCGCAACTCACTGGCCGACCCGGATTCGCTCCCCCGGCCGAAATTCCCCACCCCCACCACCCTCGGCGTCGGCGCCGCCGCGAGTCTTCGGCAATTTCCGTCGGGAGACCCAGCACTCGGCAAGGCCCGAAGCCCCGCCGCCTCCTTCTTCGCCGGACCCGGCTTTATGTCTGCGGCGCCGGGGCGCATGCGCAGACGCCATCTTCCCTCCTTCTCCTTTGCTTGCCCCCTCCCCCCGCCACCACCGCCGCCGCCTCCTCTCGCCGACGGTCGCCCCTCCTCCTCCTCCTGCGCTCGGGCGCTGGTCCCTCCTCTCCCGTTGCCGCGAGAGACTGGGGGATACGGTGGAGCCGGAGAAGAGCACTAGTAACAACCACCACAGCCCCCCCCCCGCCGCCCCCCCTCGGCACCCACCCACTCACCCGCCCCGTTTGCCGACACCGACCAACCCCACCTCTCGTTCCTTTGAACGGCGTCGGCTGCAGTCGCTTGCACCAGCCCGTCTGGCCACCAACGCCGCCGAGAAAGGAGCCGCCGCTGCCTGCGGCCCCCTCCCGCCCGGGCCGCGGGAGCAGCAGGGTGAGGACGAGCCGGCTGAGGAGGAAGAGGACAGGAGCAGCTCGCACCCCTCTGCGCTAGCGCACATCCCGCCGCCCTCCGGGGAGGCTCGGGCGCCGGCCCCTTCCTCCCCGAGGACGTGTGCCGAGCCGAGGCGCCTGCCCTGAGGGAGGAAAATGCTCGGGCTCCATGGCTGCCAGTGATGGAGCGGTCCCTGGGCTCCCGCTGCCAGTGCCGCCGCCGCGCCCCGGCCGTGCTCCGCGAGGACCCGGCGTCTCTGCGCGCCCGCCCGCGCCTCGTTGCTGGGCTCACCGTACCGGGCGCCCCGCCGCCGCCCCGCTCCGAGCCTCGCCGCCCCGGCCCCAGCCGCGGCCAGCGTTTGCTCACGGAACAGCCGCCGCGAGCCCAGGGGGTTTGAAAGGGTCCGAGGGGCGTGGGGGGAGGGCCGGGCGGGGACAGCGGGGCCGGGAGGGGAGGTTTGAGCGACACTGAGCTCGGGGCTCGCCGGCGGCGGCGGCGCTGGGGGTGGCGAGGGGAAGGCGACACTCGCTCCGCGCTGCTTTCGTGCAGAGCGACCGGGAGGGTTTTGCAGCGGCCGCCGCCGCCGCCGCCGCCGCGGCGGGAGGAGGGGTTGAGGTGGCTTTTGAGTTGTCGGGAGAAGGTGGGCATTTCTCGGTTTTCCCACCCCCTCCACTTGTCTCCCCCTTGCCTTGTCTTCCCCTCCCTCCTGCCCCGCACCCCACGTGAAGCGGAATATAAAGGGGGGTGTGAGACTAGAGGGGAAAGTGAATGGCGAAGGACTGAAGGGGTCCCCCCTTCGGATCCCTGGCCGCCCTGTTCACCCTCGTTCATCCTCCCTTCCCGAAGCTCGCCCTCGAAGGCAGGAGCGGCCGGCGCCTTCGGCTGAGGAGGAGGAGAAGGAGGAACCGCGCCGGGCGGAGCGTCAGGTCCCGTTTTCCTCCCCGGCGTCTTGAATACAAAGATTACGGTGCAGAAGGAAATTGCACTCGCCTCCTCCGCCCCCCGGTACCCGACACAATGCACCAGCCGCCTGAGTCCACCGCCGCGGCGGCCGCGGCCGCTGCAGACATTAGTGCTAGGAAGATGGCGCACCCGGCAATGTTCCCTAGAAGGGGCAGCGGTAGTGGCAGCGCCTCTGCTCTCAATGCAGCAGGTACCGGCGTTGGTAGTAGTGCCACATCTTCCGAGGATTTTCCGCCTCCGTCGCTGCTCCAGCCGCCACCTCCTGCAGCATCTTCTACGTCGGGACCACAGCCTCCGCCTCCACAAAGCCTGAACCTCCTCTCTCAGGCTCAGCTGCAGGCACAGCCTCTTGCGCCAGGCGGAACTCAAATGAAAAAGAAAAGTGGCTTCCAGATAACTAGCGTTACCCCGGCTCAGATCTCCGCCAGCATCAGCTCTAACAACAGTATCGCAGAGGACACCGAGAGCTATGATGACCTGGATGAGTCTCACACGGAAGATCTGTCTTCTTCCGAGATCCTTGATGTGTCACTTTCCAGGGCTACTGACTTAGGGGAGCCTGAACGCAGCTCCTCAGAAGAGACTCTGAATAACTTCCAGGAAGCTGAGACACCTGGGGCAGTCTCTCCCAACCAGCCCCACCTTCCGCAGCCTCATTTGCCTCACCTTCCACAACAGAACGTTGTGATCAATGGGAATGCTCATCCACACCACCTCCATCACCACCATCACATCCATCATGGGCACCACCTACACCATGGGCACCACCATCCATCCCATGCTGGTGTGGCCAGTACATCCATTCCTGGAGGGCCACCCTCCAGTCCAGTATCCAGAAAACTCTCTGCAGCTGGAAGCTCTGACAGTGTTCTAGCAGCGGCCCCAACTTCTGCTGTATCATCGGTGGCTCACCTGCATCTGTAATGACTAATATCCGTGCTCCAAGTACTACTGGCAGTATAGGTATAAGTTCTGTTACTGGCACTAATACAATGAGTAATGTCACCATTACTGCCGTGGGTAGTTTTAATCCTAGTGTGACAAGCAGCATACTTGGTAATGCTAATATAAATGCAAGCAATATTCCTAGTGCTGCTACTGTGAGTGTTGGGCCTGGAGTTAGCAGCAGTGTTAATGTGAATATCTTGAGTGGCATGGGCAATGGTACTATATCTTCCCCCGCTGTTGTTAACAGTGCCCCCAGTGCAGCTGCAGGGATGACTGCGGGGTCCCTTTCAGGTCAGCAGCAGCCACCAACAGTTAACACGTCAAGGTTCAGAGTTGTGAAGTTAGATTCTACTTCTGAACCCTTTAAAAAAGGCAGATGGACTTGCACCGAGTTCTATGAAAAAGAAAATGCTGTACCTGCTGCAGAAGGTGTGGCGATAAATAAAGTGGTGGAAACTGTAAAACAGAACCCGACAGAAGTGACTTCGGAGAGGGAGAGCACTAGTGGGAGTTCAGTGAGCAGTAGTGTCAGCACACTGAGTCACTACACGGAGAGTGTGGGAAGCGGAGAGATGGGAGCCCCTACTGTGGTGGTGCAGCAGCAGCAGCAACCAGCTCTTCAAGGTATGGCTCTTCCCCAGATGGATTTCAGTAGCACTGGTCCCCAGAGTATTTCAGCAGTTAGCATTCCACAGAGTATTTCTCAGTCACAGATCACGCAAGTACAATTACAGTCTCAAGAACTGAGCTATCCTCAAAAGCAAGGTCTTCAGCCAGTACCTCTACAGGCCACTATCAGCGCTGCAACTGGTATCCAGCCGTCACCTGTTAGTGTGGTTGGTGTAACTTCAGCTTTAGGTCAGCAGCCTTCCATTTCCAGTCTGGCTCAACCCCAACTACCGTATTCTCAGACGGTTCCTCCAGTGCAAGCTCCCCTTCCAGGAGCACCACCCCAACAGTTACAGTATGGACAACAGCAGCCGACTGTCTCTACCCAGATGGTCCCAGGCCATGGTAAATCCGTGGCTCAGAATCCAGAGTATGTGCAGCAGCAGCCGATTCTTCAAACAGCAGTGTCCTCCGGACAGCCCAGTTCTGCAGGAGTGGGAGCAGGAGCGACAGCGATTCCTACGGCTCAGCCACAGAGTATCCAGCTGCCAGTGCAGCCCTCGGCAATCCAAGCACAACCTGCAGGGGCATCTGGCCAGCCTGTTGGCCAGGCTCAAACAGCAGTATCTGTTGTACCTACTGGCAGTCAAATTGCAAATATCGGTCAACAAGCAAACATACCTACTGCAGTGCAGCAGCCCTCTACCCAAGTCACACCTTCGGTTATTCAGCAAGGTGCTCCTCCATCTTCACAAATAGTTCCACCTGCTCAAACTGCGATTATTCATCAGGGAGTTCAAACTAGTGCGTCAAGCCTTCCTCAACAATTGGTCATTGCACCCCAGAGTACCTTGTTAACTGTGCCTCCCCAGCCACAAGGAGTAGAATCGGTAGCTCAAGTTGTTTCGCAGCCGTTGCCTGCAGTTAGTCCTTTGCCCTCTGCTAGTAGTATTTCTGTTACAAGTCAGGTTAGTTCAACTGGTCCTTCTGGAATGCCTTCTGCCCCAACAAACTTGGTTCCACCACAGAATATAGCACAAACCCCTGCCACTCAAAATGGTAATTTGGTTCAAAGTGTTAGTCAACCTCCCTTGATAGCCAGTAACATAAATCTGCCTTTGGCACAACAGATACCACTAAGTTCTACTCAGTTCACTGCACAATCATTAGCTCAGGCAATTGGAAGCCAAATTGAAGATGCCAGGCGCCCAGCGGAACCCTCCTTAGTTGGCTTACCTCAGACTATCAGTGGTGACAGTGGGGGAATGTCAGCAGTTTCAGATGGGAGTAGCAGCAGCCTAGCAGCCCCTGCTTCTCTTTTCCCGTTGAAGGTGCTACCGCTGACGACACCCCTGGTGGATGGCGAGGATGAGAGGTAAGATCATGCCATGTTTCTGCAGACATTCAACAAATTCAGAGTTAATTTATTTAGTAGCTGTATAGATGCACAAGATTTGTCGAAAGCATTACATATTTTTCCATTTTTGTATGTGAAAATGCATTTTTGTGGTAAGTTTCCTAGAGCAAGAGTGTTATGGAATGGTTTCAGAGTGGATAGCAAATGGGTGTAAGTAATATGTAAACTACTTGACAGTAGTTACTGAATATTAAGTATAGGTTTAGGGGCACCAAATGGCTTTTGTTATTTATAAAATGCTTTTTGAAAAGATTGAAAAGATTACTAACAAAATTTTTGCTAAGCCATATAACATTTAATCTATTCACTTGAATTACTAAATCCTTATGAGCATCTCTTGAGTGGGGGTTGTGGTTCCCACGGTCGTTTCTCCTTTGCTAGGTTGGGCAATCCTTTTCACTTCTACTGTGTTTGATCTTAGTCTGTGGAAGATAATGTTACGTGCTTTTCTTAGACATTGTAGGAAAGATGACCTAGTCTCGGTTTTATAGGTTGCCCTCACAGACTGTAATTAACCAACTTTTGTGTACTTATTTAATGGTCATTTTATTTGAACAGAACAGGAATGGGAATCTTAAAAAGTATGTTGGGGGGGGGGCAGGAGGGTAAACACTGTCAAAATAACCAAATTTATCTTTGATAGTAGTGTCCTGTACATTTTTTTTTCTTTGTATAGATCAAGGTGGTAGCCATTTTAAAGAGTAGGAAAAGTCTTGGAGGGTTGAATTTATAGACGCATGAACATAAGACTTTGCTCCCCTGCTAATCTACTCCACCTGTTCCCTTCGTTGCCAAAAAAAAAAAAAAAGAAAAGAATAAAAACATAGTCAAAATACATTATTAAGCCACTAGTGTTTTCTTACTTGAATTGGAAATAATGCTTTAAATACGCTATTGATTCCAATTGTGTCTTTGAAGCTGACTGCAAAAGTGAAATCTCTAATGATTCTACATTGCTTTAAACTAAGTTGAATTTTAAAGGAATGTTCTTTTCACAGATTTGCTGGTCTGTGACTAACCTTGATCAAAATAGTATCATAGGAGTTAATGACAAAGGCTATTCATTTTAACTGTGGAACTCTGAATAAGCTCTAAAGATATTTAATTATTTTAGTATTAGTTGGAGATTTTTGTGATTGAACTTTCACCAAGCTAATTGGAAATTTATATTCTAAATGTGTACTTTTGGTTTTCACTTTGGAAAAATTGAGGGCATTCCAAAAGAATTACAGTTTTAGAAAAAGAACAAAGACCAAATGTTGCAGTGAGGTTTTCATGATAAACATTTTTAAGTTACTTTACAGATGTAAGGCAAAGGCATGGTTAATTGAAATAATTTAAAATCTTGTCTTTTAAGATTTTTGTAATTTTTCCAGTAATCATATAATTAAAACCTTGTTACCGAACCAAATGTAATCTGTATCTTGTGTACAAAACTGTCCTTAAAAGGTAGAGCTCTTTTAGGGAGGTAGTTTCCTTAATAGTCATTATAATCATCGATAAAAGTTTGTTTCATATGCTAATATTATCTGTAATTGCTAATATTCATAATTTTAAAGAACTACCCCAAATATTAATGTTTTCTGAGTCTAAGAGGCATGATCGAGTGAAGCCCCTAAAAAAGGTATATTATGTGGATACTAAATTCAGAGAAATAAAAGACAGATGAAATGCACAAATGAAAACCACACATTTTGAATTGAAACCTGCCATGATTTTTGTTAATTACCATTTGTGGTCTCCTGACATGACTTTCTCCTTTTTCTCCCCTGGTGGTAGGGCATGATAGAGCTTTCCACAACTTACTTTTCCAGGCAATTAAAGTCAGATGTTGCTACTTACAGTTAGGTTTTTTAATTGTAGGGATAGAGGCCCAATTTAAGATGTTTAGTACAAAATTAATTTTTCCATATAGGAACTGAGATGAAGATCATTTAGGGACAAATTATGTAGAAAGGTTTGGAATTTAAGGGACGAAAAGAGATACTGAGAAGTATGATCAAGTACTGGCATAAAGTAAGTTGAGTTGACGCTACCTGTTTCGAATTTACTACATTTTTGATCCTTTGTTAGTTAACATCAAAGTTGAGTCATCAAAACCAGAAAATTTTTGATTCAGAGGCATCCTTTAAATGCTAAAAAATTAAAATGTTTCACCCCTAAAATACCTATAAAGGTCAAAAAGGAACACATGCATATTATTTTCTTTACGGTGTTTTACTGCACATTATTTCTTTTATCACTAAAGTTTGGAAAAAGAAAAGTTTCATTTAAGTTTGCCTTTGGAAGGAAATTTGAGACTATCTACGAGAAAAGTGATAACGATTAAAAAAAATTCTTTTTACTTTTTCTTCCCATGATAGCTTCCATGTCACTTGCATTGTCTGGGGCTTGGTCACCAATTTCTGTCTCATGGGAGAAAGGGGTACATTATAATTTCAATATTATGACTTAAAAACCATGTTAACAGTGAAACTTTGGCGGTAAGACAAATGAAAGGTGGTTGTTCTTTAGTCTTCTTTTGAAATAATACTCTTAACACTTTCAAATTTAAAATGTTTATTAGACATGTGGAAAATGATTTCAATTGATCACGGGGCAACACTAAAACTTAGAAACATGGATCAGGCATTAAGATTATGTATCTTTTTTTTTAAAGCTCCTTGAAAAAAATCTTAATGTCTTATTTTAGCCTTTGATATGAAGTCACCTTTATAACACAGTGGAGGTGTAGGTATTCCACACTGGTCTGTAGTCTTTTGTGTTTTGCAACTATTAGTACAGCCTCTTGTGTGAAATTGGTCAAACTTCTGTTCATCCTTCAAGACTCCGTTCAGAAACGTTCCCTCTGAAGCAGTGTCTTCACCCAGGGAATGTTTCCTTAACACTTTGTAGTGCTCCTCTATTGAACGCACTGCACACATTCAATTATAATTATGTTCCACATAAGACACTGAGTTCCTCAAGGACAAGAACTAAATATTTTTTGGACAAATTAATGAGCAGACCTTTCTCTTTTTTTCTGTCACAATTTACAATTTATATTATCCCTTGTGTTAAGCACAGCTGTTAGAGATACAGGATCATATAAGTTATGCAATAAATTGAAGAGAAAAGAACAAAAAGACTTTTTGTACCTCTTTCACCTCATCATTATTTGAGGTGAATTGATATCTATTTTTTAAATACAGTGCATGTTATATAGTAGGCCCTCAAATATTTATTAAAGAGGAATAAAAGTTTTCTTATCTATGAAATAGGAGTAATACTCATTTTGCCTACTTCTGAGGATGCCAACATTAGATAAAATAAAAGTACTAAATTGTACATTTTAATTTTATTTAGGTTGTACCTCCACAACTTAAAGAGTCAAATAATTTACATGGTTATCAAAACAAACAAAAGCTTCCTGCCCCCTTCCTTTCCGTGTTTCCATTCCCCAAAGCAGTCACTTTTATCTCTTTCAGATGATTGTTATGTTTACCTCCTAGTTGTAAACAACATGCTTGTATTGTTACTCCATATGTAACATGGCTAGATGGTTAGGAGCATAGATTCTGGAATAGGACTATTTAGGTTTGAACCTAGTTGTATGTAACATTGGGCTACTTAACCTCTCTATGCCTCATGTTGCTCATTTCAATAAATGGGGATAGCAGTACCTACCTCAGGGTTGTTACAGGAAATGAATTTGGAAAGCCCTTAGAACTGTGTCTAACTCACATGCCCTACATAGTGTGTGTTAAATAAAATACTTTGTGCTTGTGTTTTGGCTTTTTGAACTTCTGGATAGAAAATGAAAATTTAACTTTATCACCTACTCAGCTGATCCCCCTTCCTCCAAGTACCCTTTCCTCTGAATAGCTATGATTACATCATTGTTGATCATTTAGTATTCTTATAAAATACCACTCTTCATGTCCTGTACAATGTACTGCCCTTGCCTACCTCCTTCCACCCCATCCCAGCTATCTAGTACATGTAATGTACTAGAATATAGTATATTATTTCTATATACTACTTAGGATAAGTTTTCTGTTTCTTCCAAATTCTGTTTCCCCCATTTTTGTATGCCTTTCTACCCATTTTTGCTTTGCCTTTTGTGATAGAGCCTTTCCTCAGAGGTCTGGTAATTCTTGGTCATCTGCTTGCACTTTAGGAGACTAAAGAGCTTATCTAGTCTCAGTGTGACTTATTGACTGTCTTACCATAGGGTGATCTGGCTGAAGTTCAATGTCTCTGCCCCACCCGGGGTTAGTTTTTTCTGTAATTATCACTAATTCAACATTGCATCAAATGTCTCTTGAGATGTTCAGACATATCAGGTGTTATCAATTTTATCTTCCTTAGGCAGTCTCTTATATTCCTCTGACCTCCATTTTGGACCTAATTGTGTTCTAGACCTTGGTACACATCCATTATTGTGGGATTCCCTTCACTTTCTCCTGTGGTTGGATTTCATTTTGCAGTGATCCTTGTCATGTTCATTCTTGGCTTACTTGATGTTTTAAAATGGTTTTAGGGGTGTCTGGCTGGCTCAGTCAGTAGAGCATGAGATTCTTGATTTCAGAGTCATGAGTTTGAGCCCCACATTGGGGTAGAGATTACTTAAAAAAAAAAAAAAAAAAATTTTTTTTTAAGGAGTGCCTGACTGGTTTAGTTGGTAGAGCACACGACTCTTGATCTCAGGATTATGAGTTTGAGCCCCATGTTGGGTGCAGAGATTCCATAAAGCTAAAATCTTTAAAAGAAAAAATGATTTGAGTTTACCCTGACACTTAAGATGGTTTGGTTAGGTAAAGAATACTACATTGTAAAATTGTATTATTTTATAATTTTGCTCCATTGCTTTCTAACTTCCATATTCCTTTTGAGAAGTCTGAAGCCATTCTGATTTCTTATATATTGTATGTGACCTGTATATTTATGTTTTGTTTTTCCTTTTTTTCTGACTTGTTTACCCTTCTCTCTCTTGCCCTCTCTCATTCTTTAATGCTCTGAAAGCGTTTAAGGTTGAATCTGTTTTCAGTGTTCCAGTGTTGAAATTTTACAGTGATGGTTCCTTGGGTAGGTTTCTTTTTACCCTCAGTGTTGCTGAGTACTTGGTATGCCCTTTTAGTCTGGAAACATCTTTTAATTCTGGGACTTTTTCTTGAATGAGGTCTTGATTATTTCTTTCCATTTTCTTTTTTTTTTTTTTTTTTTCCTTAAATTCCTTATTAGGATAATGGACCTTTTTGACTTCTGATTTTCTTGTATTTTCTTTCCTATTTTCTATCTCATTTTCTTTTTTGCTCTACTTCTATTAAATTTTCTATATTACCATATATTTAATTTCCCAAAGCCTTTGCTTTTTGTTTTTTTGCCTTTGCCCCTTTTAAATCGTATCCTGTTCTAATAACAATTGTACTTTCTCATAGCTGTCTGAATATAAATGTTACTTTTTTTTTTATTTAAAGATTTCTTCTCCCTGTGTGACCTGTGTCCTCCTGGTTTGTTTTTTAGTTTGTATTTGTTTTGGTCTTTATCTGTCATGTTCTATAGCCTTTCCTTAGTTGGTGGTTGTGTGTGAGTAGGGGAGTAAAATGCTAATTAGAAATCCTCAGTGAGACTTGTTAGCTTTACTTTATGGTAACCAGGCTGGGCTGTGTGGTTGGAGCACTTTTGATGTCAGTATCTTCATGCCTTTCCTCTGAGCTGGTTAGATGTCCTGTAGAAGGCTCTTTCTTGCTTGGAGGTGCAGGTTGTGGGGGATATAGGAGGGGAGTTGGGTAAAAGGTCTTGGTAGAATCTCAGCTTCCCTATATATATTTATTTCTTCAGTCACCCTGTTTTCAGTATGTTTTCTTGCCTACAGCTGTACCTGATTTTTTTGAAACTTGGAATATTTTGTTTTATATTTTCCAGACAACATATTTTCAGTTTTTTTGTTGGGATTGGTGAGGGGGCAGTTGGGATCAGTGGGGCTGGTTACTTGTTAAACAGACTTTTAAACAGTCTTCCTTATTTTAGCTCCCTCTCTCCCCCATATCCCACTTCGGATGTACGTGGTACTGCCAATTGCTGAGTCTTTTGGGGATTTTACAGTTTAAATTGGGTTTGTTCTTGGCTTTCTCCACTGTTTGCTAAAGATTTGATTTTCGAGTGTTTGCTAAGTCATTTGTCACTCAACCATCTGCTTTCCAGCTTCCAAATTTTTGTTGCTATTGTCTTTTTACCCGTTCTGTCATTTTTTATGGGCTTATGTCTTTATATCTTAAAAATTCATTTTTTTTTGGAAATTTAGTGGTGTTTTTAGAAAAGGAGTATAAAATAGATGTGTTTACTATCATTATGCACCTGTCTTAACTGTAGAATACTGCACAATTAAATGTAAAAAATGATACTAATTTTAATAAAGTCATTGCTTCAAGATTTGATCTATAAGAGTATATAAATTTTAAGAGTCGAATTGCTTGGCTTATATCCAGTAGAAATAAGAATAGTATATAACGCAGTATTTCACTTCACAGAAGTGATTAGAAATGTTAGGATAAGCTTCAGTTAATATTTATTAACATGTTAAGCCAATTCAACAGCCTTATGAGTTAAGTTTTTTCTGTTTTACTGGTGAATAAACTGAAGCTTACTTAGTTTATTAGAGAGGTGGGATTGTCTCAGGTTACATACATAATACTAAAACAGCTAATAATAAAAATAATTTTTCTAATTAAAAATCTTCTGGTATTTCTGATAAAGCCAACAAGATGCCCATAAATACATCAGAGTGGCTGAAAACCTGAAAATAGGCAGGCTTCTTTGATTTGTGTATTACTACCAGTAACAGAATTACCGTAGAACATACCGACGTTTACCTATAAGCCCTTGGTGAGAAAAAAGGTGTTTAAAGTCATCACACTGGTGTGCCTGGCATGCAAGACATTCAAGTGTTAAATGAATTAATTTTAGTATGTTTTTTTTGAAAATCGTATGAAAGTTATCTTTTCAGGAAAACCATTTTAATTTCCTAATAATTTAAATTCAGTCTTTGTAGAACTGCAAAACAAGTAGATTTTGTTTCTTGTATAGGAAGTTGAATTTAAAAATTTGAAACTATGCAAAGCATGACCCGTTGTGGTGCTGCAATATTAGAAGCATGCTGCAATGTTAGAGCTCTGCTGGTTGGTTTTTGCTGCGTCACCATGGTGTTAGCATTGAATATGTCATGGTAAGAGTATGCTTTCATGGCTCATTAAAAGAAATTACATGAGGGGAAAACAGTTTAAAGCATGTTTACATTATTTTAAAGAGCTTTATGTAATTAGTTTTAGAATCTAGGTTGACTTTTTTTTCTAGTCTCACATATATTTACGTGTCCTTCCTTCCACTCTTTCTTCTTCACCAGTTTGACCTGGAAATCATAACTTGGATTTTCAGTGTCATTGGGCCTAGATGAGCCTTGTTTTTCCTTTCTTGAAACATTCTCCTTTGCTTTCAGCGATCCCCTGGTACAGTTTCTTCCCACCTTTCTGGCCACTTTTTTTTCAGTCTCTTTCAGATTCACCTATTCTCTCAGATTCAGTGTTGGAGTTCTTTTGAATTTCTGAGTCCTCTTCACACTTACTGCCTTTTCCCTGAGTAATCATCTGCTGCATGGCTTTAATACCGCCTGTATGCTATCCGTTTCTGAATGCGCACCACTAGCCCACACTTCTCATTGCATGTTAGAATGATCCAGTTATCTGCCTTCATAAAACAGCTCTGCATGTATTCTCATAGGCCTCTCAACAGATCATAAACTTCTCTCTTTCTTCATTACCTAACTTCTCAAATTTCTTTCTGCTCTGTCATCTTCATTTTAATAATTATTTCTTTTTTGCTTGTTGTAAATTTTTTTTAAATTCTAGTTAATATAGTGTAATAATGGTTTCTGCAGTAGAATTTAGTGATTCATCACTTATGTACAACACCCAGTGCTCATCTCAACAAGTGCTCTCCTTAATGCCATCACCCATCTAGCCCATCCCCGCACCTAACACCCCTCCAGCAACCCTCAGTTCTCTATTGTTAAGAATATAATTATTACTTCTTACTAATTCTTCACTTTAGAAACTTGAGAGCCATTCTTGATAGCTCCCTTTCCCTCACCCTCTACATCCTTACCATAACCTTTAAAATATATCCTGAATTTATCCCCTTCCCCCACCATTGCCACAACTCTTGTCTAAGATAACAAGATAATATATTTACCTCTTCAAGTACTGCAGTAGCTTACTCACTAGCCTCTTGCATACATTCTTGGGTTTGTCTAATATTATCTTGTAGTCAGAATGATATTCTTAAAATAGAAATCTGTTCAGATCACTCACTTACCCAACACCCTTTAAAGCCTTCCCATTCTTTGAAAGTAATTACTTTTTGCTTTTGCTTCTTGCCAGCATATTTTGCCACTTTCCCCCTGACTTTCAGTTTCCTTCTTTCAGTTCCTCAAGTTGCCATCCATTCTTACTCTTCCTCTAGGGTTAGGCACACACTGTTCCTTCAACCTGAACATCCCCTGTGTCACCTTCCCTCCATTCTTTCTTAAAGTTTAACTGTCACTTTTTTATACAAATTTTTATTTTATTTCTAGTACAAGTAACATGCAGTGTTAGTTTCAGGTATACAATATAGTGATTTAGCAATTCTGTGTGTTACTCAGTGCTCATCATAGTAAGTGTACTGTCACTTTTTGATAGGCCTTTTCTGACATAACAATCTAAACTCAGGTTCTTTGTAAGTACTTAATAGTACCTTGATTATTTATAGTGTTTATTACAGTTTAATGATTTTCTGTGCATATGTGATTATGTGATGATTTTAAGCTTCATGGACAGAGATGTTTGATTTGCTATTATATATCCAAAGTATATTTCAGTGCTTAACAGGTGGATGCTTAGTAAAAATTTGCTTAATGAATAAATGAAACAAATTGGCATACAAGAAGGACAACTTTTTAAAAACACTATTATGGTATATTTGAAAGGTAAATATGTTCTGTATGGATGATCATGTGATACCATTGTTTCCTCCTTGAATAGAGATGAATCAGAATTAATTGATTACTTTTTGCTGTGTTTTGAGCCAAAAAGGCAATGCTTAGTTATTGCTTTAAACAAGCATTTTGTTTTATGTTTATGCTTATTTTGTATTTACTTTTGTTTATGCCAGTAAAAGTTTTCCAACTGGAATAAGACCAAGAAAAACTGATTTACTTCAAAGTTAGACTATCAGTATTCTTTATCCACTTTTGACTGGTTCATCTACTCGGCGTATAATGATTCTTAAATAGTATCCAAGTATTGTGTGGAAGCCCTTTGGTGCAGTTTCAGCTGTTGAAAATATAAACATTGAACTTATAAAAATGTCATCTGTTTGTATTAAGAACATTTTAAAAAAATTAAACAGGTTAGTAAGTAGTAAGTTAATTACTCGTTTAAAGTTCCTAACTGATCTATATTACTTACAGTCATTATGGTTACTTATTATTGAACAGGTAAGTAATGGATTATGTAAAAGGAGATGAGAAAGGTTTGACAGTGATCAGAATTAGCAATAAATTAATTGATTATGTGGGTATTAAATGGGAGTAAAACAGCATTAAGAGATGAGGTCTTTACTTTTAAGGCTGGGGTAATTAGAAACAGAAGGGAAGATGTGGAATGTGATGTTGTAGTGCAATGATCAGCAGGTGTTGACTGGGGAGAAGATTTACTGTGGTTAGATCATGGTGTGGATCTACCGTGGTATGGGTGGTATTGTCCTTCCTCTTCCATGCAGCCGTAGAGTAAAGGGTTACTATGAACTTCACATAGTTAAGATAGATGTGATAGCATCTTATTTTTCCAGGTCTCCTAGACTATTTTTGTAATATTAACTCACCACTCTGGTTGGGGAACTTACAATACCGTGGGTACATGTCTGAGTATTCCTTTTTTGAGTAAGTTCTAGTTGGATTGATTATAAAACTGCTGATTGTGATGAGACTTCATTCCCTGCCAGCTCATCTACTTACCTAATTTCTTTGGTTATTAGGCTTTCTTAGTGTGCATTCACGTGGTAATAACCAGCATATTAACTAGTTAGGAATGCTTTGAAGGTATAAGCTTACAATTTAAATAATCTAGCACTAAATTTTTGCTGTGATATGGCTGTGATACATTTCTGCTGGTGATGGTATTAAAATCTTACTCTTGTATGATTTTGGGGGTGAGTGTTTTTAACAAAGTACTTTGAAATAGATTATATCCCCTTGAGTCCTAGCAGTCTTAAAGTTGATAGGATGCTTTTGTTCAGTTTTCACAGAGGAAGAAGCTGAGTCTCTGATTCATTTATTTAGTTGTTGATTAAATACTGAGTTACTACTACGTATTCTGTACTGGTTTTAGCTTGTTCATAGATTGTAACAATTTAGTAGTAAGAGTAGTGGTAATAGTTGTAGGAGAGTTGGAAATTACAGTACTTACGTGCAACACTGTTTTAAGCGCTTGACATAAATCAACTTATTTAATTCTCAGAACAGTCTTATTGGTTGTAAGTACCATTATTATCCCCATTTTGCAGGTGAAGAAACTGAGGCATAGGATAATTATGGAACTTATTCAGGGTCACATAGCTAGTAAGTGGGAGCTGGGATTTAAACCCAGGCAGTCTGGTTTCCTTCCAGAGTTTGTGCTTTTCACAACCTTTGTGCTCTGTTGGCCTCTGTAGCATGTGATCAGAATGGAGCTGTTCTGACCCTTGTTTTCTCAGTCAGCTTTCATGTATTGGAGGGCATTGGCAACTGCAGATATTTCTTATCTTGTTCAGTCCTCAGAAACTCTTATTTTGATCTTGGAAGTGTGAGCGGGGATGCTACTCTTGTTCTTGCACTCAAGAATATAACCTCCATGAGAACAAAGACTTTACCCACTGCATGTGATAGTGCCTGGTTCATGGTTATGTTTTGAAATATTTGTTGAATAAGTGAGTTGACATGTGCAGAGCCCCTCCCCCACCAAACATCCAGGATAGGGATATCATTACTGCCAAATATTCTGCCATCCTATTACCATTATATGCATGGCCATTCTGATATACAGGAGCAAGTTTCAGTTCTCCGCAGATATATTACTTTGCCTGTATAGATTCTCTATGCTTCCCCTTCACCAACCTATCAAATGATAGGTTACTCAATACCAATTTATTGAGTAAGTACTAGATGTAAATTATTCCATAGTAATGGTGTTGACAAGATGTAATCAAACATGGTTCTTATCCTCAGAGAGTGTATATGACATATACATGGAGAAATTATATGACAACATAAGAGCTAAAGAACATTTTTAAATGACATGAAATATGAAATCAACAAATCAGAAATTTGGAGCTGGAAATCTTGTGATCTTGTTCAACTCTTGGTTTATAGATGGAAGAACAAGTTCAGAGAGGCTAAGTGAATTCTCAGATGGTGCTACAAAATGTTTCTTAGACTAACTGGGACTCTAGTCTTGAAAATGACATAGGAAATTGCATTCAAAGTTTACAGGTGGGATAGAATTGACCTTTGGTGGGTGAGGGTTGTAGAGTTATTTGAGTGGACTTTTTGAAAGCTTTGGGTTGAAGGAGAACGTTTCAGGCAAGAGAGTATTAATAAAAAGGGAAAGAAATAAGAAAGTAAAAATCACATTCAGGACATCGGTAATGTAACAGTTGGCCTTAAAAGAAGTAACTGAAGATTAAATTGGGGAGTGATCTGGCCCTCAACACTTGTTGACTAAATCACCTTCAATTTATGCTAATTTATATTAGTATAAAAGAAATCTGTAATTTGGATTGTAGTGGGGTACACTTGGAAGCAGAAAAGGCCGGGCCAGTGAGGAAATTATGTTTTTTTTCTGTTATTTGTTAATGCATGAAGGAAATACATTAGAAGAATAGTGATTTTCAATATAAAATGATTCAGTACAGAAGTCCTTTGGTTAGCAGATTTCTCAGTTTATAAAAATACTGTATTCACTTTCCTAGCCTGTGTTCCCTCAAAACAATGTATTTCTCTTCTCGTGTTTTCTTTTGAAAAACAAACAGACAAAAATAGCATAATTTCCCAGAAAGGCTATTATCTATAGCTGTAGTTTTAAAGGTCTGAAGGATAAGTGGTTATAACCTTCAGGTAGGATGTTTGGCAATTTAATGTTTTCATAGGGTTCATCTGTGTCTAATCCAAAGCAGATGTGTCCCAAATATACTTAGTAGTGAAAAATCCAAGTGAATGTGGACTTATATTTTAGGATTGGTTCTTAACACATTAGTGATCATAGAGACTTTTGCCTGCTTTCTTTTCATATATTCAATTGCCAGTCTCTTCCAGGCAGTGGAAAGAAGAGGAATTATTTCTTCCTATCCCTCTGAGCACTCCTATGTCTCCACAAAAAGGGAAATGGCATATGCAGTTATTTGAAATGTTAAAAGCCTTAGTGCTGTCATTGACACTAAATGTGAGTAATTTGATTATTTTACTGACATTTAAAGTGCCATCAAACTAACTTATTCCTTTATATGTTGGTACCTTTTTTCACTTCACTTGCCTTTTTAAATTTTGAGAATCATGTTCATATATGTGTGGATATACGTATAAAGGAATTTAATTTTAAAAGGACATTTTGAAATTCTTAGATTACAAAATATCCTATGTATTTGAAAGGATATAATTTAATAAGTGTTTACACAGCACTGTTTCTATCCTTAAGGAGAGCATATTCATTCAAGAATAAGTATATGTTTATACATACATATATGTGTACACCACACATGTACATGAAAGAAAAAGATAATAGGTAACAGGCTCCATATATTAGTCTCCTACTAATTTTGGTCCTTTGCTTCAGTTTTTTCACCTATTTATAATGTATTTTATTTTGTAGTATTTATATCTACCTTTGTAGGTTGCTTGAAGCATTTTAGGGAATGACTTGGGATAGAAGTTCAATAAATGGGAAAAGTATGGCAAGGGTAGGATATGTTATGAGAGATATGAATAAAACAGTATTGGGAATCAAAGTAAAAATCACATGCCTTTTAAGAGGTGACATTTGAGACAAGTTTGATAGCTACGAGGATTAGTAGGTTATTTTAGTAGAGAAAACTACACCAAAAAGGCTCAAATTATAGGGAATATTTATGGAAAAGAGCATAGGAAATTGCCTAAGTTGGTAGGCAATGGTGTCTGTATACAAGAATATAGAAAATGAAAGCTACCTTTGAAAAGCCTTAAAGGCAGAACTGAGAAGTCTGTATTTAATTGGTCATGGAGTGGAGGGCCCCTTTTAGTTTGTGCTATGTAGTGGCCTAGTCCCAGTGATGGGTTTTAGGGAATTGCTGACTTTACTCAGGATGTCTAGTTGTTTCCTTCCCTAATGGGGTATCAGGAGCTCAGTAATTCCTTTTTCTGTCACTGGTGGAAACCGAGGTATATTGTCTTTGTAGTTGCAATCTGAGATAATGGTTTGAATCAGTGACCTTGGCCTCATTAGAAGCGCTAAGGAGGTAAGGATCCAGTCCACACATGGTAACAGTCCACTCACTAATCCAGAGGTTGAACACTGGTAACTTAATCCTTTGGACTAAAGACTTCCAAATTGGTTGAAATTGCTGTCAAAAAATAAAGCAATGTAGGTGCCCCATCTCCCAGGAGGGGTGGGCTGTTTTTGCATAGCAGATTTGGTCCTTTTTTATACTATTTTTTTTATTAAAGTCTTACTGTTTGCTAGCTTTATCATCTTAAAGCGGATGAGGGAGGAAGGGGAAAGAAAAGAAATGGGATTCTAAGGCAGGTAAGGTGACATTGGGAAAGTAGCAGCTTATAGCCTGATAGCAAAGTAGGAGTTAGAAATTTAAGAATACCCCAAAGAAACATATTATTGAATGTTCACCAGTTGAAAGTAGGATTATGAATTAGGTAACAACCCACTTACATCATAAGGAAGTTTTTGTTTATGCTTAATATGAAGTTTATTTTCTTGGTTGTGTTTTTTAGGCAGTGTTGTGGTATTTTCAGCAATGACAAGGATTCTCTTTCTGTTCAGGAAATACTCATGCTTTAAAAATTACTTCTTAAAGGTGATAGGCAATGAAAGTGATATTATTAGCAAATTTATTTTAGAAAAAATCCTGCTTTATAAGTTCCTTTTTTTGCTGGATTTTGTTCAGGTGTACTGCTTTGGGTGCAAGGTGGTGAGGTGAATTGAGAAAATACTGGTTTGGCAGTGCTGTCCACTGTTCAGGTGCTGATAAGCCGTCAAATGTCTGAGTTTTTCCCTTTCTTCCTCTTTTTAGACTTTATCACTGTAGTTTGTCTTAACTTCCCTTTCAGAGTTCAGCTTGGAGCCTTGCCTTCTGTTCGTTGATGCTCCTCCATGTTGTTGTAGAATCTTGGAATAAAGGATCTGACTCCTAAACTGTTCTTCAGCTAAATTGGGGATCTACCAAACATTATTTACTAGTTATTCTCTGAAATGACAGCAGAATTTGTAAGTTTGTACAACTGGTTGTATTTTATTATTAGCTTTACCTGTTTTCCTAGGAAGGAAGGGTGGACCCAGAATGAGGAGATAAGTGCAAATTAGATAGCTTAATGTTTCCTGTCTTCATTCTTGAATCCCATGATAATTAACCATGATACTGAACCCCAATCCTTTTAGGAACAAGTATGTTTAATGCTTACTGAAGGAACATAATAATTGAATTGTCAGCCTCTTTAGCTCTTTTTTTTGGTAAATTTATATAAGATTGATGGTAAATTTGCAGGGGTCTTAAGGATTGTATGACAGATGATTCTAAAATTTCTTTTTTTTTACTGTATTATTGGCTGATGTATTATTTAAGTAAAATATTATCAAGTTAAGTAACTTGGTCGCATAACTACTAATGATGGAGCAAGTATTCCATTAGGTGATTTGATTCCAAAGCTTGTACTCTTAACCATTCTGGAGATTGCCCTGGCCCACTGATATGCAGCAAGAGGTGATAGGTGACAACCATAAAAAGTGGTCCTTAGCCTATGAGGATGGAGACATTTGGCCCCATAGACTTCATTATAGAGTTGTACAGTGACTGATGTTCCTAATGATGATCCTTTCAATCTTAATTTAGTTATTGCTTTCTCTTAATCTTATTTTCTCCTAACTAACTCTCTTAATTTTGAAAACATTTTCTAATCCAAATGATTAAATTTTCCAAAATTTTGCTGAAGAATAAACTTCAAATTTGGAAAATTAGTTTAATTGGAATCCAATTTTTAAGACTAAGTGAGTATACAGATAGTTTTATGACATGAACCTTTCAGTAAGTAGATTAGTACCCTTGCATTGGTCTCATTTAGTGAGCTTTTACTATAAGCTGTTGATACTTAGGATATATATTTTAATGCTTAACATGATCCAATTACATTAAGATAATTTTTAAAGTATAAAACTCACTTTAATTAGTTGAATTATAATGGTACATTTTATGACTCAGATCTTTAATTTTGAATGGTGATAGCTTATATTCATCTTGTGCTTATTATCGGAACAAGAAAAGTTTTGAAATATGTGAATGCTTTTATATTAAGTTGAAAAACAGGATTTACTTTGGCTTTTTGCTTATTCTCTTAGAAGAGCTTATTATTTTTTATGAGATAATTGCATTAGGTGTTCTTTTAATTTAAAGTTTTTAATTTAAAGCTTTTACAATAGAGGGGTGCCTGCGTGGCTCAGTCAGTTAAGCGTCCAACTTCGGCTCGGGTCATGATCTCACGGTTTGTGAGTTCGAGCCCTGTGTCAGGCTCTGCTGATAGCACAAAGCCTGGAGCCCACTTTGAATTCTGTGTTCCCCTCTTGCTGCCCCTCCCCTGCTCACGCTTTGTCTCTCTCTCAGAAATAAACAAACGTTAAAAAAATTTTTTAAAGTTTTTACCGTAGAACTGCTTTCCTTCATTTTCATATTTTTCCTGATTTATAAACATTGGAACTATAGAAAGAAGCAATTGGAATTTTTTAAAAATTGTAGTTAACAGTAAAGATCTTAAAGGATATAATTATTTAATAGTAATATAAATATTAATCATTTTTTCCATAATTTGACTTCCCACTAATATGACTTTCACATCATGTACAAGTTGATTGCATTTCTAGGCATTTTATTTATTGATATACTTTGAAAGCCTAAATTTGCCATTCTCCCCAATCCGTGTAGGCGATCACCTTGAAGGGAGAATGTTTTAAAAGTGGGATTGCCTTTTATGAAATGGAAACCCACTTTGGGTTTTTTCTTGTATTTAAAGATTTAGTTCCTTTTCTAGCTGTACTCACATTTTTATTAGCTCATGAGGATCTACCAGTAGCTTATTAAATTTGCTTATTAAGAAATGAGTCCAATATGCAAAAACAAAAGCTTTTAACGAGTAGACATGTGGGCCTAACAAAACCCAAATTGTGCTGTATTTGAGGTTATAAATATGTGACCTGAATGCTGTAAATGCCATTTAGTGGTCTGAGTTAGAGACTCAACATGTGAATAGGGGAGAAGAAACAAATAGAAAGGTATAGAAGACCTTTAAAAGGGATGGAAGGGAAAGAGGAGGATCTGGTGATAATTGATAATTTAATAGAGAATTTTGTTGCCTACATCTGTAAATCTAGCTATATAAAATATTTTAGAAAAACACCCAAGCTAGTTTAAGCAGTTGTCTGTTAGCCTGTGAGGCTTTTTATAGTACTAATCTTTCCTGGTATTGTGATGATTTATTTACTTAAGAAATACTTGAATGCTTGTTATGTATGCTAGCACAGAACAAAAGTACTAAGGATAAAAAGAAAAATTATGGTTTCGGTCTTCAAGAGTTTTGTCTAGTACTCTGAAAAAGCATCATAAGATCTTGGTATATCTTCTGAATTATTCAAATTGAGTTATATATGCTTAGTTTCTGTATATGGTGTGCATGACAGCTTTTTAATTCAAATTGATTAATTTAGGCTATGGATTAACAAAGAGCACAGAGCACAATGAGGTAGAGTTAATGAGCATTAGCTTTGGCATCAGATCTGATGTCTAATCTTGTTTATGCTACCTCTTCATTGTATGGCCTTTGTAAATATAAATGTAAGCCCCAAGTTTCTTACCTGTGAAGTGGGGGTAATAGCTACCCTTGAACTGTTGTTGGGAGGATTAAAGGAGATAAAGGCTGTAATGCATACCTAGCTCAGTTCTTAGTAGTTTTTGTAAATGGTAGCTGCTTTTATTACTGTGCAAATAAGAATGATTCCTTTCATAAGCACTGTAAATTAAAATTAAAAGCTTGCTTACATATTCAGTCTTTCTACATACCATAGCCTTCTGAACCAGTGATTCTGCACCTTTGTGACATTTTTGGTATAGCCTTTTTCCCCTAGGTCTCTGTAAGAGAAATAATTCCTATAGGAAAACAGTGACTACTCTCAATCCTCCTAAGAATGGTATATATCTGGTATTAGCATTCTAGATGCGTATGAGAAAAGGGAATTTATTACTTATAATAGAGGCACCAGGGATTAAGTCTTCTGAATCCTAGACTGCTGGGACTATATCGTATCTAAGTATTTGAGAAGTGCTTTGAAATTCTTGAATTTACAGAAACAAAGTTGTTACAAAGCACATCTTCCTTTCTTTCTTTATGGGGGTGGGGGTTACTTGCAAGGACTATAGTGTCTTGTAGCAGTTTGTTAATATTTCCAAACTAGAACTATTACCCTAATCAAGTGATTCTTAAACTTTTTCATTGTAAAGATTATTTTAGATGGGCACAGTGCCTTGAATACCATCCGTTCCCTACTCAATCCCATATGGGACTGAAGACTGTCTCCTTAGAATGGATGGAATTAATGTTTGCTTTTAATAAGATAATGAGTTCAGTACCTGGTTTTTAGGTTTCAAAGATTCATTGAACTGGATTTTTAAATCTAGTATAAAAGTTTCAAAAGTAGTGTTTTTGGAATACCAGTTCTTTAAGCCAAAAAAACCCCCCCAAAACAAAAACACAATTCTTAGAACCCAGGAATTTTGGGGAATGCTTTTTGTTATATATATCTTGGAGGTTGACATTGCGTTTTAATGTATTAAAGACCAAGAAATTCTACAGAAGAGAGACAATTTTGTTTATTGACTACCAACCTTAGCAACCTTTTTGATCATCTGACATTTATTAATGTCCTGTAGAACTTGTGATCCTTGTAACATACTTTGGGAAATGTTAATCCCCTTCAATTTATATACAAAAAAATGTTCTGCATCATATAGTTAAGTAATGGTGGCAGACTCCAACTGGATCCCATCTCTACAACTACCCCTAACCGTTCCTTTTCTGCTATATCACCCTATTTTTCATAAGTATTTGATTTATATTAGAAATAAAAGTAAAATTGTTGTCATGTGAGTATATATACCAAGTGAACCATCTGGCAGAAGTTTCAGAACATATTTTGAGAACTACAGCACTGACATATTTGCAGCCTCATTTAATTGGCCCCATCATTATAAATGGTTTGCAGACCTTAGGAATAGATTTCACATGAGTTAGTATATTCTTGGGGGAAATCTGTAAATAGGATAGAAAGTATTACCATGTTAACTCTGTAAACATTCAGAGATAGGGAGGCTGATCGGTTTGTTCTATGCTTTGATTACCATTAATGTAGAACATTTTACTAACATTGTGTGTCTTCTGTTTTAGAGTTAAGCTTGATGTTGCTAACAGTGTAGGAGCCAACTAAATGTTATCATCTCTCATTCATCCATTTCCTATGTTGCACCTATTTGAGAAATGGATTAAGAGTATCAAAAGGGATGTCCCATTCTGAGGAGAAAAATTGAAGTCTTTTGGGGACTAAAAGATTTATTAAATGGGTGAAAAGAATGATTCTTGGAGATGTTTCTGATGATACATTGGTTGATTAAGGAAGGAATTTTTGGTTCTTTTGGGAATGTCTTTGAAAGTAGACCACTGTAAAACTGCAGAAAGAATTTTTAAAACTACTAGCTGCATTTGACAGTTTCAGAAGATCTGAAGGAGGACTGTAAAGAGATTTTTTTTCTACTTTAAAGTACTATACTCAATAAAATTTGAAGAGTGACTTGTTAAAATATGTGAAAGAATATACATGAATTTCATTTCTTTTTTTTTTTTTTTAAGTTTATTTATTTTTGAGAGAGAGCGCATGACTGGGGAATGGGTAGAGAAAGGGAGAGAGAGGGAATCTCAAGCAGGCTCCCTGCTGTTAGCACAGGACCCAATGCAGTTTGAACTCAGGAACCTTGAGATCATGATCTGAGCTGAGACCAAGAGTTGGAGACTTAACTGACTGAGCCACCCAGGAGCCCCCATGAATTTCATTTCTTAATGAAGGTACATCCATAAGTGAAGTTGTCTCACATGCTGTATTGAGAACTTGAGTAGCATTGGCACTTTCAAGGGCTTAATCCAAGATCTGTTGTGGCTTTTACAAAATTTTATTGATAGCCCATATAATGCTAAACTTCCTGTATGCCTTATATCAAATTGTATTTCTTAAATTATATCAAATCATATTCTTAAGTTATTAACTTGATGGTGGTGATAATTCTTTTCCCTTTGTACTTTTTTACTATTTTTGGAAATATTTTCCCTTTCAAGACATAGATTGTGACAATAAAATCTTATACCCCAAATGTTTGGAAAGTGGAATCAGATATGAAAGTGTTGAATGGTCAGTAAAATACCAGGATTAAAGTATTTTTCCAGTACTTAAATATAGAATGTCATATCAGGTCGGGCATTTCTCATTTTACTGGTGTATATTCTTATTACTGTTAGGAAATGAACTACCTGATTAGTTGATCAATACATGCGTTCTTAATTTCCAGTGGAACAGATACCCTCTCTCTAAAACTCATGAATGATTATTGATATTATGACTTTTTTTTTTTTTTGTCACTGGTATATAATTTATCTGGACATTGAGGCTCCATCAATTATATATATAATAGAGTAGATTGAAGGCATTATTTGTAATTAGATATCTGTTTTGTCTTTTAAAAAACTTAAAGAATTGGAAAGCACCCTGTTCTTATTATATAAAGTTATATTGCTTCTAATATCATGTTTACATTTATATGATTATATTATATTGATTTTTATTAGACTTCAATTGAGATGGAGGAGGCAGGTGACGTTTGATCCCATCTTAAATATAGAAGAATTTCAGTAGGTACATTGCAAGCTCTCTGCAAATAATTTTTTTAAAATGTCGCAATTTAGGACAACTATAACATCCATTCAGAGTATTGTTTACTCTGTAATAAATCGAAGATTGTTCTCTGGGTAGTAGAATTGAGCTGTCAGAGAATAAAGTCTAATTTTTTTGCCTGATTATTATTTTAATCCTGCTCATGATAGAAATGATGATTTAAGTTGTAGATATGTTTAAATTACATTAAGATAATTGAACTCATTAAACTCTTCATGAAATTCTTATGCATTTAAGAGTATTGCATATATTGTTTGTTAGGCAAGTCAATGGATGTGCAAACTAGAAATTCAAATAAAAAAAACTTTTGGCATCTTGCTTCTTTGTAGACACTTAAAAGGTAAGAGAGATTTGATTACCATTCCAATATACTTTTAGATTTAGGTTTTTCAAGCTCAATAGAAACATGTTTCTAGATTATTTTGCAGATAGTGAGTTTTGCTACACTTTCTAAGTTTTATTGCCTTGTCAAACTTTCATAGGTTGATAGAAATGATGAAGCAAATAACTGTCAACTGATCTATGTTTAAATGAAATTGAAGGAAAGAATTTCAGAATTCTAGTTAAAACAGAATGTATGTATATTTATTTAACATATGAATATTTTATTCTGAGGACAATGGAAAGCCTTTGGAGGGGTTTTGTTAAGTTTATTTATTTATTTATTTATTTTGAGAAGGGGGAGGAGGTTGAGGGGCAGAGAGAGAATCCCAAACAGGCTCCGCACTGGCAGCGTGGAACCCAAATTGGGGCTTGAACTCACAAACGCTTGCCATCATGACCTGAGTGAAAATCAAGACTGAGCCACCCAGGTGCCCCCAAAATGTTTATTTTAGCTGTTGGTCATATACTAAGTATTTATAAAGAAAATATTTATGTTAATGAAAATAACATGACTTGGAAAAGTATAAAATTAGGTAAAACTCAGGATCCTGGAGACAAAGTGGTTTTGAATTTCTCTATTGCTTACTAGGTGTATGATCTTAGGTGAGTTACTTCACTAATTTGTGCCTTAGTTTTTCTTATCAATAAAATTGTGATTATTTTAATATTGTATATGTCAGAGTTAGAGGATTGAATAAGGCAGTGTATATATAATGCATAATATATTGTTTGCTATATATGAGGCTCAATAAATGTTAAAAAATAAAATACAAATTTTGAGTTTATTTTTGAAAGGGAGAGTGAGAGAGCGAGCACACACACGCATGTGAGCAAGGGGGGGGCAGAGAGCACAATCCAGTGGGGTTCTGGACTCAGGAACCTGAGCCAAAATCAAGAGTTGAAGTTTAACTGACTGAGCTACCTAGGTACCAGATGATCATGAATATTTGTAACTGATTTTATAATTGAAAGTAGAGTAAATTATTTGGGGGGCTCCTGGCTGGCTCAGGTGGAAGAGCATGTAACTCTTGATCTTGGGTTGTGTGTTTGAGCCCTACCTTGGGTACAGAGATTACTTAAGTGATTTTAATTAAAAAAAAAAAATTATTTGGGAGTGTCATTATTTTAAGTAAAAAAAAAATGCAAGAGGGGCGCCTGGGTGGCGCAGTCGGTTAAGCGTCCGACTTCAGCCAGGTCACAATCTCGCGGTCCGTGAGTTCGAGCCCCGCGTCAGGCTCTGGGCTGATTGATGGCTCAGAGCCTGGAGCCTGTTTCCAATTCTGTGTCTCTGTCTCTCTCTGCCCCTCCCCGTTCATGCTCTGTCTCTCTCTGTCCCAAAAAATAAATAAACGTTGAAAAAAAAAAATTAAAAAAAAAAATGCAAGAGGGACACTTATGACACTAAGCTTTGTTTCCTATGGACATTTTTAAAGAAAAAAATGAGAATTTTTTATTCCTTCTATTTTTATAATGCAGCAGTGTAAGTTCATATATAATAATTTAAATTGGAAGTGCTTTGTTTTTTTATCCATCTTTTCTATCGTATGTTTGCTGTAGTCTAAAGTTAATTTCTACGCTAGTTGCTTGACATAAACATAATTTAGTTTTTCTGTTTGTAGGTGGGAAGATTTTGTCTTTTGGTCTCTTCTATACTTTCTTCTGAATCAGTTCTCTGTATAGAGAACTATTTACCAAAGATATTAAAAAACTTAAGACTATCACCATGTGATTAATTTTCTGGTACTAGTATAGAATATGACAATGCTGTTATTTCCATGAGGATAACTTTTAAATAAAGATTAGTGTAAGCTTTTCAAATTAAAAAATGTAGACTTATATTTCTTAGTGGACATTTCATAGGTGTGTCAAATATGGTACCTTATTCAGACTTTCTCATTTTTTTAATGTTTATTTTGTGAGAGAGGAGAGAGCGAGCACGAGCAGGGGAGGGCAGAGAGAGAGGGAGACACAGAATCCGAAGAAGGCTCCAGGCTTTGAGCTGTCAGCACCCAGCCTGTGCGGGGCTTGAACTCGTGAACCACGAGATCATGACCTGAGCTGAAGTCAGGCACTTAACTGACTGAGCCACCCAGGTACCCCCAGACTATCTCATTTTTTATTTTTAACTTTATTTTAAAATAGCTTTAGGCGCTCCTGGGTGGCTCAGTTGGTTAAACTTCCGACTTGATTTCAGCTTAGGTCATGATCTCGCATTTCGTGAGTTTGAGCCCTGCATCAGGCCGTGCACACTTTAGACTTACTAAAACGTTGTAAATTACTTCATAGAGTTCTCATATATTTCACCCACTTTTCCCTAATGGTCATATTTTATATAACCATAGAACAAATCAGAAATTAATATTAATACTAACCAGTCTGTAAACTTTATTTGAATTTTGACCATTGTCCACTCACTAAATGACTTTTTTCTGGTCCAGCATCTAATCTAGGATCTCATAGTATTGTACTTAATTGTCATGTCTCCTTAGTCTCCTTCAATCTGAGATGCTTCTTCATTCTGTCTTTTTGCCTTTCTTGACTTTGACACTTTTTAAGAGTAACTAGTTAGAATGTCCCTCAATTTGTGTGTCTGATGTTTTCTTGTGATCAGATTGGGATAATGCATTTTTGGCAAGAATACCACAGAAATGATAGTATGTCCTTATCAGTGCATTGTATCAGGAGAAATGTGATATTGATTTGTTCCCTTACTGGTGACGTTATCTTGATCATTTGGTTAAGGAGGTGTCTGCCAAGTTTCTATACTTTTAAAATTACTCTTTTTCCCCTTTGTAAATAGCAAGGTTTTTTGTGGGGAGATATTTTGAGACACTGTAAATGCCTTGTTTCTCATCATATATTCACCCATTAGTTTTAGCATCCATTAATGAATCTTACTTGATCAGAACCTATTGAATTTAATTCTTTAATATCTTTTTGTTGATAATATATTTCTTGTCATAGGTGGATAAGTGTCACAAAAGAATTAACGTAATGGCAGCATAATTCATAAAACATAACTTTTTCTTTCTGTAGTCTTTTATATTCATCTATGTCTGAATGCAGTCTTTAGGGAAGTAGCACAACACAAGATCTTGGAATAAAAAAATGTGATCAAAAAACGATCCTTTTTTTTTTTTTTTTTTTTCCTCCCAGTATCTTACATGTACTTCAGGATATGCTGGCCGTTGTAAGAACAAAGCCAAATATTTCATATAGTAAAATAAACAGGTGAAAAAGAGATAAAAGTAATGGGCTGCATTAATTATGAAAAGAATTTGCAAGAGTAATTTAGAGCGTTTTCTTAAAATTGACTTTCTTTTTTTTGTCAAATCTGGAAGCCTTTTTTTCATTCAAAAGAGGCAGTAGCAAATGTAAATATTTGGTCTTCTTGATCCTGAAGTTGCCTTTTTTATAGTCGATATATATTTTTATGATTGTGTTTTATCTTTTATTCTATAGTGGATTAACTACTTTAAAAAATGTATTGTGCATTGTTTCCTTATCTGTTTTATTTCATCTTCTACCTTAATCAGTGGAACGTGAAGACCCATTGCTTGTCTCTTTCTTGTTTATCTTTTGACAAATACTTGATGTTTAAACCTAGTGGAGTAACTTGAATCCCAATAACATTTTTGGATAGCATCTTTTCCAAAAGGACAAAGAGAAAATATAGTGGTAAATCTTGGAATTTGGTAGTTCTTGAAACATTCTAGTAGTTAAGGTTCATCATTCTCATTACAACTTTCTTTTAGGAAATTGCTTTCCATGATAAGTGTATATCCTCATATTGGTATGCATTCCTTAAAGTTTCAGGCTTTCTTCCTTATTTTGGCGTTTTTGAGGTGTGACCTACTTGACAATAAATATAAGATTGTAGCTTAGAAGTAATCTTTCCTTCCAGAGTCATTACAATACTGTGACTAATTCTAAGGTAGCTGGTTTTGTTTGTCTGTTTGCTTGTTTTTTGGCAAGATTTCACTTTCTCAAACTGAAAATTTTAAATTGGATGTTCTGGCAATATCTGGGTTCTTTTCTAACTGATTTTAAATCTGGAAAAGAAGATTAGAAAATCTATAACGGGTGTTAAAGTTTAGCTAAAATTTGTCATCTAGGATACGTTTGTTTTCTGCTGACCATATTGAAAAGTTAATCCTAGAAGCTGATGACCCCCAAAGAGGTACATGAAAGTAATACTTTTGATTTTATTTTCCTTAGGATTAGAAAGTTGAACTTTTTAGTGTCTACTTTAGACACCAGCCACTTGACAAAATTTTTTTGTGTGTTTGTTTCTTGATCAGTAAACTTCATTTGTATAATATTTACTGAATTAACTGTGCCAAGCACTCTTATAGGGTCTGGAGATAGACTCTCATGGTTTCTGTTAAGGATGTTCTTTTATTTTCTTAATGCCAGCTAGGACTGTTCTGGGCACTTGAAGGGGTTTGTGAGATGATTATTATTATTTTTTTTAATAGACGTGCCTTAGGACCAGTAAGAATGATTAGTGATTAAAAAAATAAGAATATGTTACATCATGCTTCCAGTTTAGTGTAGAATGTTTTGTTTTATAAATAATCTATAAATCTGTAAATTAGCAAGTTCAATTTCAGTCAGTTGTAATACAAAGGAATAGAAATAGTCTTTGTAGAAACACATTACCTTGCATTTCACTGCTTAAAAATGATTAGGCTTAGCCTTTTCTCTTTCTTCGGTATTAGAAATGCTTAAAACTAATAAGCAATATATGCTCATTTAATAATTTAGTATTGAGAACAAGTATTGCAAATAGTCTAGTTTGCATATTCTGGGAGAATTTCTCAGTGGTGTTTAAATACGAAATACTTAGGTTTATTGTTTCTGATTTGAATATACCTGGATTTTCAGTAAGAATCTTTAAAAATTTAAATACTTAGGGATAATGTTAAAATGATTTTATTGAAGTACTAGTGGATTGATAGACCTCCTAACATCCATTTGAGTTCCTTTGTGACATTTTAGCACAGGTGATTTTGTTAGCTTTGTTTTAGAATTTATTCTCTAGTGGTTGAAATACAGGTTCTCCAGTGGAGTGCTTATTGTTTTCATCTCTTTAAACATTACATAGAAGAATGCTGTTTATTAAAATAGAATTAGGTAAGGTCCTACTGTGTCATTCTTAAGAGCCTTTATCAATGGTAGTCTCGCAAAGGTTGTTCTTTCTTGTTTGAATAACGATCTCATTTTGTAAGTGCCTTTACATTTTTCTTTATAAATGATACATGATCAAATCCACAATCATCATAAATAATTAACTCCTGAAGCAAGAGAGATATCAGCTCTCCTCAAGGATTCAAATAATTTCTATTTAGGGAAATCTGTATTCAGAGTATGAGTATGTTGAGTATGAGTATGTTGAATCCATAAGTTTTGTTACTTTAAGCAAAATCAAGAAGTTATATCTTGAAAATAATCTCACTTGGGAGAAGTTTTTATGAGTGTATCTACTTCTCCAGCCCTATAACCTATCCTAAGGGCATTTGGTTTTTTAAATATGTTTGTATTTTTAATTTATAAATTCTGTGGGGGTGTGGTAAGTAAATCAGTGGTTTAGAGCTCCTATTGAAGGGGAAATTGTAAACTTAGCCCACTGTTAATCTGAGCAAGATATGATTTCCTGGGAGTTGTTTTTCATTTTCAAAGTTAAGTGAGCCTGTAACTTAAAAAAAAATTCAGCAGTTAATATCTTTTATTCCAAAATGGAATGCTCCCTTTTAACCTGTATTTTCAATCAGAAGTATTGTTACTATTGATTAGTATTCAAGAAATAAAGGAAAAGTGGAAAATTTGGAAAATCATATTTTTTATAGTTTCTGAATTTATTTTTTTAAACTATATCATAAAATAGTTAAGGTTTACTTAGATCTCATTAATTTGGAAATCTTTAATCTTATTAGTTTGTATTGAAATATTAGACATGAAAAAGAATGATTTGTCAAGGAAATTAACTGGAAAAGACTAGAAGGTGATTTTTTTCATAATGTAAAAAAGACTTTTGTAGCACCTGATTGCACAGTATACAGTAGTCTCTCCTTACCTATATGGGTTATGTGCTAAGACTCCCAGTGGATATCTGAAAACACATAGTACCAAACTCTGTATATACTGTGTTTTTTCCTGTACCATAACATACCTATGATAAAGTTTAATTTGTAAATTAGACACAGTAAGAGATTAACAACAATAACCTAATAATGAACTAGGACAATTATAACAGTGTACCCTAATAAAAATAATGTGAATGTGGTCTGTCTCACTGTCAAAAGATCTTATTTTACTGTATTCACCCTTCTTTCTCTTGTGATGATGTGAGATGATAAAATGCTTAGAGATGAGATGAAGTGAAGTGAATGACCTTTGCCTTGTGACGTAGCATTAGGCTGCTGTTGACCTCCTGACGACGTGTCAGAAAGAGGATAATCTACTTCCGGATCATGGTTGAACAGGGTAAATGGAAACTTGGAAAGCAAAACCTTGGGGTTTTGTAGGTACTGCTAGTGTGTGTGTGTGTGTGTGTGTGTGTGTGTGTGTGTGTCTGTCTGTCTCAGAGGGACTACAGTAGGTACAATGAATACGTAAATGAGATGGCTCTGATGTATTAATTCTAAACCTTTCTCATCTGTTAAAAAGTCATACCTTAAGAACTCCAACTGTGGAATACCTTGTTAATCTTTTTGGGATTATAGTGGGGGTTTTTTTGTTTGTTTGTTTGTTTGTTTTTTGTTTTTGTTTTTTGTTTTTGTTTTTTTTTGGACTCCTGAAAATACCTAGAGTGCCATTCTTGAGATATTTAGTATTCAGATCTTTTTCTAATTTGTACTTCCTTCCTGTCATCGTCCCTCATATACCTCCTCAATGTGATTATACTGTAAAATACTGTTGTAAGCTACTGGTTAAAAAGTATAGTCTTTAAAACTAAAAGACCTGAGGATTTAAAATCTATTGGAAACTTAAAATAAGAAAAGCTGCCACGTAGGCTTGTAAAGTACTTTCGTACTTATTTATTGCTACCTCTTGCTAGATGGAAGTTTCACCCCGTTGACTTCTTTTAGATTTCTTTTTTCACTTCTTTACATTTTGGAAATCACAGATTTGATGGTTAAATCATAGATTTTCTTTTCTTAGTCCAAACTGTTTTCATTTCTCACTTGTACAGAATTGAATATATTCCTAAAGCAGAAGGGTTAGCTTGTTCTTCTTCTTCAGGCTTTTAAAAAAATTGAGTCTAAATGTTGTTAGGTAATGGAATAACGATTCCTTTTCAGCTGTGTTGGTATATTTCCAAACTGGCTGGCAGAGCCAGGAGGAAGTGAAGGCATTAAAACACTAACTTTGGTTGGTTGCTACCTTCTTAGTGCTGAGACTATAACCTTTGTTGGTTGATTGATAGAGAACAAGAGAGCACAGTCCTCGTTCCACTAACAGGTAAGGAACCCTTGTGATAACCAGTTGGCGTGAGAAAGAAAATTACTTGATTAGCAGTTTTTTTTCTTAATTTATCCCCAAATATAACATGTCCATGAAATAGGATAGTGTGATTATGTTCAATACAACAGGAATGTGCAGCACCTTTCTAGTTAGAAGAAGATCTGAAATTTAATAGGGATATATCACTCTGTACCACAAAGTATAATTGATCTGTTTTCCACTGTTAAAATTTATCCTGCAGTCCCTATAACTTTAAATACATATCTGCCTATCTTATTCTCCTTTCAGCTTTTCCTTGATCAGATGCTATGTGCTTTGAACTTCCTTCTCTTATTTACCTTATTCCTATTATAAAGCAAACTATTTTCCAGTATCTTTGTCATCATCTATTATTTGAGTATATCTTACTGCTTTAATTTCTGCATTGTAGCCATTAATGATTTATTTCCTGGTCCTTCTTGACCCAAAACCAAATGATCATACATTTAAAAAAGATTTTTAGATTGTATTACCTATGTACAGTATTCTGCCCTCCCACTTTTAAATATGAGTGCTTGAAGAAAAACTCTTTTTCAGTGATGGTGGTCCTAGCTTGATAAATTAGGTTTAGCTTTGTATTGCTATAATGTGGGACTGTAGTTAAGTCTTTAAATTACTGAAGACTTAAAAACAAGAACAATTCAGCTTCTTAGACAATTCCCAAAGTTTAATAGTGTTCCTGTTAATATGCTTGATTATTCTGTTTCTCCTTTTCAATCCATCTTCTTCTCTTGGACAGAAGAAATTAACTGGGACTCCTCCTTGATATAGCAGAGGTCGAGTTCCTTTCCCTGTCCCTTTAAGACAACTGTGGCTGCTGTGCTCTTGTTTCTAGTCATAATTTATCATTTTTTTGATTCGGTCTTCCACTTGAAGTTGGTGGTTTGTTCACAGAGTGTGTTATGGCTTACACCAAGATAGGTCCCTTCTTAATAGGTTACTGAAGAATTAATCATTTGTGGTGACAGATTTCAAAGATGCAAATTAAGAAGGCACTAAAGAAAGTGTGCCCAAAGGTAGGCTCCTTTTTATCCTGAGGATAAGTCATTGCAAACTCAAATGACAGAGAATGTAATTTCTTAATAAGAATTTTTTCTTAAATCTATATTCAGCTCTCTATTGTCAGTGCTTCTCTCCTACAGAGGTTGCAAGGAGTGATCCTAGAACCACAGATACAGCCAAGACACGGAGAGCTTTTGACGTCAGGGGTCCACTTTCTCCACTGAACCCTTGGAGGCAGAATATCCAGCTTCTGGAGAGAGTGGGAAAGGATAATAAACAAGTGGGTGCTTTCCATTATTTACTTGGGTTTATTTATAGATGGGAGTGTCCGTCCATTGCCCATTTAATTCTTTGGTGTACTCCTTGGGTTCATATAAGAACCAGTGGGCTGCAATCTGTTTGTTTTTTCTTGAGAATGCTAACTAGTGCCCATTCAGAAAAGAGGCCTAAATTATTTAATTTTCTCTCCAGATAATTAAGCAGTGGATGATTTGGGGCACTAGATTTGGTGACTGCCTGTGTTAAGTCCACAGGAATTTTTAAAAGGAATATTTGCCCATTTTAATGTTTAATGGTATTAGTGGACTTCTAAGTGCTCTTTATTACCGGAAGGTAAAAAAGAAGTTTTTGTATTCATCTTTGGGCAAGCTGGACATCTGAGCTCTCCTAATTGCACAAGTCTGATGTCCAGGTGTTATCCTACCCTGTTAGAGAGACTTTTGGTCTTTTTTCCTACCTCAAACTTTAGGACTTCATATTAATTAGATCTTTTAGAAGATACAATGATAGTACCATATGGTTTTTACTGTCAAATTGAGGCTTCATTTCTTTAATGAGATAAATGTGAATGAATATAAGTTTCAGGATATATTATCCCTGAAAGCTATGTTAAATATATACTCAAAAGTAGTTTTCCAGTCCCTAGGAATAATGTTATTTGTGGCAAAAGAGCCTTGTCCTAGATGTTTCCCATGCATTAAGATGGTTTTCTCTTAGTTTTCTTTGATTGCCAAGGGTAGGATTTGATTCCAGGAAGTTCTTATCATCTACAATGGGTTAGAACATGACTTTGGTGTCTTTGGCAAGTTTTCATTTTTCCTTGGTGGATTCCTTCTGTGACTCCAGGTATCTTGATAATGGGAGACCGGTTTTATTTGTTCTCTAATTGCCCAGATTTCTTTCAACTGGTAAACATCATACTTCTTCAGCAAAAGGGAAACTCTTCTAAGCAGAGCCTTCATGGATGATATCTGTCACACATGCAGCACCTGCAGTTTGGAAGGCAGTGGTGAACGGAGCCACGCAATATATCTAGAAGACACAAGGATGAGAGAGCCACCTGATCTTGTCATTTATAAAACTTTAAGATTTACTCTCGTGTACTCTTGGTCTGGAAATGGAAAGGCTCAAATAATGAAATAATTTTTTCAGATTGGGAGTTTTACATGGCCATGCAATATTCCTTTCTATTCAGAAGACTGAAATAGAGAAAGTATGAGAGACTCCTTTCTTTTAAAAGCAGCTCTCTGTTTCACTTAAAGATTTGTGGGATTGAAAATCACCTTAATGAAGCAGGCAAATTTTTTTTGTTTTAGTAGTATAGGAGATCCAGAAACTTACAAAATTATTTTTTGTTGCCTGACACTGAAAGGAACTAGTAAATAAAAAGGTGAACTTCTTCACTATTTCCAAATTGCTTTTATTATTAGGATACACTCTTTTAGCTTATCTTTTTTCTGCTCTTGAGCCTTCTATTTGTCAAGTCAACAAAGATTCCAGTATAGAAGTAGAGGAGACATCTTTGAGATCAAAGTAGCTTGTTCGGTCTTCTAAGTAGTAAATACCTGTTAAATTTGAGGTATTGTTCTGCATTGAAGGCATTCTAAAGTTGAACGCTACTGAAACAAGACGCATGTAGAGAGCACAGGCAGTTAGTAGTATGGGCATAAGTCTCCACATGGTGAATAAGTGTTTGCAAAACATTTGATCCAAACGGAAGTAGTTATCAAAATGTTTCTGTTTTTCTCTTTGGCATCTATTAACTGATCAGTCAAAAGCTATTAAAGAAGTTTTTAAAAGCCTACCTGATGCTGCCAGTTTGTTTTATTTGGTATAAAGTTTAGGAATAAGAATCCTCGAGTTATAATATGGAAGCATCTAAATGATCTTGAAGGTCTTAGGAGCCACATTTGCTAAGTTATACCTGGCGTGTCGCCTCTCTTTCTGTGAGACCTTTTTTCCCCCCATTAGTTACGAATTTTTGTATAGTACTTAAAGGTTTAAAAGATCAGTTTGAACTAAAATTCCGTAGGGAGCTCTGAATTCCATAACGATTATAGCTTGTATGCTTGATTTGTTTTTGTTAATTGGATAAGAGTCTTCACAGACACCTATAAATTAAAAAATAACTACCCAACATTTTAGAAAGAACTGAGGGGAACTGAAAGTGAAATTTGCTTGGAATTAAGTTAGTTTGAACTCTTGGAACCACAGTACCAACCAGTTTATGGCCTGTGCAATTAGCCTTTTTGTTTCAGTTTTTAAAGATTGAAAAGTGATTTAATCTCTTAACCTCATGCTTTGATTAAATTTAGCTCTGTTTCCTTAAAGTGTGCAAAAGAAATGTAAGTGCATTTAATTCACCTCATGCCACTAAAAGCTATTTAAAAGTGAAACTTTTTGTATATTATGTGAACTGATTTGTTTATTTAAACTTTTATTTTGATACATTTCCTTTCAGATTTTTTCAATATTTCGTGTCACTATGCAATCCTATATTTTTCCAGTGTTTATTTTATGATTATTAGTATAAGCTAATTTTTTTTCCTAGAATGACTAATTGTGTAATATTTGTACTATGTGATCATTTGAAAACTAATAAATATTTTCTCCATGAAAAAAATGCACTTACTGATAAATGGCTTATTTTTGTTTCAGGAGTAGAAAATGAAAACTACAACAGTATTTTTAAGTGTATTTAATTTTATGTGTCTTCCTCTAAGTATTTCTGAATATATATCCTCTTCTTGTGTATGTTAACCTTTTTGGAAAAAAAATTTTTTAAAAACTATTAAATTAAAATGATTCTTCATTGGGTCATCCAGTCCCAATGTATGAAATAGGTGATCTATTTAGTCTTTTTTCTCATTTTCCTGATAAGCTTCATCTTTGTTTTCAGAATTGGATTTTTTTTTTAAGATACCGTTTTTGTGTGTCCATTTTACGAACCATTAAAACTCTCGAGTAAATATTGTAATATCAGGAATAATATGGTCAAGTTTTTTGAAGTGAGATTGATCAAAATATAATCCTTACAAATAGCATATAAAAGACAAATTCTCAACCCAGGAAAAGAACATTTGGAAATAATGGCTGATTGGAGAACTATCCAATTCACAAGAGCTGTTAACAGGAGAAAGAAAATGTTTTAATGTTCTGTTTGAACAAATAATTGTAGAAGGAGAAACCTTATTTAAGAGTCTCTTGCTTTTAACCTTATCAAGACAACATGGAAAAGGGTAAAGCTTGGTTTTTGGGATTCTTTATAGCTTACATAAACTTATTTGAAGTCCACTGGAACAATTTTACCTTTTCTGTGCACGTCTGCTATAAGCAAGAGGGTTTTCCCTTTTATTTGAAGAAAACTTACATAAGAAGTGGACTCTAAAAATTAAAATGACTTGTGATGCTTCCTAGGCAGAAATAAAAGTTGAATTAATGACAACTTGTGGATTAAAATGAAACAGTTTGGCTCCCCAAAGAAATTATACTCTGAAAAAATAAAGAAAAAGGAAATTATGATTTAGAATAGTTATTGTGTTTGTGGGGTAGGAGGAAACTAAAAATTCTTGGCTTTATTAGTCTGGTAAGTTTGGAAAAGGGAGTGAAAAGAGTTAAGATTCTGTGGATAAAACTTTGTTTTTAGAATTAAAGCCATTAAAAGATTTACAGACATATTTCAATGGAAGGCTATATTTTTTACTTGAATACAAAAAAATTATCAGCCATAACTATATGTGTATAAAGAGTGGGTTGTGGAGTTTTAAATAAAAAGCCTGTACCAGAAACTTCAAACATACTATAAAAGTAATGGTGAAATGGGAGTTTTAAATACTTTAAATTCTTACTACATGGATGCTTCCCTACACGGTCTTCAAATAAAAATATTACAGAATGTTAACATGGTTTATCTTTGTATCTTCAAGGTTGAGAACATAGGCTTGTTTCACCATCATTGATTGGATTAACTGTAGTGTAAAATTTTGATGTTCATTAGTGAGGAGACTTTTTAAAAAATAGCTTTTGTTTACAAAAAGTAAACGTCACATAAGCAGTGTGACTGGCAAAGTCCTGATCTTGCAGTTTATTGTAAATACAAGCTCAGATCTTATTTTGCTATATTGAAACAATTGAGCAAAACGTCCATTGGTTAGATGTCCCATGTAATTTCTTGTTTTCTTTTTATTCAGGTATTTTTATTTCCCATTAAAAAGATTACATATTAATTTAGTCCTAAAATGTGAAAGATTTTTGTTTTCAAAATAAGCACAAAGATGCTCTAAAATTTTTAACACTAAATATCATCTAAGGTAATTAGATTACTGCAGTAAAAATGTTAGGGAACTTCAAAGTAGACATCGGAGTTTTCAGGAATTATGATCAAAGGGATCTCTACTCAAGAGGTAAGGTATGGCATAGGTAGAAAAATGTTCAAAGAATGTGTTCAATGTGATGTCTGATGGGGAAGTAAACTACAACAGATATCCTTGGATTTTCAGACAGGTGTAGAATTAGGAAATAATTTTTTTAAATAAACCTCTCCCAGAAAAAAAAGGATAAGCCACAGATTGTTTTATATGACTTTGGAGTGCGTTTAGATACATCTTTAGACATTGTACCTTTGGTGTACTTAGCTCCTGTATTTTAAGCTATCTTTTACTTGTGGTCTCTTAGTGTTTATCATCCAGTTTTGATTTACTATTTCTTAAGCTTTGAGTGCTATTAAAATATACTTTGTATGGAAAGTTGAGTACATATTCCATGAGATTGTTGCCTGGCTTCATTTTGCCCATTTTTATTGAATGATATCTAGAACTTAGAAAACTGTTGTACTGAATAATTTTTACTTGGTTTGAGAAATTAATTTGAGTCTTATAAACATTCATTTATACTGTAACTTAGGGGAATTTGTTCTATAAGGATTAAAAAATAATATTGAAGGGCTAGTATATAAAATCACTTAGAGAAGAAAGTTATGCTATTATTCTCTGAGGAATAATAAGTAGGTTCAGAGTAAAGTGTTAGCATATAGTATTAGTGTATGTAGAATCAAAGGAAAATGAAATATTCAATACAAATGACCTGAAAAAATGATTTAGGTGTTCTTCCCTAGAAATAATAGTATAATTTATTCAATAGATGGTAACATAGAAACCACAATAATCTTTCATCCTATCCTTTAATTCTTATTATAAGAACACTAGTTTGTGGACAATAGTTTGCTGTCTGTTCCACTTTCACTTTTATATGTAGAGCAAATGATAATGTTGATATGAACTAGTGATAGAACTCACTACTTCATGAGGTAGCTGATTTCCTATTCAGGATGCCTTAATGGTAAGAAGTGGATCCAAGATTTGCTTCCTTGGCTTATTTTATTTGAAAATTACCATAGACAGTAATCTATTTTAGCACCCTCATTTTACATACAAAGTAGCGTATACCCAGGAATATCTCCTATATTTCTAACATCACACAATTGATAAACAATTGTAGGACTCCGATCTCTTGACTGCAAGCTCAGAGATCTGTATTCTGCCATCTTCTCATGTTGATCCTAGTTCTGGACAACATAGTGCAAGTCTGATTTCCTTCAAACATGACAGCCTTCAGGTATTTTAAGATGGCTGTTACATCCCCATTAATTTCAAGCCCATTTTTTTGTTTGTTTTTGTTTGTAAATAGATTTAAGCACCTCCATTTTCTTGTTCTTATTCACGTAACATAGTTGTGAAATCCTTGAAGGTTTTGTAGATCTTCCATGAACATGCTTCAGTTTATCATTGTTTTTCTTAATGTGTGACACTGAGCCAACACAGTACAGATGTGCTCAGACTGGCTGTAGAATACTCATGGCCACTTTGTTTATCCTTCTATATCTGTCCAGTAAGGTGCTTAATTTTATGCATGTTGAGGTTCTCTTGCACAAAAACGTTCTATAGTGATATGCAGAATACTTGGTGTCTAAAAATTAGGCTAGTAGTCTTTAGGTACAGGCAAATGTGTGCAGTTCAGCGGGAAAGAAAAAATATTATCGTAATGGCTAAAACTTTAAGAAATCATAGTTTAAAAAGTAGAGTCTTCCATTTTGTATTTGCTTGCTTAGTTCTGACTCAGATGAACTAGAATGACCATTTTAAATGACTTGTATAATGTGAAATGTTACTTTTCAGGTGGTTCTTGATAATTTAAGGGTAACCAGGCCTGTTGGAGCTAAACTGTTGACACATGACTGACCATGAGAAGAAAATCAACTGGTGTTTAGTAACATCATTAAAATTAGAAACAAAAAGCAGTTCTTCAGTGGAAAGGTTAGGGATAGATCCCAAATAGCAGAGAAGATGGTGAAGTAGCAGTCTTGGAAATCTGAGAATGTGGCCTAAATTCTAATGAAGGCATAGTCTTATGTTGCCTCTTGAAACATAGTGCGAATACTCTACTACAGCAGTGTTATTGTAGCGTAACAGCATTTTAAGTTACCAATTAAATATTTAGCCTTTTACCCCCCAATTTTAAAATTGAGCTCCTGGAAGACATAGAATGTTTAAGGGTTGTGTGTTTCTCAAACAAAGGTTTGTTTGAGAAACACTGGTTTGAAATAGGGTATATTACCCTACGTAAATTAGAATTTTAGGGTGAGGGAGAAAGAAAGAACAAACACATGCCTCCTGTGTGCAGCTTTGGCCAGCTGCTTTATGTATATTTACCTAATTTAATCCAGCTGACCTGTGACCTGTGAGAAAGGGAATGTTTTTCATTTTTACACACAAAAATAATACCAGAGGTTTCAAAACTTGCCCAAGGGCATATACTCAGTAAGCAACAAAGATGGCATTTGAAAGATCTATCAAAATGTAAAGAATTCTGCACCATTGATTACCAAATATCTTTGCCAAAATGAATGCATATTCCCAGGAACATTTTCTTATAGAAGCTCAGTGTTTAAAGTAGATAAAAGGGATATTTTTACTTAGTATGCCTTTTCAAATTGTATTTAAAGAGTAGTTTTGGTTTTACAGAGCAGTTGACCAGAAAGTAGAGACCCCCACCTCCAACCATATACCCCGTTTTTCCTCCCATAGTTGACCTTCGTATTAACCCCTTACTTTTGTGTGGCACATTTGTTGCAATTAATGAACTGATACTGATACATCGTTAGGATTTACTTTTGTGTCATACACGTCTTTGGGTTTTGCTAAATACTTTTGTATCAATGTTAGTGAGAACTGTTGATCTGTAATTTTCCTTTCTTGTAATGCCTTTGTCTGATTTCGATACTAGATTTGCCTCATAGAATGAGGAATTGTTCCTTCTCTTTCTACTTTCTGAAAGAGATTGCAGAGAGTTGGTATCATTTCATTAAATATTTGGTAGAATTCACCAATGAAGCCAATCGGCTTGGTGCTTTCTGTTTGTGAAGGTTATTAATTACTTAGTTTTTTAAAATACGGATAACCTATTCAGTTTATTTGTTCCTATGTAAGTTTCAGTAGATGTGTCTTTTAAGGAATTGGTCCATTTCATTTAAGTTTCAAATTTGTGGTGATAGAACTATTCATAATATTCCTTATTATCTTTTTAATGTCCAAGAGACTGGCAGTAATGGCCCCTCTTTCATTTGTAACATTAGTTGTGTCTCCTTTTATTTGTTAGCCTGGCCAGAGATTTATCAATTTTATTGGTAAAATAGCCAGATTTTGGTTTTGTGTTTTCTCTTTTAATTTTCAGTTTCACTGATTTCTTCTCTAATTTGTATTCTGCTTGCCTTAGGTTTATATTGCTCTTCTTTCTAAGCACTGTTTTGTGCTATCCCACTGTTTTGATAAGTTATATTCTTGTAGTTTGAAATATTTAAAAATTCTTCTTGAAATCTTTTTTACACCACTGTGTTTTTTAGAAGTATGTTGTTTAATCTCCCAAATATTTTGGGATTTCTATCTACCTGTAAATATTTGTTACTGACTTTTAGTTTAATTCCACTGTGGTTTGAGATCATACTTAGTGTGATTTCTACTCTTTTAAATTTTGTATGATGTGTTTTATGGCCCTTAATCATGGTGAAAATTCCACGTGAGCTTGAGGCATATTTTGTTGTTGTTGGATGAAGTATTCTTTAGGTATCACTTAGATACAGTTGATTGGTGTTTTTCAGTTCAACTGTGCCCTTACAAATTTTCTATCTGCTGGATCTGTCAATTACTGATAGAGCAGTGTTGAAGTCTTTAAGTATAATAGTGGATTGATTAATCATTTTCTCAGTTCTGTCAGTTTTTGTCTCATATATTTTTGATGCTCTATTGTTAGGCAAGTGTGTAGTAAGGCTTGTTATGTCTTCATGGAGAATTAACCCTTTCATTAAGTAATGACCCTCTTTATCCATGAGATCTTTTTCTTGTTCTGAAGTCTACATTTTCTAAAATTAATGAAGCTAGTGTAGCTTCAAGTGTTGTCATGGTATAATTTCTTCATCCTTTTACTTTTAATCTACATGTATCTTTATATTTAAAGTGAATTTCTTATAGACAACATGTAGTTGGGTCTTCTTTTTATTATCCACTTCATAGTCTCTGTCTTTTAACTGATATATTTCAGCCACTTACATGTAAAGCAATTATTGATATAGTTGGATTAATATGTTGTTTGTAACTTTTCATTGCCTTTGTTCTTTTAAAATCTATTTGCATTTCCCCCCTTTTTTAATTTTTTCTGATCTTGAGTACTAATTCCATTTTCTCTCGTCTTAGCATACTTCTAAAACTTTTTTTAGTTGTTGCCTCAGAGTTTGCAGTATACATTTACAATTCATCTATCTTCAACTAATACATAACCATTTCATGGGTAGTGCAGATATCATATAATAGAGTATTCCTGCTTTTTCTCTCCTATCCCTTATAACATTGCTGTTCTTTGTTTCACTTTTCCATAAGCTATAATCAACCAAAATATTGTTGCTGTCATCTTGAACAAACAATGTTAACATCAATTTAGAATTTTAAAAATAAAAAGTTTTGTTTTGCCTTTTATAATCACTTCTCTGGTGCTCTTCCACAATAAAATTGTGTAGACCCATGACCTATATAATCTTTCTTTTCTCTGGAGAACTTATTTTAGCATTTCTTTCAAGGCTGGTCCACTGGTGACAAAAGTTGCTTTTTCTTCTTTAATTTTGAAGAATAGTTTTGCTGTATTCAGAAGTCTAGATTGGTAGGGTTTTTTTTTCCCCCTTTCAACACTTTAAATGTTCTGCTTTACTTCCTCTTCTTGTTTGTATGATTTATTCCTCTGTAGGTAAGATTTCTTCTACCTCTGGCTTCTTTCAAGATTTTTCCTTTGTCTTTGATTTTCTACAGTTTGTGATATGCCTAAGTGTAGATATTTTGGGATTTATCCTGTTTTATATTCTCTGAGCTTCCTTGATCTGTGTTCTAGTGTCTCATAAATTTTGGAACGTTCTCAGCCATTATTTTTTCAAATATTTCTTCAGTTCCTTTCTCTCTTCTTCTCCTGGTGTAACCATTGTGTGTATGTTGCATCTTTTAAAATTGTCCCATAGTTTTCGTATATTATCTTCCTTTCCCCCCTCCTTTTCAGTTAGGAGGTTTCTGTTGACATATCTTTGAGCTCATGGGTTCTTAGGCTTTGTGCAGTCCACTTATGAGCCCACAAAATTCATTCTCCATTTCTGACTTTGTTTTTGAGTCCTAGCATTTCCTTTTGATTCTCTCTTAGAGTTACATGACCCATTTATTTTTTCATGTTATCTCCTTTTTCCACTCAAGCTTTTAGCGTGTTAATGGTTATATGAAATTGTTGGTCTATTAGTCCAACATATCTGTCATATCTGAACCTGGTTCTGATGCTTGCTTTGTATATTCATATTGTGTGGTTTTTGGGTTTTTTTTTTTTTTTTTTTTTTGGTTGTTGGTTTTTAATCTTTTAGGGTGTCTTGTAATTTTTTGTTAAATGCTGGACATGATGTTTTGGAAAAGGAACTTAGGCAGATAGGTCTATAGTGAGGTTTTATGTTGATCTGACTAGGTGTTAGTCTGTTTACTGTTTGCTCTACCTGTATATGTCAGGCTGAAATTACCTCTTGCGTGCTTTTTTAGGTCCACTCTGATTGCATAGAGATTCCTTTATAAATAGAATCAGAGCCTTCTTTCCGTTGTAATTCCTTGTTGATTTGGTGGGTAAGGTGTGGGGATAGAAGAAGTTCTTTGTGGTCCTGTCAATGATCTCAATCTTTTAGTGGACTCTCCTGTGGGCTTTCACCTTCACAAGCGTCCCCCTACCTTTCCCCTTATGAGACGCAAAGGGTAGAAAGGGCCTGATTTGGGTATTTCTCTTTCTCCATTTTGTTAGGCTTTGGTTAAATAATTTTCCTTGAGGGCAGCCCTTTGTTAAGGAGAACCATATGCTCTGGGTGTACTTCAAAATGGTTATTTTTCCTTCTGCCTCCAGAACTAGAGATTTTTCTGTTCTTTACCTTGAGAAAGTGATGGGGCTTCTGGAGATAAAACTCATGAAAATGTAACAGGCCCCTTAAAGTTGATTTCCCGAAAAATTTTAATCTCTCAAGTTCATGGGCCCTCAGTCTCTAGCAGTTAGTCAATTCCTTTTATGTTTTTCTACCCGGCTGGCTTCAGTGGTGGTTTCTCCTGGCAAGTTGCTGATATCTGTATTTTGCCTAGTTCTTCAGTTTTGGGGCTGGTAGTTGATCCTGTGACCTTAGATCTCTGATGGATATAAGAGAATTTGTTAATTTTCAGTGTAGCTTTTTTCTTGTTGTATGCTCAGGAAGTGACAACTTGTACTTGTTGGAAGGAAACTAGAAGTCACTGAGCATTTTTAAATGTTTGAATTTGCCTTCAATTTGGTTTGTCTTTATACAAGTAATGGTGCTTTACTAGGAGCCTTCTAAGCCATTATAATTATTTAATTTGATTCATTTAATGAATCATGTAGTACTAAATTTCATGCATCTCCCAAACATTGGTGATATTAAGATGCTTCTACACTTGTACACCTCTTTTCAAAATCTTGCTTTTTTTGTTGTCCTCTGGAGCCTGGATGTATCTCTTATATCTTGTCAAGGACTTTGTGGCTGTAGTACTTTCTCTCTTATGAACAAAGCTCCTTCTCTGTTGGATCATTATTGTGTCTAGTTATTCAGTCATATATCATGTTAAGAAGAGGAAACTACTTAATCTTCGCCCCCTTTAACTTATGCAATCTCTTCTCACTTTTATTACCAAGAATTGTCTGCTCATAATGTTACAGTTTCTCAAATTTTATTTACCTTTCAATCTGTTCCAATCTGGCTTTTGCATCTAATACTGCTAGGACTGCTCTTGTCAGGGTCACCCAAGTCCTCCCTGTTGCCAAATCCACTGGGCACTTAACCTGTGCTGTTTTGACCTTTTAGCAGAATTCAGTGTAATTGAACACTTTTACCTCTGAAACACCCTCTTTATGACTTCCATAACAGCATATACTTCTGATTTCCCTCCCTGCCTTTACTTTTTAGTTGCTGTTGCTGGTCTTATTTTTTTATACACTATGGAGAGTAGTTCAGTGCTCAGTCCTTGAGCTTTTCCCTTAACCTCTTTTCCCTTTACACTTAGATGATCTTATCTATTACCATGGTTTAATACCTTTGTTAACTCTCCCCAAATGTTTATCTCCCCCCTCCCCTCTAGCCCTTCCTCAAAGCTCCAGTCTTGATATTCACTTGGATAATTAAAGCAAATTAAAATGTCCAATCCTGAGCTATTTTTCTCAGTGCGGCACCATCGTTTATCTCATTATGCCAAAAACCACGGAGTGGTCTCTTCCTTACATCCCATATTCAGTCTCTTCATTATTTGTTACCTCACTTGTTTCTTTTTTGGACTTTTTAAACTTTACATATAGCAGTTTTTAAAAAAAATTTTTTTTTAACATTTACTTTTGAGAGACAGTGCAAGCAGGGGAGGGACAGAGAGAGAGGGAGACAAAGAATCTGAAGCAGGCTCCAGGCTCCTAGCGGTCAGCACAAAGCCTGACGTGGGGCTCAAACCCATGAACAGTGAGATCACGACCTGAGCTGAAGTCAGACGCTCAACTGACTGAGCCACCCAGGGGCCCCAAGCAGTTTTTTTTTTTTTTTTAATTTCTTTTTTTTTTTTTTTTAAGTAAACTCTATTCCACATGGGCTCAAACTCAAAACCCTGCAGTCAAGAGTCACATGCTCCATCAACTGAGCCAGCCAGGTGCCCATATTTGCAGCAGTTTTAAGTTTACAGAAGAATTGACCAAAGGGTACAGAAAGTATCTATATCGATTCCTCCTCCTCCTTTCCCTACTAATTAATATCTTGCAGTTATTTAGTGTATTTCTTGCAGCTAAACCACTTTTGATACATTAAAGACCACAGTTTAAGTTAGGATTCACTCAGTGTGCCTAATGTCCTGTATGCACCATTAGGGCATCTTACATAAGAGTTTCACTGCCCTTAAAAATCCGTCCCCCCTCTCCCCCCCCCCCTTTTTTTTGTCCACCTTTTTATCCTTCACCATCCCAATCCCTGACAACTACTGAACTTTTCCTGTGTCTGTAGTTTGGCTTTCATATAGTTAGAGTCATACCAGTATGTAGCCTTTTCTAGTGGCTTCTTTGCAATATGCAGTTCGTGTTCTTCCTTTTCTTTTTGTGACTTCATAGCACATTTCTTTTTAGCAGTGTATAACTCTACTGCAGTTTATTTTTTCACCTATTGAATTATATCTTGGTTTCTTCCAAGTTTTGGCACTTAAGGATAAAGTGCTGTAAACATTCATATGCAAATTTTTTATGGACATACGTTTTCAACTCATTGGGAAAAATACCTAGTAGTGTGATTTTTGAGTCTTTCGGTAAGCCTATGCTTAGCTTTGTGAGAAACCACCAAACTCTTCCACAGTGGCTGAACCGTTCATTTTGCACTCCCACTAGCAGTCAATGAGACTTCCTTTCGCTCCACACTCTTGTCAGTGTTTTGTGTTGTTGGTGTTTGGGATCGTAGCTACTCTAATAGGTAGATGTATGGTGGCATCATTGTTTTAATGTGCAGTTCCCTAGTGACATGATACCAAGTATCTTTTCATAAGCTTCTTACCTATCTGTATATCATCTTTGACAGCTGTCTGTTTGGATTTTTTGCCCTTTTAAAAATCTGTTTTCTTACTGTGTTTTAAGAATCCTTTGTATATTTTGGGTACTAGTCCTTTCCCAGATAAGTGTTTTGCAAATATTTTCTGCTAGTCTGTGGCTTGTCTTTGTTCTCTTAACAGTGTCTCTTGCAAAGGAGCAGTTTTAAACCTTAATGAAATCCACTTCATCATTTTTTTTCTTTAGTGGGTCATGCTTTTGGTGTTGTATCTAAAAACTTATTGCCATACCCATAGTCATTTAGATCTTCTCCTGTGTTATCTTGTGGAAGTTTTACAGTTTTGAGTTTTAAATTTAGACGATCAGTTTTGAGTTAACTTCTTTGCATGTGGATGTCCAGTTGTTTTAACACCATTATTTGAAGAGATGGTGTTTTCTCCTTTGAATTACTTTTGCTCCCTTTTCAAAGCTCAGACTTAACTCCTTAACTCCTAAGTCTCTCTCAAAGTTGTCCACATCTTACCATTTCCATCTACCAACCTGTCCTCCAAGCCACCATCACCTCTCGCCTGAACTGCTACAGGTCTCCTTGCCTTATTGTTTGACCTCGGCATCTGTCTATGAGTTATTATAATTTTAAAGCATAAATAAAATTGTGTCTGTTTTCTGCTCAATACTAATTGCTTTCTATTGTAAAAACAATGAAATCCAAATTCTTTATCATGGCCTATTAAGCCCTAAGTGATCTTGACCTGACTCTTCCTCAATTTTACCCTTGCTTTTGCTCTCCAGACAGCTTTGGGCTTATTTCCTTTAGTCTCTGAATTATTTAAATTATATATCTTCTACCTTGGCAGATTTGTAGTAATGGAATATCCCTTTTCCGGCTTTTAGGTCTCAGCTTAAATGTTTTCAGAGATGCCTTCTCTAGCTACTATATTATAAACATCCAGTTCTACATCTCGCCTTTCATTCTTATATTGATTTCTTCCTAGTATTTTTCTCAATTTAAAAGCATATATTGTCTGTTAGTTGACTTCCAGTGACCAGAGATTGTGGCTCTCTTGTTTATGTTGTTTTTTAGCACCTGGCACGGTGGTTTCCACATAGTGGACACTGAACAAATATTTTAATGGAGTAGACATAGGCAGCCTTTGAAATGCCCAAATCTAGTGAGGGACATCCACACGTAAATAGATGAATTGTAATGCCACTTCGGTCCTATTGGATAGTTGTCCCAGAAAATAAGAGATGAAAGATTTAAAAAGAAATCTTTGGGATTCTTTCTCACTAGTGTGAACTGGTGATTACAAAGGTCAGTTTATGAAGTCTTAACTGCCTAGGCTTCTTAGCCATAAATTCATATTTTTATTATTTGCTAATGTGGGGGTCAACAGAACTCTCATCCCAGCAGTCCGAGACTTAGGACCTTATGTGTCTGAAGAACCCACCATTCTGTAGGGACAGTGTGGGTGTGTAGAGGCGGTCTCATGCCCACCAGGAGGCCGGGTGGCACATTGTTGGAGCATTGGCTGTAGAGTCAGTGTTCGCTTTTGAGGACGCAGTGCTGCCATTTACCTCAGCACATCATTGAACCTCCCTGTGCCTTAGGCTCCTCATCTGTGAAGGAGCTAATGAACTTACAGCATTGTTTTGAGGATTAAATGGACATATATATATATAGCATTTACTATGTGTCACGTCCTGCAATAAATGCAAGTGTTTCTGTTATGTAAAGACCTCATTTAAGTAAGATTTTATCACGTTAGGATATACTTACATTGAGTAACATGTAGCTTTTCTCCACAGATCCCTCACTTCTATTGTACAGAGAAAGAGAGGCTTCGCTCTCCCTGATGACAGACATAAAACGTGCCTTTGCCACCCTCATCCTTTTCTCTCCCTCCTGTGTGCTACATCATACCACCTCTGCTTTCTTAGATGTCCTAACATTTTGTTATCCCTTCTTTATTTTCATATTCACCTGCTTCCTTTCAACTAGATCCTTCTTATATGCCTATAAACATGGTAAAATCTCTCCAATTAAAAAAAATAGGTAACTGTAGCTGCTGCCCTGCCTTCCCATCATCTATGTACCCAAAACTGACTATAATATTCTGTCCATTGATTTCTTCCAACATTGCTGCCTTCTCAACCCACTCTGGGCTTGTTTCTACCTCTTAATAACTTCATTGAAATAATACTGATAATACTATTGATAATAATAATACTCATCACCAAATCAAATGGACAATTTTCCTATCTTGTCAGAAGCATTCAAAGCAACTGATGTCATTCTTTTTTGACATTTTGGTTCTGTGGGTCACTTCTGATTTCCTTGTATCTTTTTTGGTGGTTCTCAGTCTCATTTGCAGACTATTCCCACTCTACCGAGGTTTTATTTTATATATTGGAATTGCTAAGGTTGGTCATGATTTCAATTCTTCGGGCGTCTGTATCCATATTGCAGATTCATTACCTTTATAATGATGATTCAAGTTTAATAACACTGGCCCAACTTTATAGACCAAATACCTGTTTGGCATCTCTTTGCATGTGCTCCAAGAGCACTTCAAACATGTTTTATGAATTATCTCGCCCCCCCCCTTAAATGTGGGCTTCCTTTACCTTTCCCCATTTTAGCGAATATTACCCCAGTCCATCATCCAGTCTTATTTTGTGTCTAAAATATCTCAACAACCTGTTTTCCTGTTTCCACTACTCTGGCTCAGTCCATTATTTCCTAACTTGAAATAATTTCCTAACAACATTTCTAAGTTGTTTCCTTGTATATACCCTTGCACTAATTGAATTCAGTTGCCACAGTATGCCAGCGTGATGTTTTCTTAAGACACAAATTTAATGATATTATCCCTTTAATTAAAACACTCATTTGACTTCCTATTGCTCTTAAGATCTATGGGAAGGATAGGGACACAAATCCTTTATATTATAATTTGTGAAACCCCGAAAGACGAGTTCCTATTTATCTGTCCCGTCTCACCTTTGGCCACACGGTGTTTTTCTTTCTCATCCTTCATGTCTCAGCTCAGTGGTCATTTTCTTACGTCAGGAATACCTCCTCTGATGTTCTTAGGTTAGATCATCTATTTGCTCTCACAGTGACCTGTGTACCTACTGTCTCATTGCTTATAGTCATGGTTTTACATTTTTATGTGCCATTTTCCCCCTCCAGCTAAAAGACCCCAAGAGGCCAAGGATCTTGTTTGCTTTTGTTTATCATTTGCCAGTGCTTAGCACAGTTAACTGGCTTATACCTATCATTAATTGATTCTTAAGATACCAATTTTATTTTTCCTTCACTAAGGAAAAAGAAAGTAATCTAATGAAAGATAAGCTTACAATATTATCGAAAGAATTTCCTATAAAAGCTGAATTAACTTGAATTGTAACATTTTCTCCCAGCCCCCTACATTTCTATGATGGTAAAATAAATGTTATTGAAGGAAAAAAATTCTGGAATCTATTTCTAGATTCTGATACATTATGAAAATAATTGGCACTTAATAGTGGTTCCACTCTTCAGGCCTTCCAAAACAAACATTAGATTTGTTTCTGACTTTAAATATTCAAGGTAGTTGTGATTTGGCTTTAAGTATAGGTTTGATGACTTTCTGAACTCTCAAATGATTCTGACTTGTGATTGTATCTGGGAAGGGATATTTAGTGATAATTTTAGTTTAAGAACATCACAAGAATTTTTAAATTTAGGGTGATGTGTAGTGAATCATTGCTTGTTTGTTTAGCTAGCTCTTCATTTCATTAATTTATCCTTTCTTTTTTTTCCTCATGCTTTTGTTTCCTACAGGGAGATTAACCACTGTCAGCATTTGTGTTTTCATTCCTCGCTTGAGGACCTCTCCTCTGCACTATTCCTATAGGAGGTTGAAAAGGTCGTTTCCATAACATTTAATTTTTTATCTTGATTCAGTTTATTCTTCATATTAGAGAAATTTATCATGGAAAGACTCAGTTTGCCACTTAACATTAGATGTTCTCGAAGGAAAGTTTAAAAAATCTATCAAAAAACCTTTCTGTAATTTTAGGGGCTGTTTTCCTAGGTTCTAAATAATAAACACTCCTGGCAACCTGGCATTTGGTAGCGAGGGAATAAACTAATCACTTCAGTCTTTTGCAATCACTTAAAATACTCATTAACTGTGAGTCATTGTTTTGAAATAACGTACATTCTAGCTCTTTTTGTTTTTCTTGCTTGAATTGCTTCGTGTTCTTTAGAAGAGTTTGGTGGCGGTTTTGAGATTAGTGTGCATTTTTATTCTCAAAATTAGGTGGTGCCAAAGCATATTGCTGGACAACAGACTATTCCCATCCAGTCAGATTGGTTGTACATGTCCTTTTGTAGAGTGAAGAGTACACTGAAGTATAGAACTTTTTTCTTCTTGCTGAGGTACTGATAAGTTCATTTTGCGAAATGGATATGTTTGAATTAATAGAGAACTAACTAATTACCTTTGGCATCTTAGAAACGTATGAAACGCTCCTTTGCTAAAGGTAGAACTGCATTTATTTTCTCAGTAAAATTTGTAGTAGTCCTTTGAAAGCAGATAATAACCTTGATATTTATTTAACAGTTAAAAGTCAGGCACTATTATCACACTGATTAAAATATATCTGTGTAAAATAGCTTGTTAAGTACTTCCTAGAATTTTAAAATTTTAATTATAAGGACTCAGTAACTTTTTCATAAGCAATTTTTATTTAAACATTTTAAGTGTGTAGTCTTTTTTTCTAAGTTGGTAGGATTCTGTACATTTTCTAATATAAGCCCTTTTTTTCTTCATGGAAAATGTGACTTAATGAACTCGTGTTTTTTTAATAATGTCTTTGGAAAGTCATTAAAAACAATCTTGTAATGGCTATCAGATTTCTAAAAATAATTAGCTCCACTTCCACTTTTCATATAAACTAGAGCCATGGTATTTTAGTTGTAAAATTCAGTGCATTAAAAACAAAAATCAATAATCACCTTCTAGCAGTCACCTTTGTCCTCTGAACTCTTTGTGTTGGTGGTGGATATAGGACAGTCCGAATAAGGACATTTTATGCACATTTTCTAATTAAGTAGTCTAAATTCCAAACCTTTGTTTAAATGTATTAATTTATCTTCACGTAGTATAATTTCTTAATAGGTCTGTAGTATATACCGGCATTGGAAAATTTTCATTGTCTTTTCCACTGAGCCCACTAAAAATGTCAGGTTACCTGTAATGAAGAAGAGGTTATGCTAGAAGATTCAACACCTCTTTTGAATTCTTGGAAATGTATTATATGACACGCAGGCTCTACTAGGAAGGAAGGTATTTATATGTAGATTGTAAACTTATAAATTTTCAATGAAAAATGGAGTACTATTTATTGGCTATGCTTTTGAGCATCATCTTATTTTCTATTTAATTTTGGCTTCTTGATTAGGAAAAGGACCAAATTTGTTACATAAATTGTTGTTTTATTGCTCACCTCAATAACTCCTAAGTATTTTTTTTTTGTTTTGGCTCACCCCTAATGTAAGTATATATTTTGAGTGTGCAATTCTGAGAGTTTTTGTTTGTTTGTTTTTAGATTACTCTCAACATTTCAGTACAAGTCACAAAATGATGGGGATTTTCTAAAAACATTTGTCTTTAAAATTCCTTTCTCATAGGAAGTTACTGTAGAAAAGCAGTCACCGTCTCATGAACTGTTAATAACATTCCCTTTACATTGAAGGTACAGGTGTGGTGTGTTTATTGTTTTGAAGATTCTGCTTTGTCATTACAAAAAAGGTCAGCAAATTTTGAATGTTTTTATTTCTGTGAAAGAGAAGTCCATAGTCCATTTCTTAAGTTTAACAACTCCTAAGTTCTTTATGATAGATAACTAGTGGACTGTATAGGGGAAAATAAAATAATTTTTAGCTGCTCCCTATCTCATGAAATATCCTAATGATTCTTCATTTTAAAGGTCCTTTTTTTTTTTTTTTTTAAATTAACCACACAGATGATAACCCTGGAACATTAAGTGCACACTTCTTATTTCAGCATTTTTGCTGCAGTAGCTTGCCTGTGACTGACTGGTTGAGTGATTTTCACCTGAGTTGCGTCTTTGTAAATTTGTCTGAGAATCCCTTTTCTAGTTAAAACAGCTGTTCCACCAGAAGTTACACACACACGATTTATTAAAGAAAAAATTTGCTATTGAGATTACATGTTATCCAGTAAAACTTTTCTTGAATTCTTAACATATACATACAAAATGTTTTATTTTGAAAGTGGAATCTAGCAAGTACCATAGTCTGAGACATGTAAGGTGTGTGTCTTTTATCTTCTATCCAACATTTCCTACTATATAATTTGCTCCAGTCCTTCTTTCTTCATATATTAAGCAATTTTTCCTATAATTCTTCCGATAATATTTACTGATTAAGGATTGCATTTTGTCACTATGCTTTTTTTTCTTTTTAATCCTTTACCCATTTTACCATAGGAGGAACAGCAAGTCTTTGCCATGTAACATAACTTTATTTGTTAGGACTGTTTAATGAATGCTGTAAAATGTTGAAAGAATTGGGTTGAGTATTGCATGGCTTTAAACGGGTCTTTAAAAAATACAGATGTTTGTCTTTATGTTCTGGATGTTTAAGTTTTAGATGTCTTGTTAGTGATTCCTATTCTCTTAAATTATAGCACAGTATATTCTTATTAGGACTGTGATTGTTGGTTTTGGTAGTGGGTACAAATCTATATTTCATGTGGAATTCTTGATAGTTTTGCAGGTTCTTTTTTCATAGATCTGATTAGCGTGATTGCATTTATCAACTGGTGTGGTGAATAAGGTGTTCATGCTGGGAGAAGTGTTTTGGCTCTACCGTTTTCCTTTTATGTGCTTGTGTTTGCATTGTTAGTATCATTCCAATTCTAAATTTCTTCGCAGGAATATAGCAAAGCCTTTTCTCCATTTGGTGTGGGTTATTTTGTTTAAAACAATATAAAATAACTCATTTAATCAGATGCCCATAAACCTCAGTAGAATTTAAAACATGGAAAATGACAAGAAAGAGTCGAAGGAATACTGAAATTCCTGTACCTTTGTAGCACTGCCACTGAGGAAGCCTTGTGTGGAACACACCTTGGACTTTGTAGTTGATGGAGACCATCTGACCCAGGGATAGACTAAGTATGCAGTGTCAGTTTGCATGCTAAATATCAGCAGGGTGCAGCATCTTTCTGAAGTTTTTGATTTAAGAAAAAAATTTAAGAGTTTTTCCTGCACCAAATAGATGGTCTTTTACCCTCTAATTTGAAATTTACTGGTTTAGACTATGGTTAAAAAAACCTCTTTTTCATAGTCCTTGAAAATTAAAATAATTTGCATGTCATTTAAAATTCCAGCCTTATGAAACGGTTCACAATTTTTCCATAACCTTAAATTTCCTTAAATTTTTTTAATTTCCAAGGGTATCAAACCTTCTGAATTAAACCACCATGCAATCTTAGGCAAATATTAAAACAAAGTTTGATGAAAGTGATAACCTACATCCATGCTACTATAACTAGGACTGTATGAATAAAGTAAGCAATCTATTTTTAACTTTACCCTTTTTAGGGGGATGAGACAATTTGTTTATTAGAAATACTCTTTGTGGATTTACATATGTAATTTGTTTACCTCCACTTTGAAATAGCATATTCATTTTCTTCTGGAGACTTTTAACTTTTTTCACTGAAACTTTTGAACATGAAGACGTATTCTTGATTTACCTAATTTGTGAACATTTAAAGTAAGAGTATTATGCTGGAAAATACTTTAAAATGCTCAGGTTTTGATAGATGAAAAGGAATAATGTTCCCACACATTTTGACTTTGAAAATTTAATGATTGCTTTCTGTTATCGATGTGACTTAGAAATTGTAGGGGCTAGTAATTTTTTCCGAGAAATTTTCTAATTTATGCTCACTTAATTTTTCTACAACTCTTACTAATATTTTAGGAGGAAGTAATTATATATACACCTATATTTATTTGTGAATACCCACAAACGTGCATACATACACTTCGTATATGTGTGTGTATATAAACACTTTGTTGATCTCTGACCAGGGAGAGCATGCTAGATCACATAGCTGTAATTCTAGATTGCTTTTTTAGAATTGGTGCCATGTTCTAGAGCTAAGAGATCAGGAGGTAGAAGGAAGAAGGGGTGACTGACAACTGGAAAGATCTGGGGAAATGACTGCTGTCCCTTTCTTCATTAGTAGTAACCAATCTGCTTTTGCTGAAATGTCTTATGTTTGCTTTTAAGAAGCTCCTGTTGCTAATAGTGTTGCTGTTTCCAGAAATAGAAGGGAGAAGGAAGGGAATTATAGAGGCAAAACTTGACTTTAAAATCCTGTCTTTGAGGGGAGAAATTTCAAGTGCCTGGATTTCATCTTTTCTATTTAGTGTACTTTTGATGCAGTGTTTTTTAAGGTGTCCCTTTCTGCATTTTGCTGCATTTAACAAACATAAATAGTATGTCACTTGCAATATTAATTTTTCTCATTATAAGTAAGGAAGAATGTTTCATTACTGGTATAATGCAGTTACTGGGTATATTTTGAAAGTGACCTAGGTGCGTTTGATGCATTGGGATGTCCTGGGTTTTTCTGTCGACTGGCTACATAGCTAGTTTCCATTAGCTGTGATACCCATGTTACCATTTGGAGCCTGAATCCATGCCTTCAGGAACTTTTATTAAGAGACTCAGATTATTAAGAGGTGTTTTGTTTTGTTTTAAGTAGAGTCATCAGAATTAAGAAAGAAGTCACCCATAGTGGAGGGGAAACAGGAAGAGGGAGTGCCCCTCATCATTCAGCATCAATTTCTAGTGCCCCCAGATTCCCAAGCACGTTAATGATGTTTAACAAGAAAACTTTTTTTGTTTTAAGTTTATTTTGAGAGAGAGTGTGAGTTGGGGAGGTGCAGAGAGAGAGGAAGAGAGAAATCCCAAGCAGGCTCTGGTGGTGGCACTCGACGTGGGACTTGAACCCACAAACCATGGCTTGAACTCACAAACCATGAGATCATGACCTGAGTGGAAACCAAGAGTCAGAGGCTTAACTGACTGAGCCACTCAGGCCCCCCAACAAGATAACTTTTATTTTATTTTTATTTTTTTATTTAAATCCAAGTTAGTTTACATATAGTGTAATTATGATTTCAGGAGTAGAATTTAATGATTCATCATCACTTACATATAACACCCAGTCATCCTCCCAACAAGTGTCTTCCTTAATGCCCATCACCCATTTAGCCCTTCCTCCCACCCAACACCCCACCAGCAACCCTCTGTTTGTTTTCTGTATTTAAGAGTCTCTTATAGTTTGTCTCCCTCTGTTTTTATCTTATCTTTCCTTCCCTTCCCTTATGTTCCTCTGTTTTGTTTCTTAAATTCCACATATGAGTGAAATCATATGATATCTGTCTTTCTCTGACTTATTTCACATAGCATAATACATTCTAGTTCCACCCATGTTGTTGCAAATGGGCAGATTTCATTCTTTTTGGTCGCCGAGTAATACTCCATTTGTGTGTGTGTGTGTGTGTGTGTGTGTGTGTGTGTGTGTGTATCACATCTTTCGTATCCATTTATCCTTTGATGGACATTTGGGGTCTTTCCATACTTTGGCTATTGTCGATAGTGCTGCTATAAACATTGGGGTGCATGTGCCCCTTCAAATCAGCATTTTTGTATCCGTTGGATTTACCTAGTAGCGCAATTACTGGGTCATAGGGTGGTTCTATTTTTAATTTTTTGAGGAACCTCCATACTGTTTTCCAGAGTGGCTGCACCAGTTTGCATTCCCACCAGCAGTGCAAAAGTGTTCCTCCTTCACATCCTCACCAACATCTGTTGTTGCCTGAGTTGTTAATGTTAGCCATTCAGACAGGTGTGAGGTGGTATCGCATTGTGGTTTTGATTTGTATTTCACTGATGAAGAGTGATGTTGAGCATTTCAAAACCTTTTTTTTTTTTTTTTAATAGTGTGGATACTGTTGTTCTGCAGGTAAAGTAACACATTACTCTAGGATACTCTAGGATAACACAGCTTAGCTAAAACATTTAGAAACTACTTTTGGAAAATGGGATTATGTTTATATTAAAATCAACTTCATTTCAGTTTCAACCATTCCTTTCAAAGTACTATAGAGGGCAACATGAAGAGGTTTATCTGCTCTCAGAAATAGTATACATTGATTTTATTCATATAGTATACATAGGTATTTTATATTATATATTTATATATTTACATATATAAATATATACTTATATTTTATTCATATAGTATACGTAGGATTTTATTCATACTGATATCCTTATTTTTCCCCTCTGTGAAATTATTGCTTATTTGAAATGAAGAAGCTTTGTTTATTTTAAAGATTTTTAATAGGTTTAAAAATAGTACATACTGCGAAGTATTGCTCTTATCTCTGTTCCATATTCACCCAGTGGTATCTACCTTCCTTACGCTGCTCTAAGCAGCCACTATTAAGTTTTTTATTGTTCTTTCAGACATTCTATATACATATTAAAGCAATTCAGAATTTATATTCTTATTTTTTCCACTTTTTAAAACTTTATGCAAAAGGTAGCACATTATACACACTGTTTTGTCCCTTTTTTCATACAATAAATAGACTATTTCCTCATTCTTTTTTTTTAACAATTGCATAATACTGCATTATATGGGTGGACCATATTTTACTTACCCAGTCTCTAATTACTGTATTTTTAGGTTTTTTCCTCTTTTGCTAATATTGTGATGAGTAACCTTGTACATATGTCATTTCCTATCTGCATAATTATATTCGTAAGTAAAATTCCCAAGAGTAGACTTGCAGTATCAAAGTGTATTTGTAATTTTGAGGAAAATTGTCAAGTTTCCAACCATGAGATTTGTGCCAATTTATGCTCCCACTAGCAATGGGTGAGAGTGAGTGCATTTTTCCCTCCTGGCTTGTCTTTAGAGTATACAATTGAATTTCTGGATTTTGCCCATCTGTAAGGTGAAAATTGTATCCCAGAGTAGTTTTTATTTGCATATTTCTTATGAGTAACTTTAGGCTTTTCATATTTATTTCCATGTACTACCAGTTCATATTTTTTGCCCATTTCTGTTGAGTTTTTGTTGCTGTTAGTCTTTTGTGATAAGAGGGAGTAGCCAGTATTTTTCCCAGTTTGACATTTGTTTTTTGATTTTGTGTGTGTGTGTGTGTGTGTGTGTGTATTGCCATTGCAGAGGTTTTGATTTTTATGGAATCAAATTCATCGAAGTTCCCATTTATGACTAAAATTTTGAGTCAGAAAGACCTCTCTCCTCCAAAGGTATGAAGAAATTATATTTTCTTTAACTATTAGTTTCATTTTTTCTATATGCATCTTTGACTCCTTTGGAGTTTATTTTAGTTCACTAAGTAGATCCAACTTTATCTTTTTGCAGAGCTCCTGTTGATCTGACAACATTTAATGAGTATATTTTCTTTAGATGATCAGCTCATACTCAGCATGAGTTTAATTAGAATATCCTTTAATGTTTTGAATCTAAGGACAGTAAACAAAAGATGACTAATAGGAAAGGTAGCATTTTTCTGTATTTAGTTCTCTTCTTAATTGAGTTACCAAACTTGTAATGATCTATAGGCACCCACATGTAGAAAGGAAATTTTCCACAACTTTTCTACTACATTTGCTAGAGTTTAGTGTAGGTCACTATCAAGGTTTGTCTCTCAAAACTCAAAACTGTGTTGTCCATACGTACTTAAGTAACTTGTCTTCTGAGTTCTCTCCCTGCAAAGACCTTAAGTAGTTAACTTTGAGAGCAAACTTAGAAGGAGAAGGTGGTAGAGAAAAGATACTCTACCATGGTTCAGCATAGCACTGACTGGTATTGCTTATGGTGACATATAGTTGGATATGTCTCCTCTGTTTTCTGTTAGGATTTCCAATGGTTGTTGCAAATTCTGAATCAAAAGAAAAAGAAAAAAAAGAACCACCAGATTTTATAAGCTGATCTCTGTTTTAGTCAATTCACATTATTTCAGGAGTGTTTTCTATTAAATAGTTCATTCTATCTTGTTAGTCTATTCCTAATCCATTTATCTTCATGTTTTCAAGGATGAAAGTCACCGATATTTGTGTTTTTTGTATATGGTACAAGAAAAGATCTGACAAAACCCATCATTTCTTTCGGTGAGATTGAAATGAATTGATACTATACTGATCACAAAAAGCATCTATATATATTTGAAAAAGTGAGTAGGTTCATGTTTGAAGATACAGAGCCCAGGGATTCCTATTTACCAATCACCTTTTAGATCCTTTACACTAAATCATTTAGACTAAGTCCTACATGCAGTAAAGCAAAATGGTATGGGAGAGGCAGTCCCTTCTCTTATGCAGGAGCTGACTTAATAGGGGAGACAGCCATTACAGAACATTTCAGAGGTGTGAGGAGAGGTGAGGTAGGGGATTACTGTGTGATTGGTCACAGTTAAACCCAACCTGGTCTGGAAGAGCAGGGAAGGCCAGCCCGAGGAGGTGACTTTTAAGCTGATCCCTGAAGAGGATCCATGAGACAGGACTGGAGGCAAGAAAATCAAGTAGGAGGCAATTTCAGGATGTAGCCAAGAGCGAATGTGGGTCTGAACTAGGTCAGAGGCTTTAGAGATAGGAATGAAGAGACAGATTTGAGATAGACTTAGGAATTCCTGCCTCGTTAATTGATGGATGTGGGTGTAGGCAAGGGATAAATTAAGAATAACTTGTTTTTCTAGGTGGAAAGTGATTCTGTCTTACAGAAATAGGAAATACAGGAGGAACAGGTTTTCAGAGGGAAGACTAAATCACTTGTAAGCATGTTGAGTTTGAAACAAATATCCAAGTAGAGATGCCTAGTGAGCATGCAAATTTGAGCTTGAAAATTGGGATAAAATTCTGAAATGAGGAGATTGACTTGGAAGCTGTTATCCTCAGGTTGATAAACGAAGATAAGGGAGTAGAGGTGATGACCCAGGAAGTGTGTGTAAAATAAGAGCAGGGAGTTCAAGGAAGAGCTTTTGGGAACATCAGCATTTAAGGGATGTGAAGATTCTCATAACGGCCTTTGATTGGGCCTTTTCTCCTTCCCTGAATGCTACCCAGCTTCTTCACCTAACCACACCTAATCAGTCCTTCAGCAGTGAAATTAAAACCTATTTTTTATCACAAAACCATTTCTACCACTTTCTCTAGAATTTAGGGGAAAAAAAAGATATTTATTGTTTGTAGCATTTATTTTTAGTCAATCAAATACTACTACATAGAATCCCAGCTTTTTGACTTAACTGGCTCCTGAATGTTTAAAAAGTGTGTGTGTGTGTGTGTGTGTGTGTGTGTGTGTGTGTGTGTGTGTGTGTATTTTTTTCTTTTTGGAAAGCTGTCATTAGGATGGGTGGGTGTTTTTAGATTGTTATACTGAGCACCTACTTATATGTCAACTAATTAGGTGCTAGATGTTAGAGATCAAGAAATACAATATATCTCCTGATCTGAGGGTGTCAGTAGCTTAATGTGGAAAATAAGACAACTGGGCGGATGTTTTATGAAGTTCATAATTTCCCTTATTCTCTCCTCCTAAATGTAAATTTGAACTAATTTGTTGCTGCATTAACCTTATTTCTCCCCCCAACTATTCACCTGTAGAAAAACAGAAAAATCTTGGGCATAGATTGTTGTTCAAGTTGTTTGAAAATATTTGAAGTTATACCTGGTTACACATACATTCCCATAGTTTTTTTTTTTTTTTAACTTAGTGTTTCCCCACATTATCATAAGTTCTTCAGAAATATTTTTACTTGCTACATAAAAACATTATGTGGCTGAATCAGAGTTTCCTTATTTTCATTGCCAGACATTCATTTCATGTTTTTCACTGTTTCCTTATAAATAGAGATTTAATGAACATTCATGTTTGTTCATCTTTTTATGCATTTAGGATTGTTTCCTAGGGTTAATTCGCAGATATAAAATTACTGGGCAAGAGTACACACACTTTTGTGACTCCTAATAAATACTGGCAAATTGCTTTTCAGAAGGGCCTTGACTATATTTGCACTAGCAATATATGAGAGTACTCAGGATATTATCTTTTACTAAATTTGCTAATTTTCTAATTTTATGGGTAAAAATAGCACCTTGTTTTAATGTGAATCTTTGATTATTAATGATAAACATGTTAAAACTAATTGCATTTCTTCTTTTGATGTCTTCTCCCCCTTTAGTTCTAGTAACTAATTTAGTGAACAGTTGCATATTCTTACTGATTTAATAGACTTAGATCATATCCTTAGCTTTTATCATTTTCATGACCAGGAGGTCTAGTTGTTTTTTTGTTTTGTTTTTTGTCTTAAAAATGTATTAAAACTTTCCTACTCCTCCCCGCTTCCTTTTTTTAAAACTATGGTAAACTACCCATCACATAAAATTTGCCATCTTAACCATTTTTAAGGGTACAGTTCAGTGGCATTAAGTGCATTCACTTTGTGGGACAACCATCACCACCACCCTACCCTCTTGGTCATTTTGATTAGTCCTGCAGCATAACAGTGTTGGCTTTGAGATTCACCAGTGTTACCTGTGGCATTCCTCCCGTTAATGAGCCATTATTTTGGTTAATATTTTTAAAATAATTTTGTGGAGATTTGTTGGTTTGTCTAAGCATAGAATCACACTGTCTGGGTGCCATAGTTGAGATTTCAGTTTATATTGGCTCTTGGGTTGTTATTAATAATTTAGGGTCCCTCATTCAATATTATGGCTTATTGGCATTCATGTCCATTTTCCCTAAACTTACTGTTTTGTTCTACACGATGGATGCTCATCTGCTATTTCATCTTCTCACACAGGGCCTCATGCGATATTTACATAGTTTGTCGTTGTTCTTTTTGACTACTTCACTCAGAAATTTTGTCTGTGAGGATAGGTCTCTGTGTCTGTGTCCTTATGTGCTGGCAGAGGGCACAGGAAGGTGGGAGGAGGGCACAGGGTGTGGGGTTGGAGGAGTGTGACTTATTCAGAAAACCAAAGGGACACAGGGTGGCTGGGCACAAGGAGCCAGGGGACCGTGGTATGAGATGGGATTGCAGGGGTAAGCAGGGGCAGGTACTGTAGTGCCCTGTGGTAGCTAAATTCCTACAGCACTGAGACTAGAACTCCATTAAAGGCTGTGAATGGGAGCTGGAAACAGTCTAATATATATATGTGTGTATATAATTTTTTTTTAAGATCATCCTCGCTGCTGGGTTGGGGAACTGGATTACAGAGGAAAAAGAATAGAAGCAGGGTGATGTGTTGGGAAGCTGTTTCTGTTATCCCGGGGGCACTGCTATACTGATTTTCTCTCTTTCTTTTCATTACTAAATGCACATATTGTGGCCATCTGTGGCACAACTGAAGATAACTGGCCAGGTTTATTCCATGGAAAAGTGAAACTTATAAGAACAAATGAGCATCTGGAGTGCTGGGTTCATTAATATCCTATTGTAACCAAGCTAACTAACCCCAGGCTAAATATAGTAAATCTCAAGAATTCACTGTCGGCTATCATTGAACATCCCTGTGAGGTTAAATGAGCTTTAATGATAAAGGACATAGTGAATTCAGAAAGATACTCGTATTCCTATTTTATATATGAAGAACAGGAAGTACAGTCATTAATAGTACCAAAATAAAAAAGCAAAGCATCTGTCGGTTTCTTTTAAATGCAAGCACCATTTTGTCACCATCGTGCTTTTTGTTTAATTCCTTCCAAATCTATTATAACTTCAGGGTGTAAATGAAATTAGAGAGTTATATGCACATTTTTGGTATTTATTATTTTTGTGTCCCAAATTAAAGGTTGTGTAATAGCTCTGGGAATCTGCCTCTGATTCCCCACGCCTAGGAAAAGGCCCCTCTTACGTGGTCTGATGGTACCTTATACCTTCCTCTGTGTTAACCATCTACTTGTGGTGGCTCTGAGGACAGCGATCAAAACTGGGGAGAATGAAGGCAAGGGCAGGACACAATTAGGGGGACAACCTGGCAGGGATTTGAGGCAAGTGTGAAACTTCTGTGAAGTCCTGTGACTCTTCTGTTTCATGCCACAGTACAGTTTTGTTTCAATAGGAAATAGTATTTTAAATTACCTAACATCGAACACAGTCGACATTACAGGGAGCCGTAAGTGTGGCTTTCTCTACTTTTCAGCATACTGTTATCTTCTCCAGGGTGAGGAGTTACGGTTCTGTAGTATTTTGTATACTTTAAGTTACTTTCTTTTGTTGGCTTTAGGGGATAACATCAGTGTCTGTGTGATTAGCCTTTGTAAGGTTTTTAAAGATCCTGTATTTACTTTGAGCGCAAAATGTTGAAAAGGATTCAGATCCTTAGTTCTCCAGGATAACGGATGCTCTGACTCCTTTCCTTCTTCGACCTGGCTAAGCTTGCTCTTACACTGCTTTTGAGCCTTGCTTATTTCGACACTGCACTGCTCTAGTTTTCTTTCTGCTGTTTTTATCTCCTTTCTTGGTTATTTACCCTCCCTCCCTTGAGCTGGGTGTGGGTATGTAAAAGTCATCTCCTTAGTTCTATTTCTTTCTGTCAACTTCCTGTTGAAGCATTTGCCATAGTTCGTCACCTCCACACTCTACAGAGGACTCCAAATCCTTACCTTCAACCTTGGACCTTGTTCCCATCTCCCTGTCCTATGGAGCTAACTTTGCCTCAGATTTTGTTGGAGCTCCTTCTAAGTGCGTAGCTTCTATGAATGATTGCCCCGGCGTTTCCATCATCTTTGCTCTAAAGCGTAGTCACCTTTGCGTCCACTTTCCTATATATCACCACCACAGCCCCAGGTGATAACCGCTTCTTTGGACTGTTTGTGGGAGACACCATATGGACCGTCGGGCATCCAATAACCATCCCAGTCATGCAATTAGTCTTATTAAAACATTCGTTCTCAGGGAGGCTGGGTGGCTCAGTTGGTTACGTGGCTGACTTTGGCTCAGGTCATGATCTCACTGTTCGTGGGTTCGAGCCCCGCGTCAGGCTCTGTGCTGACAGCCCAGAGCCTGGAGCTTGCTTTGGATTCTGTCTCCTGTCTCTGCCCCTCCCCTGCTCGTTCCCTTTCTCTTTCTCTCTCTCAAAAATAAACATTAAAAAAAATTTAAAAATTCCCTCTCAATACTCAATTTAGAAGTCTTTAGTTGCTTCCTATTGTCCTAGCTGACTACTTACTTATGCTTTTAATAATTTTACTTCATCTTAGCTCCTTGCTCTTATGTACTCTTTTTACCTGAAATTCCCACTTCATTCTTCCCCTGAAACTTACCTATCCTGGGATCACGTTTTAAGTTATGCCTGATTAGATGTGAACTGCTTTTGGAAACTCAAGATAGGTGTTGTCTGTTGGTTTGTTTGTTTTTTTGGTGACGGTTTAAAAAAAAAAAAACCTCCACTCATCCACACCCTGCCTTATTCATTTCTTGAGTCCAGGGGCAGAGTGGTTATAAGCAAGGACCCGAGCTGCGCTGCCCACATTCACATACATCTCAGTCCCACCTCTCACTACTGCACCTTGAGCTGATTCCTTAACCTCTCTGAGCCTCATTTTTCTCACCTATAAATCGGGAGCAGTAGTAGTACCCAGCTCCCAGATCTGTTGTGAGGCGTAAGTTAATAGATATTTTAAACCCTGCCTAGTACTATATAGATGTTTGCTATTATCATTACATGTTAAGAAAATATCCTATTCCCTAAGCTGCTAAAATGGAGAATGTTTTCTTCTCATTTGCAGTGCCCTACAGAATCTATCCTGGTACCTTTTGTATAGTAGGCATTCAATAACTACTTATTGAATCAAGTTGAAATTTATTGCAAAATCCAGTTGTCCAACAACAGCTACTTTTGGTTTTGAAATAAGGCTGTTTAAACTTGTACAGAGTAGTTTCAGCAGCCATAAAGTGAGGTCACAGAGTTTTTCCGGGATAATTTAATAGCAGAGTATACGGTTTCCTTGTTTAATTATATGGTTTGGAAAAAAAACCCAACCATGTAGTTTTAAAATGTATATTTTAAACAAAATTATACAAAGATGATGGAATAGCAAACCTTTGGGTACTTAAACACTGAAAACATAAGCTTTGGTGTTTTAAATTAAAATAACAACAACAAAAAAACCCCTAAGAGTTACAGTAGGCAACAGTTTGCATGCAGTAGAGATGACCTTCCAAGTGAAAGCCTCCCAGAGTAGCGTTAGCAGTTATGTATCGTTTTCTTTTGTAAACACTAGTTGTAGTCTCCCTTCTGGGATTTTTTAACTTACATATACCTATGGCTTTTGTAAAATATATTGAATGGAGTTTTTGAGTACCTCCTTAGGATTGAGTAAGAGATGTGCAGGACTAATATTTGCTGTCAGTCTTGTATGTTAAATTTTAATATGTTGGAATTGTGATAATATTGTTTGAAGCTTAAATATTTGACATTCCATCAGTTTTATTCATATGGTTTAAAGAAATGGTAAACATTATCATAGGGGTAGACATTTAATTTGGTTTTATCAATCTGCTTGAGATTAAATAGCCCTAAAATCAGGGGCACCTGGATGGCTCAGTTGAGCATTCAGCTTCCGCTCACGTCATGATCTCATGGTTCTTGGGTTGGAGCCCTGCATTGGGCTCTGTGCTGACAGCTCAGAGCCTGGAGCCTGCTTAGGATTCTGTGTCTCCCTCTCTCTCTGCTCCCCGCTGCTCGCTCTCTCTCTCAAAAATAAATAAATATTTTAAAAAATAGCTCTAAACTTAGACCACAGGTGAAATATAGAGTGATGTTTGATTCAGATGGGGAAAAAGGGAAGAAATATCCCTTAAATATTTAATTTTTCTGGCTCCACAAGGAGAAAAATTGAATCTTTACCAGTAAACAGAAGTCTGATTAAGTGCTCTAAGAGTGTAAAATTATTTTTTAAACTTTAATATTTTATTCTATTTGAGGATACCAAGTAAAGTGTTTTTTTCCTCTAGGTTTTATGGGGGGGTTTTGAAGCATTGCACAAAGAACCACTAGGAGTTCAAGTTCCCACCGAGTAATCATTACTTCTGATAGTAGTTTTATTAACTTGCGAATTTAACAGAGTTAAGAACTAAATTTCCATCTTTTTATGTTAATATACTCTTAAGATTATTTAATCGTCTCTTAATTTTGTCATGAATTTATTTAATATATTTTTAAATATTAAGGTGTTCTAAGTATTGCTAGTCAAAATAAAATATAGATGTATTCAAGAATCTATAAAATTAGGTTTTGTAATGGATCAGTGTTTAAGTAAAAGGAGGAAAGGTATCGGGTACTTGTAATGAAATATTCACCAGCTGTAGAATGACCTGCTCATCCACTTGCCAAGTCTTACCTCTGTTACTGTTTCATTCGTCTTTTTAACCTTTGGGTAGAAACACTGGGAGTTCATGCTGTAAACTTCTCTATTCTCTGTGCTTTAGAGTTGAAAATACTAGATGATTTTTATATTCTAGGTCAACCCCTCCCCCCCCCCCGCGCACAAAATTGAAGAACATTCTTGGGCAAGTAGGTGATTTACAGATTTATTAGCAATGGTAATATGAAAATTTAAGGGTATTTATGTATGGCATCTTGCAGCTGTGGTGGAAATCATTTCCTTCCTTTCTCTTCTGCCATGTTAACTTCCATCTAGATTTGTATATTCCAAAAGAGAGCCCCAACAGGTTTCTAGATACTTTTATATGTCACCTCTCTGCCCCCTGCTGTTTTTTCCCCTGTAATTTATAAGTATCTGTGTGGGAGCGTTAGAAACTATCAGGAAGTAGAATTGCTGAAATGGCAACTTTCTTATTAGTAATGACATGATAACTTGAAAATTGTTGATTGTAGATATTGTCTGTGCCATGTGAATCTTGTTCATATTTTTTATCTTCAGATTTCATTATGTTCAATATGCACATATTACTGTGTCTGTAATGATTGACAATAATAGTTTTTGTCTCGAGCAAGACTTCTATCAAGTAATCTGATCTCGCCTATTTGAATTCACTGTTTCTTGATTTCTTATGGCTGTTGTTATCAGTTGCAGTAATCAATTGAAGATTCTGTATACCTTTTTGGGGACCTAGTGCTGTGGGAATACAAGGGAAGTTTGTTGTGGTCCTTGCTAAATAGCTTGTAGTTTTGTTGTGAAGAAAATGTATGCATGTGAAATAGTTATAAAAACAGCAAATCCTTAAGGATTAGGTCACAAGACATAGTCTACACATGGAGGAAGAACTAAGTGGATTCAGAGCAACAGGGTAGGACTTACTGAGTAGTAAGGACTCTGGAGTTAGACTGGCTGGATTTGAGTCCTGACTCTACCACTTACTAACTATGTGAGCTTGATCAAGTAACTAGTTTATGCCTGTTAACTGGCAAATGGGGATGATAATATAACTTATCCCCTAGGATTGTTGACGTGTGTGGCCTTTCTAAAACTGGGGTTTCTTGAGAAAAAAAAAAAAAGCCTTAATGACCTTAGGCATCTATTGTAAGTAATGACTTGACTTCTCTTTTTATGCATCTGGGATGGGACCAGTTATGAGCCATCCTTGGGAGATTTGAGAAAACAGCTACTCAGATAATTTTCTGTGTGCAGTGATTCCAGGGAGTAACCCTGGTCGAGGACTAAATGCATTACCATATAATGAATCATGTGGAGCAGGGCTTGCAAGTGTTGGCTGGTATTGGACTCTGAAAAAGAGTATTTAATCAGAGGTAAAGAGTTTTTCAGGCTGGGAGAAGTTAAGGGGTATCTGAAAGTGTTTTCCATCTCAAACAAGTATCCCATTACTTTGTATCGCTAGGACCAAGATGGGACCTGGAAAATCAACAACTTAGTCATGAATCAGAAAAGCGTGGAACATTTGAAAGGAAGGTTATGCATCAAAAACAAAAACAAAAACAAAAAAAAAACCCTTCTTATGTGTATCAAAGTCATGTAAGTTTACAAATACATTGAAACTAAGATTAAAAAATTTTTAGTGAGCAAGAGATAGCAAATGGAAATTAACCATATACCAAAGAGGGAAATTAACACACCTTTGTTTTTGTGGCTACAATTCTGTGTTGTTGCATGTAAAGGCAAGCTGAAGAGAAACATTTATTTCATTTGATCAATAGTGTCCTATAAACACAATTTTAGATAGGTTAAGTATGAAAAATTGGCTTTTGAGTATAAGGATCTTTGGTAACATTGGGAGAGAGCCATTTCACTGGAGTATCAGCCCACAGTGCACGTGTGAGTACTTACCGTCTCTCTCACAGTTTCAGTATATTTGTAAACTGATATGGCTTTGATACAGTTGATATGCTTATGAAGAAGTTGTTCCTTGTTGTTTTTACTACAGTAGACTCCTAATTCATCCTCCTACATTTAGAGTTCCCCTTCCCTGCATTTTATCCTACGTGTCACTTCAATGATCATTTTCTGTCATCTCCCACTGGAGATGGGGGAGAATTAGATTGAATTAGAACTATTAGAGTAAAAATTACCATTGGACTCCCACTAGTACACTCACCCCTTCCCCCCGACCAGCCTCTGGGACCAAGTCGGACTGTAGGGAGGATTTAAAGAATTCCAGTTCAATACTGGGAGATTCAGCAAGAGGGGCAGTGCAAATCTGATGCTTTATCTCTCAGTATTGACAGTTGGTATACTGCTCTGTTCCCGTCGTTTGTTCCTCATCTCTCACCCTAATTCACGTGCCTAGAATATTTTATTTCTCTTTGTAGAGTTCTTGCTTTGATAAATGTCAGCCTGTTCATGGAACTCAGAGATGGACTGTCTCCCATGTGTGCCATTGTCAGTGCCCTATCTGTTGGGGCCTCTGTTAATGTGTGCTGAAATTTCTGGCACCAACCATTGGCCTAATTATTACTTGTTGCCTGTCAGGGTTTTATCTGTGTGTGTGTGTGTGTGTGTGTGTGTGTGTGTGTGTGTGTTTAAATATTTTTAACTTTATTTATTTATTGATTGATTGATTGATTGATTGAGAGGGAAAGAATGAACGAGCTGGGGAGGGGCAGAGAGAGAGGGAGAGAGAGAATCCCAAGTAGACTTTGTGCTGTCAGTGCAGAGCCCCACGTGAAGCTCAGTCTCATGAACCGTGAGATCGTGACCTGAGCTGAAACCAAGAGTCAGACTCTTGGTGCCTGAGCCACCCAGGCACCCTGGGTTTTATCTGTTTTTTACCTACTAAATTTTACATACTGCCTGCTGTTGGTTCACCACCTCCCAGTTTCTAGTTCCAAATCCTTATGTTCCAGTCCCACCTCGGGAACCTCTGGCACTGCCCCCAAAATGACAATGGCAGAGAGTGAAATGTTCTTTATAAAACCTCTGGTGAAGGAAAGAGCCAGCACAGTGGATGCCATTAAATATAGGAGATAAAGTAAGGCCATAGAAAAAAATTGAGAAAGTTTTAGCATTAAGAACCCAGATAGGAGCCTTTTCTTTCTTTTGGTCGAGATTATAATTCAGAAATTTTAAGGTGGACTGTGGGGAGGAGAGTGAGGGAATTTAATTGATTGGCTCTATCATCTCTGAAATTTAGGGAGAGACATCTCACTTGTTGGTAGATAAATTATAATGGCTCTAAGAGAATGAAAAAAAAAAATAGTGGGAATGGATATGTCATCAACCAAGAATGAACACAGGAATTGTGGAACAGCTGTGGAATACGTCTGATTATGTCTGGCTCCTGTAACATTGGGAGCCCAGAAACAGACTGGCTGATAATTAGTCAAGTGCGTATGTGTGGTTTTTCTAGGATCTATTCCAGAAGGGGTTAAAGGCAGCTTACAAAAATCTATCTAGCGTGACAAAATAAAATTAAATATATATTGTGATGAAGGAGAGAGGTTGACAAGGAGAAGAGGGAGCTCAGAATGAGAATAATACTCAGACTCTACGTATGAGGAAGTTTAGAAATGGGCCATAAATTCGCTGAGAGCTTTCTAGTAGCCAGTGTAGAGACAGAAATAGTAATTATGGATTCCAACCCTGTAAAACATAAAACAAATGAGTTAATTAGGCAAAGTGCAACAATTGTTGGCATTGAGAAAATGTTTGCCCAAAGTCTTTTCTGTAAATTTATAAACTTAATGAAAATGGAGAACATGCTTTGGGTCAGCAGAAATAGCCATAGGAAAAAATCAGTCTTAAGTGTAAGAAAAATAAGTAACTTAATAATGGGGGGGGGTGCTCTTTTTTTTTTTTTTAAGGTGTTGGGAATCTATAGATGTTATTATGTGGGCAGAATTAGATTGAGTTAGAACTATTAGAGTAAAAATTACCCCATAGACAATGAAATCACATAACTATAGTTTGTCATCAATGTACTATTTTAAAGGAAGTATTTATAAATTCTAGATATTTCAAAATACCAGTTTACCTCTAGTCATCAAGGCAGTCTAAAGATCTATCTCTACTTATCGGGGTTTACCTGGGTACCTTCAAATCCAGATTGGCAAAGCATTCTCAGATATCAAGTGTTCCCAGCAGAAACAGTTGAAAATTTCTTTGAAATTTAAATTTTCTATGAAGAATCTTCTGAAAGAATCTGGTTTCTAGAACATCATCTAATACCAACCAAATGATTTAGGGAGCCTAAAGGCCCCCTAAGGAGCCTAAGGGCCCAGGGCAGTGTGACGAGGGGATTGGTATGAAATGGAATAGGAGTGAGCATAATGATATGCCTAAGTCCTAAAGGCCAAAATCGATTTTGTATTTCCAGTGAGGGAGAGAACAGTTAGCTAAATTTTTATACTTAGGTTTTCATTTCAAAACCAAGTAAGGGATTTTTTGCCTTGACTGTAGTCTTATTTCATAAAAAAGAAAATTTGCATTTCTTTAGATTGACCTAGAACAATGTTTTTAATAAGAAGGATTAGCAAATATTCTTTCATGTACGAAATGCATTAATCAAGAAGCTCTTGTTTAATTAGTTTGAGGATGAATTGTTTAGCAGAAATATTGCACAAACAAGTTGCTAATTATTCTCTCAGGTATTGGTCAGCCATGAAGACCAAGTAGCAAAAGGGGAGTAGATCTATGAATTATTTTATGTTTGACTGAGCAAATGACTGACTCGATGAATATTCGCCAAGGGAGGTGCTTGCGATAAAAATATGATGAAGCCATGGCCGCTGTTCTCATGGCCTACAAGGGGATTATCTAGTCTATAGGAAAGTAAGCCAATTGTACTGTAGTGTGTTAAGTTCTCTGATAAATGCTTGGTATACTGTGAAAGTAGTGAATTGGGAGCTGGGGAGTAATCAAGGGAAGTTACTCACGTGGAAAAGGATTTCCCAGTTATAGGAAATACAGAGACTTTAAACAATATAGATTTTTGAAGTAGAAGAGCGTGACCTCTCATAATGGAGGGGATGACAGGAAATGAGGCCAGAAGGGTAGGAAGGGGCTAAGGTAAGGAGCTTCACTTTATCTTAAAAGCTATATGGAAATAAGGATTTTGAGTAGGAAAATTGATGAGATATTTGCATTTTGGAAAGATGGATCTGTCAGCAACTTAGAGGAGGGATTAAAAATGGGGAACAATATCGTTGGCAACTAGATCATCTGGGACACTTTTGTAGGTAGTAGGTGAGAAGTGATAGGCCTGAATTAAGGCAGGAACAGTGTGGCAAGGAAAGGGTGGAGGAGAGAATTGTATTCTGAAATGAAGATAGAATCTACTTTGACTCAGAGAGGTGATGTAAAAATGGAGTTGAATGTAATTTTGGCTCTCTAATTCAGGCCATAGGTTTTATTTTGTTTTGATTTTAAATTGAGGTGAAGTTCAATTAAACATAAGTTAACTGTTTTAACAAGTACAATTCAGTGGTATTTAGTACATTCACAGTGTTGTGTCACCTCTACTTGTTATCAAGTTCCAAAATATTTTCATCAGTCCAAAAGAAAACACCATATCCATTAAGCAGCAATTCCCCATTTGCCCCTGCCCCAGACCCTGGCAACCCCCATCTGCTTTCTGTTTCTATGGATTTATATATTCTGAATATTTCATATGAATGGCAGCATGCGATATGTAGTCTCTTTTGCCTGGCTTCTTTTACTAACCATAATGATTCCCAACTTCGTCTACCTTACAGCATTCATTCATTTTTGTGAATTCATGTTATGAATTTATGAACTGCATTCATTTTTAGGGCTGAATAATGTTCCATGTGTGTCTATTGGCATTTGTTAATCTGTTGACATTTAGTTGTTTCTACCTTTTGTGAATAGTGCTGCTATGAATATTTGTGTCCAAATATTTGTTTGAGTTACCTGTTTTCAGTTCTTTTTGACATATATATGTAAGAGTGGAATTGCTGAGTCCTATGGCAATTCTGTGTTTGATTTTTTGAGAAATCACCAAACTGTTTTCCACAGAGGCTGTACCATTTTGCGTCCCCACGAGCAATTTTTGAGGGTTCTAATTTCTCCACATCCTTACCAATTCTTGTTTTCTGAATCTTTAATTACAGCCATCCTAATGGGTATGAGTTGGTAGCTCATTGTGGTTGTGATTTGCATTTCCCTAATGATTAATGCTGTTAAGCATCTTTCATGTGCTTGTTAGCTATCTGTATATCTTCTTAATTCCACTTTTAGGCATATACCCCAAAGGTCTGTAATGTATATACTAGACCATTATCAGATATATGTTTTGGAAATGTTTTCTTCCAGTCTGTAGGTTACCTTTTCTTGATAATGTCCTTTGATCCACAAAGTTTTTAATTTTGATGAAGTCCAGTTTATTTTTTCTTTTGTTGTTTGTGCTTTTGGTGTTGTATCTAAGAATCACCAAGGTCATGAAATTTTGCTCTATGTTTTGCTCTAAGAATTTTGTAGTTTTGGCTCTTATATCTTGATCGTTAGTCTATTGTGAGTTTGTATATGGTGCGAGTGGGAGTCTAACTTTATTCTTTTGTATGTGGGTATCCAGTTGTGGCAATACCATTTGTTGAAGAGACTATTCTTTTCCATAGTCTATCCTTTCCAAAATAGGGTTTATTTCTATATTTTCATCCTGTGTGATCTCTGAAGTATCTGTTTCCTTTAGCTTGTGGTCATCTAATGTTTTGGCACAGATTTCCTTGAACATGTGGAGCCCCCCCCCCTTTCCCCCCAAATAACCTCAGTTCTTTCAGTCTTTGCAGGTTGATTCTGTGTTGGGACACTCCTTCAAAGCTTAGGTAGGTTCTTAATGGTTCTCCCTTAACCTTCTCCTCCTGCTTGTATTGATTGACCCTAAAGATCAGCCAGAGACGAGAGTTTAGGGTCTTCTTACATCCTGTCCTGGGCATGTACTTTGGCATTCTAAATTCCCCAATTTACATGTAGCTTTTCAGTGTATTAATTTTTCCAGAGCATCTCTCTCCCCAGGCTTTCAGCCTGTTCTTTTGTGTGCTCTATCTTCCCCCTCAGACAACAGTGGGTTATACATTTGCCTTTTAATGTTCTCAAGGAATGCCCTGTGCTTAGACACTTTTCTCACCCTGAGAGAGTCTGAGTTAGGTGAAGCAGAGGCAAGCACCTGTCCTTCAGGTTGTGAGAAAATACACAAATTACCTGATGAATTATCACAAAATAATGGCTGTGTAACCTTCATCCGGATTAAAAAACAAAACAAAACAAACAGAACATTACCAGCATTCTAGAATCCCCTCTCAAACTGCCTCCTAATTACTGCTCTCCTTCTTTTCCCGGAAGGTACCTATTCTACAGACTTTTTACAGTACAGTATCCATTAATTCATTTTGAACTTTATATAAATGAAATTATATACTATATATTCTTCTATTTATTTTTTTGCTCAGTATTCTATTTGTGAGACTCATTCATGTTGTTTAATAGGAGTTTGTTCATTTTCAAAGCTGTATAATATTTTGTTGTAGAACATTCTATTCTTCTATTCTACTGATAGACATTTGGGTTGTTTCCATTTTGGAGACTTAATGTCTTTTGATGCACATATGTTTGCATTTCTGTTGAGTATATTCCTAGGAATAAGACTGCTAAAAAAAAAAAATACTGCTTGTTGGTTTGTATATGTTCATCTTTAGTAAATATTGCCAGTTTTCCACAGTGGTTATACCCATTTTCACACCTACCAGTTCTGTAGGAGTGTTCCAGTTTCTCCACATCCTACCCATCACTTAGATTTAAACCCACTTGTCAATCTTTCTCATTTTTGCCATCTTGATGGGTGCGTAGTATACCTCATTGTGGTTTTATATTGCATTTCTCTTGTTACTAATGAGATTGAGCATAGGTCATTTGGATGTATTGTTTTGTAAATGCTTGTTCATCCGTCTTGCCCACTTTTCTAACCGGTTGGCTTATTCTTACTGATTTAAAATTTTTTTTTTTAACGTTTATTTATTTTTGAGACAGAGAGAGACAGAGCATGAACGGGGGAGGGTCAGAGAAAGAGGGAGACACAGAATCTGAAACAGGCTCCAGGCTCTGAGCTGTCAGCACAGAGCCCGACGCGGGGCTTGAACTCACGGACCGCGAGATCAGTGACCTGAGCTGAAGTCGGACGCTTAACCGACTGAGCCACCCAGGCTCCCCATATTCTTACTGATTTGAGGGTTTCCTTAAATGTTCCTGAAATGAGCTCTTTGATATGTTACAAATATCTCCTCTCACTGTGTGACTTATATTTTCATTCTTTTATGGATGTCTTTTAATAAACATAAATTCCCAATTTTGATGTACTTTCATTTGTTTATCTTTTCTTTTACAGTTAATGCTTTTGTACCCTTGTTTAAGAAATCTTTGCCCATTCCCAAGGTTCTCTTGTGTTATTTCCTAGAAACTGTTTTACCTTTCACAGCTACAGTGCATCTGATCTGATTTTTTTTTTGTATGAGATAGGGATTAAGTAATTTTTTTTTTCCCTAAAGGGGCAGCTTATTGGTTCAGCATTAATACTTGAAACGACCATCCTTTCTCTTCTTTGTAGTGCTAAAAAGTTTTTTTTTGTTGCGAAGATGATAATTGGCATCATAGGATTATCTTAGTTTCAGGTGTATAACATAATGACTTGATATATGTATATATTGCAAAATAGTCACAATAAGTCTAGTTAATACCCATCACCACATAACAATTTTTTCCTTGTGAAGAGAACTTTTACAATTTACTCTCTTAGCAACTTTTCAAATATACGGTATTATTAACTATAGTCACCATGCTGTTCCTTATATCCCCAGGACTTATTTATTTTATAACTGGAAGTTTATACTTTTTGACCTCCTTCATCTATCTAATGCTTTCTGCTCCCCCTACCCCAGTCTCTGGTCACCACTAATCTGCTTTTTGTATCTATGAGTTTGGTTGTTTTTAAATTTTTTTTTTTTTTTAAGATTACACACTAAGTGAGATCATGTGCTATTTGTTTTTATCTTCATTTAGCATAATGACTGCAAGGTCCATTTATGTTGTTGCAAATGCAGAATTTCCTTCTTTTTTAATGGCTGATAAGTGTGTGTGTGTGTGTGTGTGTGTGTGTGTGTGTGTATCAATCACATTTCCTCTACCCATTTATCTACCAACAGATACATAGATAGGTTGCTTCCATGTCTTGGCTATCATGAATAATGCTGTAATGAACATGAGGGGGCAGATATCTTTTTAAGTTAGTATTTTCCGTTTCCTTCAAGTAAATACCCAGCAGTGGAATTGATGGATCATATGGTAGTTCTAGTTTTAATTTTTGAGGAACCTCCATACTATTTTCCATATTGGCTGTATCAGTTTACATATCTACCAACAGTGCACAAGGGTTCCCTTTTCTCTACATCTTGGCCAATACTTGTTATTTCTTGTATTTTTGATAATAGCCATTCTAACAGGTGTGAGGTGATATCTCATTATGGTTTTGATTTGAATTTTCATGGTGATTAGTGATGTTGAGCACCTTTTCATATACCTGTTGGCCATCTGTATGTCTTCTTTGGAAAAATGTCCGTTCAGATCCTCTGCCCATTTTTTAATTGGATCATTTGTATTTTTGCTGTTGAGTTATAGGAGTTCTTTATATATTTTGGATATCAACCCCCTATCAGATACATGATTAGCAAATATTTTCCCCCATTCCATACGTTGCCTTTTCATTTTGTTGATTAACATTCCTTTGCTGTGCAGAAGCTTTGTGGTTTGCTGTAGCCTCATTTGTTGATTATTGTTTTTGATTCTCTTGCTTCTGGTGTCAAATCCGAAAAATCATCACCAAGGCCAACATCAAGGAGTTGGCCTATATTTTATTCTAGGAGTTTTGAAGTTTCAGGTCTTACATTCAAGTCTAACCCATTTTGAATTAATTTTTGTGTCTGGTATAAAATAGTGGTCCAGTTTTATTCTTTTGCATATGACTGTTTAGTTTTCCCAGCACTATTTATTAAAGAGACTGCCCTTTTTCCAATGTACCTTCTTGGTTCTTTTGTTATAAATTAACTGACCATAAATGCATGGTTTCATTTCTGGGATCTATTTTTATTTGTTATTTTTGTTTTTATTTTGATTAAAAAAATTTGTTATGTGAATATAGTTGATACATGGTGTTACATTAGTCTCAGGTGCACAACGTAGTGATTTGACAAGTTTATACACTATGCTCTGCTCACCACAAGTGTAACTACCATCTGTCACCATACAGTGCTATGTATGTACGTACATAGCATCGTCCCCTTCATCCATTTGGACTCTTTGTTCTGGTCCGTCGATCTGTGTGTCTGTTTTTATGCCAATATCATACTGTTCTGACTACTGAGCCACCCAGGCGCCCCTTACTGTTTTGATTACTATAGTTATCAATAATAACTGATTTCAAATCAGGGATTTTGTGGGGTTTTTTCAGCTTTGTTCTTCTTCTCAAGATAGCTTTGGCTATCCTGGGTCTTTTGTGGCTCCATACAAATTTTAGGATTGTTTGTTCTATTTCTGTGAAAAAATGTCATTGCAATATTGATAGGTATTCCACTGAATCCATAGATTGGACATTTTAACAATAGTAATTTTTCCAACCCATGAGCACTGATTACCTTTCCATTTATTTATGTTGTCTTCAGTTTCTCTCATGAATGTCTTGTAGTTTTCAGTGCACAGGTCTTTGACCTCCCTGTTAAATTTATTCCTAGGTATTTTATTCTTTTTGATGCATGTAAATGGGATTGTTTTCTTAATTTTCTCTTTTTGATAATTTATTATTATGTATAAAAATGCAACAGATTTTTATATACTGATTTTGCATTCTTCGACTTAACTGAATTTGCTGATTACTTCTAACAGTTTTTTTTATGTCATCAGGATTTTCTGTATAAAAGATGATGTCATCTAAAATAGTGATAATTTTACTTCTTCCTTTCTTATTTGTATTTCTTTTTCTTGCCTAATTATTTTGGCTAGGACTTCCAATATTATGTTGAATGAAAGTGGCTGGAGTGAGCATCCTTGCGTTGTTTCTGATCTTAGAGGAAAAGCTTTCAGTTTTTCATTGTTGAGTATGATGTTAGCTGTGGGCTTATCATATATGGTCTTTAATATGTTGAGGTGTGTTCCCTCTATGCCCACTTTGTTGAGAGTTTTTATCATAAATGGGTGTTGAATTTTTATCAAATGCTTTTTTTGCATCTATTGATAAACCTGTTTTTTATCCTTCATTTTGTTAATGTGGTATATATCACTTTGATTGATTTGTGGATATTCAACCATCCTGGCATCCCTGGAATAAATCCCACTTGATCATGGGGTATGATTCTTTTAATGTATTATTGAATTTGCTTTTCTAATATTTCACTGAGAACGTTTGCATCTATGTTCATCAGGGATATTGGCCAGTAATTTTCTTTTCTTGTAGTGTCCTTGTCTGATTTTGGTATCAGGGTACTGCTGGCCTTGTAAAATGAGTTTGGAAGTGCTCCAGCCTTTTGTGTTTATTTGGAAAAGTTTGTAAAAGATTGATACTAATTTTTTGAATGTTTGGTACAGTTTACCATGTAGTCCTGGACTTCTTTTTGTTCACAGGTTTTTGATTACTGATTCAATCTCCTTCCTAGTAATTGGGTCTGTTAAGATTTTCTACTTTTTCATGATTCAGTCTTGGTAGGTAGTATGTTTCTAGGAATTTATCCATTTCTTCTAGGTTGTGCAATTTTTTTTTTTAAATTTTTTTTTTTCAACGTTTATTTATTTTTGGGACAGAGAGAGACAGAGCATGAACGGGGGAGGGGCAGAGAGAGAGAGGGAGACACAGAATCGGAAACAGGCTCCAGGCTCTGAGCCATCAGCCCAGAGCCTGACGCGGGGCTCGAACTCACGGACCGCGAGATCGTGACCTGGCTGAAGTCGGAAGCTTAACCGACTGCGCCACCCAGGCGCCCCTAGGTTGTGCAATTTGTTGACATATAATTGTTCATAGTAGTCTCTTGTGATCCTTAGTATTTCTGTGTTATCAGTTGTAATGTCTCCTCTTTCATTTCTGATTTTATTTGAGTCCTCTCTCTCTTTTTCTTGGGGAGTCTAGCTAAAGTTCATCTATTTTGTTTGTCCTTCCAGAAAACAAGCTCTTTGTTTCATTGATCTATTCTTTTAATATACTATTGCTTTGTTAAAAGTTTTGGTATTTGGGAGGGTAAGTCATTCCACCTTTTTATTTTTTAGGATGCCATGGGTATTATGGGGTCTTCGCTCTTCCATATGAATATTATGGTTCCTCATGAAGCCATTTTGGAAGTTTGATGGAGTACCAGTAAATCTGCAGCTTAGTTTGGGGATTTATCATACTGAATCTCTCCCTCTATTGGGGTCTCTAATATATTTCAGTAAGATTCTACGTATCTTTTGGTAAACTTAAGGTCCTTTATACTTCTGTTGCTTTCGTAAATGGCATCTTTTTGAAAATTACAGTTTTTATGTGTTGATATGTAAAGAAATATTATTAGCCACCTTGCTAAAACTTCTTATTGATTCTAAAATTCTCTGTATGTTATTTTGTTTTACTGTGTAGATAGTCATAGTATCTGAGATTAATGGTAGCTTTGTTTCTTCCTTTCCGATCAATATTTATTTTTTCTACTTTTTGTTCAATAGAAACATAATGTGAACACATGCAATTTAAAATTTTCTAGTAGTCATATCAAAAAATATAAACAGGTGAAAATAATTTTAATAATATGCTTTATTTTATTTTACTCAATATGATTTCAGCATATATTCAGTATAAAAATTATTAGTGAGATATTTTACCTTTTTTGGTACTGAATCTTTACAAGCAGGCATGCACTTCACATTTACAGCACATCCTGATTTGGACTAGCCATATTTCAAGTGCTCATGGCCACTTGTGGCTACTGGCCAGTATATTGGACAATGTAGGACTAGAATTTCCAGGAGAGTGCTGATACTGGGCATATTTATCTTGTTCTTAATTTTGAAACAAATGCTTCTGACATTTTACCACTAAGAAGGATTATGTTCTGTAGGTTTTGGTAAATATCTTCTGTGTCATAAAAGAAATTTCTTTATGTTTTTAGTATAGTTTTATTAAGTAGTAAGTAATTGGGAATTTTGTTAAGGTTTTTTAATGTTTCTTTAGGTGATTTTTTTTTCCCATTAGTCTATTAAGACCATAAGTAAAATTTAAAGATTTTCTAATGGTAAACCACTCCTGTATTGCTGGGATAAGCTTAAGTTGGTTGTGATGTATTTGTATTTATTACTAGAATTATTTTTCTTTGTTTGTTTTTATAGATTCTTACACTGTTCATAAAATGAATGAGAATGAGAGATTTTTTTCTCTCAAACTGTGCTTTTCTGCTTTTGGTTTCAAGGTTTTAGTAGCCTCTTAAAATAAGCTGTAAAGAGGGGCGCCTGGGTGGCGCAGTCGGTTAAGGGTCCGACTTCAGCCAGGTCACGATCTCGCGGTCTGTGAGTTCGAGCCCCGCGTCGGGCTCTGGGCTGATGGCTCAGAGCCTGGAGCCTGTTTCCGATTCTGTGTCTCCCTCTCTCTCTGCCCCTCCCCCGTTCATGCTGTGTCTCTCTCTGTCTCAAAAATAAATAAACGTTAAAAAAAAAAAAATTAAAAAAAAAAAAAAAATAAGCTGTAAAGAATTTCATATATAAAAGTTTTTAGGGAAGAGTGTTATATTCTGTTACTTGGCCTGTTAAGTAGAACTTTACATGTAAAAACTTCTAGATCTGGTATTTCTAAGTGTTGTCTTAAAGTTCATAGTATTCTGTTATATTTTAATTTTTTCTGTATTTATGGTTATATCCCCTTTTCTTTCCTGATACCGTTTATATTGCATCCCATTGTCTTCGTTAATCTTTTCAGAGTTTTACCTATTTTAATAGTCTTTTCCAAGGGCCAAGTTTGGCTTTGATGTTGTATCTTGTGTTAAAATTTCATTAATTTTTGCTTATGGGGTGGCTGGGTGGCTCAGTCGGTTAGGTGTACAATTTTGGCTCAGCTCATGCTCTCACGGCTAGTGAGTTCGAGCCCCCTACTGACAGCTCAGAGCCTGGAGCCTGGAGCCTGCCCTGGATTCTGTGTCTCCTCTCTCTGTCCCTCCCCTGATCGTGCTCTGACTCAATCCCTCTCTCTCTCTCTCTCAAAAATTAATAAACATTAAAATTTCGTTAATTTTTGCTTTTATATTTGTGATCTCCTTCTCTTTGTATTTGTAAGGTTCATTCTTGTTCCTATTCTGTCATACTAAGTTGAAATTTTAGTTCACCAATGTTCAAATTTTCTTCAGTAACATTGTAAGCATTTAAGGCTATAAAATTCCTCCCAAGCTAATATTTTGGCAGCATGTCTTACAAGTCTGCATTTTCTTTTTATTTTAAGTGCTTTAGTTTCCATTGTGAATGTGTGTTTTGAAATCATCAAATGTAGGCATTTTTACATTTTATCACTTTGTTAGTGAATTCTGTATTAATGAATTGCTGCTAACTTGATTGTATGGTACTGATTCTTGGAAATTTTTTTTAGCCTTGCTTTATGGTTGAGCATGTGAACATTTTAGGTGGTTTCCTGTATGCTTGTAGACTGTGTCTGTTTTTTAATTTTGAAGTCAAGTATTCTCTATGTGTCCATTAAGACAAGTTTTTAAATTTCTTTGTTTAGATCTATATCTAATTTTATCTGCCTGACCCAGCAATATTAGAGAAAGGTGATTGACACTTTCTCCCTTATAGTTCTATCAAAATTTGCTTTATATATTTATATATATATATATGAGTACATATGAGCTTAGCATTGCTGGTGCATTGAAGTTGTTAGGTCATGATTCTTTTTAATCCTAGTGGTGCTTTTTGCCTAGTTCTCTTTTGTCTTATTTAACAAGGTTATTCCACCTATCTTCAGTTGGTATTGCTAATGATATCTTTTTCCCCCCATTTTCTGCCTTTTAGCATTTACATATTTTGGGGTGTCTCTTACAAATACTGTATAAGAGGATTTGGGTCAAGGGAGGGACATTCCTATCCCCCCTCTCCCTTATTTGGTACCTATACATTCTACTTGTACTCTTTTAATCAACTTAACAAAAATGTAAGGTTAATCAATATCTTAAAACCCACCTTTTCTAGAAAAAATACAAAATCCTTACCACATTTTAACACTAATTATCACCTTCCCCATTCCCACAATTTACATGATATCATTGTCCATAATTTTAATTTCATTTTTACATAATTCACACATTTGACATTATTTTCTGTAGACAATGTTTGTTTAGCTTAATTACATGTATACCAGCTTCTTTATTTACTCTTTTTTCTTATAACTCAGCCCCCTCATTGTTTTTTTTTTTTTTTGTAAGCTCCTTGCTTTATCTATTTTTTATTTTTTCTAATTAATGTGTATTTATTTTTGAGAGAGAGGGAGACACAGAATCTGAAGCAGGCTCCGGGCTCTGAGCTGTAAACACAGAGCCTGACAGGGGGCTTGAACTCCTGGACCCTGAGCTGCAGTCGTGAACCACCCAGGCGCCCCAATAACTCAGCCCCTCTTAATGGAGCATTTTTCTTCTTCCTAAAGAATATTTTTTGGAAGTCACTTTAGTGAGTGTTAAATGGTGGTAAATTTATTTTCTGTTTATCTGAAAAATGTCTTTTTTTACTCTAGTTCTTGAAAGGTTTGGGTACCTAATTCTAGGTTGAAGAGTTATCGTGGTCATTGTTTTTTTTCTGCAAAAGCAGAACATTTTTGAAATGTCTTGTTAATGAAAAATGTAATTTGAAGTCAAATATTTATTATGTGCAGGCTTAATGAAAATCATCTTACTAAGAAGCCTCTTAACGTTGTACAAAATTTGTATTAGGTTACTGGTAGAATTGCTATACATTTAAAAATGGAAATATGATTAAAAGAACTTTACATATATGTGTCATGATTTGGGTTTATGGGTAGAGTCACTATTTATAGTGCCTATGATTGTTTATGGCCTTGAGTTTTTACTTGCCTATACTAAGCACTCATTTTTCAAAAACGCATACTTTATTAGTTCTTGGTGGTAAAAGGGCAGTCTATCTGCATTTGTCTTTTAAAATCTTATTTTTTAACTGTTGCTTTGATTTACATCAGCTTAAATGGATTTATACTATTATTTCTGCCTGCTTCTTACTACTTTTCTAATATGGCAAAAGGAAGGGGATGGAGTCCAATATTCACTGAATCTTTGTGTATCACTCAAATGATATACTTTAAATATATATATATATATATATTTAGATTAAAATATATATATATATATTTTAGTTCTTACTACAATCCCACCTTCTATTTTATCAGTGAAGAAATTGATTTGAATATTAAGTGACTTCCCAAGGTGTTATAGTATCTTTAAGTGTTAAAGCTAGGAGTCAAAACACAAATGCTCATGTATATTCTATAATTCTAGTGTCATTTAAGTTAAGATATCCTATAGTAATCAATCCTCTTTATACAGATCAGCAGACAGCCTAGAGAACTACCTATGTAGCTTAACGTTAGGTGTGTGAAAGAGCCTCCCAACTAACTAATATTGCTGTACTATTATTCTGTGTTGCTTTAAAGGCCTATAATGAGATTTACTTCTAGGATTTGAGATAGCTGTCTTATGCCACAATCATTAAATACGATTATCATGTGTGTCACTGGTACTTTTAATAACCCTGATCTCTCCCAGCCTTCCTTTACCCCAAATCTTGTCCTAGACTAACATGACAAGTAATAATAAATAACTATGCATTTTTCCTCTTCTAGACTAATTAAAATAACTATATATATGTATATATATGTATATAGTAGTTGACCGGTAGTTGACCGTAGAAATTATTTCAATTTCACAGCCTACTCAAGCCTCAAAACATTCAATTATTATTTATTTTAGTTTATTTTACCCATTCTTATTCTTTTTTCAATTTTTCAGATGTCATGACAGCATGGCTTGTATTTGTTAACAAATCTTGTAACTTGTATTTTGTATTTAAGTAATACATTTTTAAAAAGGCCCAGTTTTGTATATAAGAGGTCTGTGTGTTTAGATTTTAATAGTTTAGAAATTAAATTATATAGATTCTTATATAAATAAAATTTTATTTAACTTACAGTTAAGTAAGTTAAGTACTTAACTTATGGTTAAGCCAGGGTTGTGTAGGTAAAAATGTTCTAGAAGAGTATGGGCCGCTATTTTTTAATAGCATATGATGTCTTAGCGCCATCTACTGTTGAGTGAGAATAATCACTTCCTGGTATATATTTGGATTTTTCCCAGTGCCATATTCTAAGTCCTGCATATTTCTGGGGATATTCTCACTTAGTTGACCACTCTGTGGAATCTGCATGTTTTGGGAAGTTCAAATGATATCCTATATGTGTTCAGGATTAACCAACTTTTGGAGATATTGCTTCATAATTCTTGTCAAAGTTACAGTGGCAAATTTCCTATACTGTACTCCTGACAGTTCAGGATTTTAAAAATAAAGCTAGCCGATTATGGTAGCTTTCCATGTAACACTTTTGTTTTAAAATTTGCTGATTGATTTACTATTGTTACAAAAAGACTGGTGGATTAAAATCGGGATTTAAATTGAATGTTCCATTTGTAGTTGAAAGACTCTGGAAAACTATTTCTCAATATGTTGCTTGTTACTTAATTAATGTCCAGATCTGCATAGCACAGCATTAAGTGTGTTGGTAATTTAGAGGAAAACCTTTGTCTAAATAATGTGGTCATTTTCTTGGAGTTCAATTTGTTAAGAAAGGATAATGCAGGGGCACCTGGGTAACTTAATTGGTTAAACGCCCGACTGTTGATTTCTGCTCAGATCATGATCTCATGGTTCGTGAGTTCGAGCCCCACATCATGCTCTGTGCTGACAGCATGGAGCCTGCTTGGGATTCTCTCTCTCTCTCTCTCTCTCTCTCTCTCTCTCTCTCTCTCTCTCTGCCCCGCCCCTACTTGCTTTCTCTCAAAAATAAATAAACTTAAAAAAAAAAAAGGATATTGCAAAAATAGGTTAATATAATGTACTCCTTAAGTGTATGAGCTTCAAAGTTAGACTCCCTGAGTTTAAATGCTGGCTTTATCACTTGTTCCACTTGCGATCTTGAGACTGTTTAGCCCTAACTTCTCTGAGCCTCAGTTTGCTCATTTGTAGGTGGGAATCAGTAGTAGTACCTACCTTGTGGGATTATGTGAGGCATAAACAGAATACTCCTTCTAAAGCACTTCAGCATAGCTTCTGGCACAAAATAATAAATGTTACTTGCTATTATTATTGTCATTGTTACTACTTTTGTTATTGCTTGTGTATTCGAAGTAAATATAATGTTTCAATAAATATATTTTAATTTTGGTAACATCCCTTTTTTTGAAACCTACAACGTATGAATAAAATATGTAACTTAAGAATATGAATGTTCAAAGTGTTTACTGTTTCTGCACATCATTTAGAGTAGAGGATTGTATGGTAAAGTGGAAGGAACAGGCCTTTTGGGTCCTGGATCTGTCAGTTACTAGCCGTGTAACTTACAGCAGTTATTTAACCAAAAGCTCAGTTTCCTCATCTGAAAAATGGGTTGTTTTGAGGACTTAAATGATAGAATGTGTATGTAAAGCTGTCGTTCTTGACATTTGGTAGACTCACAGAACATAACCGTTGATTTCTCTTTCAGTAACAACTTATTACAAGTTTAGGAACATGTACATATTTCTATAATTTTGTTACTCATGCTAAAATTAAATATTAAACACTCTTTATATTTGAAAGAGTTGGGGTTTGAGAAGGATGCAAGGAAATTGTGACATCCTCAAGGGGTATAACTGAGAAGATGGGCCATAATGTGAAGTTTTTTGAATTAATTTGACTAATGCAATAACATTTGTATGCTATTGTTAAATTATACAGAATTTTTTTTTTTTTTTAGGAGTTCAAAGAAGGAATACTTTTTATACTGGATCTGGTTTACTAGTCCCCTACCAACTTTATTATCGTTGTTGTTGTTGCCCTTATAATTATTATGGTAGTTGTGGCCCCTTCGGCATTTTAGGAGGACACAAAGAAGATAAAATCCACTCATGGATCATTAGAAATATTTATTGATTACATGTTATCTACCAGCTCAGTGAAACCAGGCTGGGTGTGTATTCAGCCTGCAAGGTACGGATGAGGGGTGTGTGGTGGTAAATGATAAAATGTTGTTCCTGAGCTTGGGAGGTGCTGGCAAATGTGTGAATGAATGAATGAAAAGTCTGCATCACAGTTATGATGCTAACTAAAACTAGTGTTCTTATCACATCCTAATATAAATTTCTGTGTATCATTATAAATAACTAATTCCTTCCTGTGTGCCCTGGGACTTCGCTTCATCAGGATATAGCATGTCCTGTTCTGTTTAATTTTTGACTCTTGCATAAGCTGCCAGCCCCACCCAAGTCCTCAGTCATTTGGCCTCTGTCTTCGGCACTGTTGCCTGTTACTTCCCGCATTCTCTTCCCGTGGCTCCAGTGTGCCATTTACTCCTGGTCTCCTCTCTCTGGACCGTCTCCTTTTTGGTCTCATTTACTGTTTGTTTGTTGGTTTCTTCCCAGCCCTCTGAAATGTTGGTGTTTCTTTAGAGTCTATCATTTGCCCTTCCTCCTTTTTACTCTACAGGTTTTCTCTGCATGCCAGGGACCTCACCCATATGCTGATGGTTGGTGCCTCCACCTGAGTTTTCTCTATGGCACCTGAATTCAGAGACTTATAGTGCCAGGGGAAGAGGGCATGGGCTTTAGCCCCTCATAATCTCCATCACCTGTTAACACATTAAAGCTTCCCTAAGCAAACATACAATCTGTGCAAAAACAAAACAAAATCTGGGGCGCCTGGGTGGCTCAGTCGGTTGAGCGTCCGACTTCAGCTCAGGACATGATCTCGCGTTTTGTGGGTTTGAACCCCGCGTCGGGCTCTGCTGACAGCTCAGAGCCTGGAGCCTGTTTCAGATTCTGTGTCTCCCTTTCTCTGTCCCTCCCCTGCTTGTGCTCTGTCTCTCTCTGTCTCAAAAGTAAATAAACATTAAAAAAAAACTTAGATAAAAGTAGTATATTTGGTATGGAAACTCAACCTCAAGAAGTGTCTCCTAATCCTTTTTGCCCCTGAACTACTCCTTTATAGAAATTCTGGAGCTGACTGTGATTGCCCTCAATTTTCCTGTGAACGTATTTACTTGTATGTAGCACCCAAACTGGGCTCCTCGTTTCTCACTCCTTTCAAACAATATTCTGCCATGGTTAGCAGTAACAAGATTGTACTCTGTATCATAAGCCCAAACCCCCACATCATCCTCAACTCTGCTGTTCCCTTATTTTTTTAATGTTTATATATTTTGAGAGAGAGCGTGAGCAGGGGAGGGGCAGAGAGAGAGGAAGAGAGAGAATCCCACGTAGACTCTGCACTGTCAGCTCAGAGCCGGATGTGGGGCTTGATCCTGTGACCCACGAGATCATGACCTGAGAGGAAACCAAGAGTCAGATGCTCAACCAACTGAGCCACCCAGGTGCCCCTGCTTCTCCCTTAACTGCCTTGGGATTACTACTGCCTTAATTTCTTTCATCTATGATGGAATTTGATTCATTGTATCATAATTATTTGATTAGTGTCTGTTTCTTTCACTAAAATTTTTATGTTCCAACTATCTACCATAATTTTTGTATGGTAGTAAATGCCCAACTAGTCATTTTATTGTCTCAAAAAAGTCAAGCACTCAAAAACAATAGGTCTTCTCACCTTCCTTTAAAAAAATTCTATATTAGTGAATGTTAAATTAATGTTATTTTAAAGTGAAATACTATAAGATCTTATTCTTAAGTTTCTCAAAAGAAAGTTGTTTTTTTTATCTGCCATCAATACATTTTGGAACTCCTACACTCTAATCCCTTCATTTTTAAAAATGAAGTCCAAATTTCCTTTCTGTTAGTCCTATTATGGATCCAGTTTTTCTTATTTAATATTTCTCAGTATTATTTTTGTTCATCACATGCTCTCAAATGGTGGTTTGCTAGTTACATTTTTGTTAAATGTATGTAACTGTGCCTTCCATATGTTGTCTTTATTGAAATCAATTGTTCTCATTACATAGTAGTATTTTCAGGACAAGTCTTGAGGTGTAGACTTTGTCCATTTCAGTCCTAAATAAATAACAAGAGAGAGGACAGTGCGTCCCAAATTCTAAATGGTAACAACTTAGGTAGGTAGGCTTTCCAATGGTTTTAGTATCAAGAGAAATATTAAGGTAATCAAAACTTAAATTTTTAGGTAACAATTGCTGTAACCTACTAACCTTATTTTTACCTTCTGAGATGATTCTGGCTTGATGACTCAGGATCAGCATTGGGATGAGGAATTATCTCATATGATGGCTACTATCTAATTTTTCTTATTAGGCTGAAACTATCTCTTCGTGAGACTGTGTTCGGCTGGTAACATCTTGCTCTTTTAATTTAGTTACTTTTAATCTCTGAATCATGTTTTAGGAATTGTATGATAGATAAGAGTCAGTAATTCTCTAGCAAGACCTAAGAAACAGTATATTTCTTTGGCATAGGGGGCTTTATGAATGTTTTTTTAAACCGTTCAACTAGTCTTTGAGTTACTAGACTATGTACTGAAGGTTAGGGTTGCTGATTCTAGATACCTAGGTGTATTTTCCATTCATTTATGGTTCGTCTACTGGTGTTCCATTGCACTGCTTATGGAGCCATGTATGGCAGAGTGAGAAGGCTTAATTTCTTTTTTTTTAAAGCTTTTATTTTAAATTCAGTAGTTAACATACAGTGTTATATTAGTTTCAGGGTACAAAATAGTAATGTAACACTTACATTTTATAATGACAATTTATACACCCAGTGCTTATCATGACAACTGCACTCCTTAATCCCCATCACCTATTTCACTCATCCTCCCACCCACCTTCCCTCTGGTTAACCATCAGTTCTCTGTAGTTAAGGGTCTGTTTCTTGATTTGCCTCTCTCTCTCTTTTTCCCTATGCTTGTTTGTTTTGTTCTTAAATTCCACATATGATGAAATTTATATGAAATACTATATGTATTTGTCTTTCTCTGACTGACTTGCTTCACTTACCATAATACAGTCTAGCTCCATCCATGTTGTTGCAAATAGTAAGATTATATATATTTTTTAAATGTTTAGTTTTGAGACAGAGACAGAGCATGAGCCGGGGAGGGGCAGAGAGAGAGGGAGACACAGAATCCAAAGTAGGCTCCAGGCTCTGAGCTGTCAGCACAGACAGACCCACTGTGGGTCTTGAACTCATTAACTGTGAGATCATGACCTGAGCCGAAGTCAGACGCTCAACCAACTGAGCCACCCAGGTGCCCCAAGATTCCATTTTTTTAAAATGGCTGAGTAATATTCCATTGTGTGTGTGTGTGTGTGTGTGTGTGTGTGTGTGTGTGTATGTATATATACGTACATACATACATACCACATCTTCTTTATCCATTCATCAATGGACACGTGGGCTATTTTCATAATTTGGCTACTGTAGAAAGTGCTGCTATAAACATTGAGGTGCATGTATCCCACTGAATTAATATTTTTGTATTTTTGTATCCTTTGGGTAAATACCTAGTAGTGCAATTGCTGGATCATAGGGTAGTTCTATTTTTGTTTTTAAAGTTTATTTATTTATTTTGGGAGAGGGAAAGAGAGAGAATCCCAAGTAGGGTCTGTGCTGTCAGTGCAGAACCCAAAACAGGGCTCGATCTCACAAATTGCGAGATTATGACCTGAGCTGAGATCAAGAATCAGACGCCTTACTGACTGAGCCACCCAGGCATCCTAGGGGGTAGTTCTAATTTTAAGCTTTTGAGGACCCTCCATACTGTTTTCCTGAGTGGCTGCCCCAGTTTGAGTTCCCACCAACAGTGCAAGAGGACTCCCCTTTCTCCACATCTTTGCCAACACCTGTTGTTTCATGTATTGTTGGTTTTAGCCATTCTGACAGGTGTGAGGTGGTATCTCATTGTGGTTTTGATTTGTGTTTCCCTGATGATGAGTGATGCTGAGCATCTTTTCATGTGTCTGTTGGCCATCTGTATGTCTTCTTTGGAAAAATGTCTATTCATGTCCTCTGCTTATTTTTTAATTGGATTATTCATTTTTGGGGTGTTGAGTTTTATAAGTTCTTTATATATTTTGGATAGTAACCTTCTATCAGATATGTCATTTGCAAATTTCTTCTCCCAGTCCTTAGGTTGCCTTTTAGTTTTGTTGATTATTTCCTTTTATGTGCAGAAGCTTTTTATTTTGATGAAGTCCCAATGGTTTATTTTATTTTTGCTTTGGTTTCCCTTGCCTCAGGAGACGTATCCAGAAAGAGGTTATTGCCTATGATCTCTTCTAGGATTTTTATGATTTTGGGTTTCACATTTAGGTCTTTAGTCCATTTTGAATTTATTTTTGTGTTCGGTGTAAGAAAGCAGTTGTTTCATTCTTTTGCATGTTGCCGTCCAAGTTTCCCAGCACCATTTGCTGAAGAGACTTTTCCCCAATGGATATTCTTTCCTGCTTTGTCGAAGATTAATTGACTATACAGTTGTGGGTTCATTTCTGGGTTTTCTATTCCATCTCATTGATCTTTGTGACTGTTTTTGTGCCAGTACCATGTTGTTTGGTCACTATAGTTTTGGGGCTTTAATCTTTGGTGTTGAAGGGCCTGACTGAAAATCTGTATACACACATAGCACATATTCATCGATCTTGTTGGTAGTTCACTGCCTGAGTCCCTGCCTCGTGCTGTTTATAAAGATTATTAGTGTCCGTGCGTGCCTACTGGGCTCTCTTGCTGGGTGGTGTGCACAGCGGGAGGGACTAGGTACCGTGGTGGAGTGTGGGAAGCAAACTAAGCATGAGTTTTCCATAAATGGTTCGATGCTAGCTTATGTTTTGGAATGTGTTATACATTGACTATCATTGCCTTATATTAATTACATAAAGAATTGTTGTTAAAAATGTGAAGAAATTAATACCCCATTATATTACTTTTTTCAAAACTTGAGCAATCCTGTTTGCTTCTTGTAGAGGCAACAGAGCATGTACATTCTGGCACCAGGCTGCCAGATTCCCAGCCTGACCCAAAGAGTTACTAACTTATGCTCGAACTTGGGCATATTACTTAGTCTTTCTGTGCGTGGGTTTTCCTGGTAATAAGTGATAAAGTAAAATTATTGTGGGGATTACATGAGATAATATATATGTAAACTGCTTAGAACAATGTGTGTAGTTCGGTAGTGGTAATATTATTCTTTATATATTTTTGTGCAGAAAACATTTGCAATGAAAGTAAATTTTAGTCTATCTTCAAACTTCTAACTTCTGGAATCTTCTGGCATCTCCAAAAGAATGTTGTGATTTAACTATTTAAGCATTAAGCAATTCAAAGTAGTTCAAAAAAGTTTTGTTCACAAGGAATCTGGTGAAATTATTTTACCTTTTGCATAAGGACTTTGCTTTAAAATAAGAAAATACTTGCAATTTTCTCCATGGTTTATTCTTTACTCTTTTAATTTTTTTTTTTTAATGTTTATTTTTCAGAGAGACAGAGACAGAGACAGTGTAAGCGGGGGAGGGGCAGAGAGCAAGGGAGACAGAGGATCCAAAGCTGGCTCGGTGCTGATAGCAGTGAGAGTGATGTGGGGCTTGAACTCATGAGCCTGTGGGGCTCAAACTCATGAACCGGGAGATAATGACCTGAGCCAAAGTCAGACACTTAACCGACTGAGCCACCCCAGTGCCCCTCCTTTCTCTCTTTTAAACACATCTGACTTACAGGCAGTGTGTCTGGCCCTGGGGATAGGACAGTGAGAGAAAAGCACACGTGGAATAAGGGAGTCAGGCTGTCTTACCTTTAATCACACAGGTAATTAAATTATATGAAGCAGCAGTCTTTAGATCTATGAGAGTGTTTGACAGGGAGAACTCACTGGGTCTAAGGGTTGAGGAAAGGCTGACTTTAAGAAGGAACTTACGGGGCGCCTGGGTGGCTCAGTCAGTTAAGCGTCCGACTTCAGGTCAGGTCACGATCTCGGCAGTCCCTGAGTTCGAGCCCCGCGTCGGGCTCTGGGCTGATGGCTCAGAGCCTGGAACCTGCTTCAGATTCTGTCTCCCTCTCTTTCTGCCCCTCCCCCATTCATGCTCTGTCTCTCTCTGTCTCAAAAATAAATAAACGTTAAAAAAAAAAATTAAAAAAAAGAAGGAACTTACATTGAGATCCAAAGAATGATCAATGGCATTAACTGGAAAAGGCATGGACATGGCAGGGTGCGCATTGCTGACAGAGACAGAAAGGAGCCATTATTATATATGGAGAATGTGTATTTAAAAAAAATAATTCTGGGGCGCCTGGGTGGCTCAGTCGGTTAAGCATCCAACTCTTGATTTCGGGTCAGGTCATGACCTCATACATCATGAGATCGAACCTTGCATTGGGTTCTGTGCTGACAGTGCAGAGCCTGCTTGGGATTCTCTCTCCTTCTCTCTCTGCCTCTTCCCCACTCTCTCTCTCAAAATAAATAAATAAACTTAAAAAAAATTCTTATTTTTTGCAGTGGTAATATGTTCCTGTTAAATATATTATTTAAACATAAATCCTAATTACTAAATATAGAGAAATCATAAAATCATAAAATTTGACTCAAAATTAACTATGATTTTAAAAATAAAGATTGACTTCAAGTGTAAGATATTTATTTTTGATAATCCAAGGGTCAGATCATGCAGTCTATGAATAATCCTCACCATTTTTTTAAAAATAGAGCACATTACTTCTGTTTTTGTATATTGGCACCATTTATTAGATGATAATCAACAAAAGAAAGAGAACTATTTTATTTTTCTAAGTGTACTGCAAACCACAAGTATTTTTTATTTTTTGACTGATTTAGAGTGAACTACTCTTTTGTCATAATTCTGATGTATTTTTTTCTTGGAAATAACTTACATGAGTTCTACAGTTTGTCTATAGTTAAAGCACAACGTTAAATAGACTTTGAGTAAAAATACCTGATATACATATGCTGTCAACAATCACATTTCAATTTATTTATTTATTTTTTAAGCAACTACATATCCCTTATGACTTAAACATTATTTGTTTAGAATATTAGTTTTAATGACTGCATAATCCGACTGTGGCAGTGGCCTCCACCTGCTAGTGTGGGGTAACTGTGCCTCTCCTAAGTATTTTTGGGGGAGTCCAAAAGACTATCTCACATGGGTTCCCGCAGCTATCTGGTGTCAAACACATGGTATCGTTACAATTTTCTTCTCTTCTGGCCACCCGCTAAGGTTCTGTCATGGTCACTGGGCGGCGCCACTTTGGGCGGATTGTGTTGTGGATCCTGCTTGTAGCCACTGCAGGGGCAGCTGGACTGGGTCACTGCATGACGCGTAGGGCTCGCAGGTGAAGCTGTCAACTCTGCAGATCTTGTTTGTGAGAAGACTTTTCACTGTTGCTCTAATTTTATTTCATGGCAACATAGGACTATTAGAGTTCATAGGTCTTCATCAGACTATTTCAGTAGATTGTATTTTTCTAACAGTTTGTTCTTTTAATCTGTATCTTTTAAATTACGGTCATATGCCTTTTTCATTCCTAATATTGCTTCTCTCTGCCTTCCCTCTTTACCATCCTGGAGGTTTCACGGTTTATTTTTATAGTCTTTTCCACAGAGCCGATATTTGGCCTCGGTCTTACATGGGTGTTTCCTGTTTTAATAGCTTTTGCTGTTACTTTTATTTTCTCTTTTCCTGTATTTTGGCTTACTTTGCTGGGGATCCCCCCACCCACAGTTTTCTTGATAAAGCCTTATCTCACTATTCTTTAGCCTTTATTCTAATGCTCAAGATTGTACATTTTCCTTATGTGTTACTTTAGTTGCATCCTGAAGTTTTGATATATACTGTATTTGTTATTGTTCATTTTAATCTCATGATTAGAAAAGATGTCTGTGTGATGTTGACTCCTTTGTATCATATTTTTCTATTACACATTTTCCTTTATTTTCTAAAGTTTAAGCTGTCTTTAAAAAGATCGAACTGGCCCATTTACTTGCATACATTTTCTGTTTCATGAAATTTATATCATTTTGCTTTTATTATTGCCATTTACCTTTTAAAAATTTATTTAATGTTTATTTATTGTGAAAGAGAGAGTGAGCAAGTTGGGGGAGGGGCAGAGAGAGAGAGAGAGAGAGAGGGAGGGAGAGAGAGAAAGAATCCAAAGCAGGCACTCACTGTCAGCACAGAGCCCCACATGGGGATCGATCCCATGAACCATCGGATCATGACCTGAGCTGAAGTCAAGAGTCAGACACTTAATCACCTGAGCCACCCAGGCACCCTTGATGTCAGTTCCCTCTACTTTGATTTTATCAGTCTTTCTCTACCATCTGCAGTAGCATTGCAGGCTGTTCAGGAGAAAAACAAATGAACAACTGTGTGTTTCCCACCCTGTCCCCACCTCTGCTCCAGTAAAATGGTATTTTTATGGGACACAAATATCCTTGACACAAACTGCAGGAAGTACTGCGAGGCCTCTTGGGAAGAGGAAAGCTGTCTGACAACTCCCGTTTCTCTCTGAGTCCTTGCTATCTGCTGGTTTCAGTTTTGCTTTGCTTGTCTGCTTGATCCTCCCTCCCACCTTCCCCCCTCCTCTCTTCTTTGTTTCCTATCTTCATCCCTTCCTTTACCCTTTCTCTTCCTCAAGTCTTCTTCCTTCCATTCCCGAATCCTCATTATTGTTTTTTTTTCTCCCCATACAAACATTTTCAAAAGCTGAAAAATCCCCTCCTAGATTCTTCTGCCTTTTTGGATCAAGGAGAAATGATCAATAGAGGCCATGTGCTATTGACTTGTTACAGGCTAAGAAAACCTGAAGAAAATCTCCTAAATCCTTTTAAATCTCAGAAACCTAGCAAATCACTATATGCATAGTATTTTTGTTCTCTCTGAAGCAGGGAATCACTATAAATGAATGGGGCCACTGCCCCTTTAACTAGAAACTGCCTTGAGGGGCCCTGGAACTTTGGGACTCCTTCCTGCTGTGCTGGGGCCACAGGAGTGTCAGTTGGCCCCTGGAGAGCCACCATGGTGTGCCCATCTTGAAACTCACTCTGTAGCCTAGTGCTAGACCTGCTGTGAGTAGTAGTTGTGGAAGGAGTTGCCCCCCTGTGGTCCTCCGCAGGCTGTATTACCTTGAAAGGTGGTTGGCTCCTCAGTACCCATCCTGGAGGGTGAAATTAGGCTCAGTTCAGTCATTTGGGTCCCCACCCCCCCTTGAGACATTTTAAAAGCTATTTTTAAAAACCACTTGGAAGATTATTTGGGGATTATGAAGGGAGGAATTTTTTGCCTTCAGGTGCAAACAGACGAATTGTACAGAGTCCTGTTTTAGTTTATGACTTTTAAAAATTTAGTTGGGTAACAACTTTTTAATTTGTTTCATTCTCCGAGTGAAGCCATTACGAGTTGACTTAAAATTGTAGATGATTTAGAATTTTATAGTGAGTTTTTCTGTCAGAAAATATTAACCTTCATTTATCTATGCTTGAAAATGATGCCAGCCATCCTTCAGGATGTTTTCAAAATAGAGGTCTTTAAATGTATGTGTAAAGCTGCCGTTGCAATGGTTCTTTTGAAATGAATTTTTGTGAGTGTTTTTTAGAGCTGGCAAGTTCTAACTTCCTGTTTTAGTGTGTATATAGATGTATACACACACATATGTGTATATATTCATAAGTGTATCTATATCCCGTATGTGTATACTGTTTTTATCTACTGTTTCTGTAGCTGAAATAAACTGACTTGAATCTGGTGAAAGTACCCATCCACTTGCACAGTTCTACGTAAATGTAAGATACTTGAGAGTAGTTGGTATTAATTTTTTCAGTTAAGAATTAATGTAGAATTACATTTTAAAAACCATTTAAATTTCAAAATAAGCTGTTAACTGGCTTAAAATTAGAGAAAATACTTCTAGGAATTTTGCAGTTAGCTTACCATCAAAAGACATAGATTATATAGTTAGTTTTATTTAAAGGGAGGTGAATCAGGGGCGCCTGGGTGGCTCAGTCGGTTAAGCAGCTGACTTCGGCTCAGGTCATGATCTCGCGGTCTGTGAGTTCGAGCCCCGCGTCGGGCTCTGTGCTGACAGCTCAGAGCCTGGAGCCTGTTTCAGATTCTGTGTCTCCCTCTCTCTCTGACCCTCCCCCGTTCATGCTCTGTCTCTCTCTGTCTCAAAAATAAATAAACGTTAAAAAAATTAAAAAAAAAAAAAAAGGGAGGTGAATCAAAAGGATAATGGACAAATAAACTTTTAAGTCTTGTGATTAAATCTGTAGATTCATAAATACTAACAGTTCGAAGAAAGGATATTGATTTTAGAGCTGAAATTGCAAATGGGAAGTTTTCTGCTTAGCATAAATGAAAATTCTTGAATATTAAAGGAGAAATAAGCTTTTTTTCCTAAATTAACCCTTGCATGGGATGGCAAATTTATCTAATTATTTTTAGTAAAAAATTGATTCACTTATTAATTCTAATTTATTTTGATTAATGGGTTCCTGAAACGTTTGTAAACTTTCTAACAAAGTCATCACGTTACTTTAGAGCACTAAGTGGGCTAAGAGATCATTTAATATCTGATTACTAATGGTCAAATAATATTTGTTTTTATAATAATACAGATGCAGATGGAAAGATTGTTGTTGTTTTTTTTTTAATTTTTTAAAGTTTATTCACTCAGAGAGAAAGAGAGTGCACACAAGCAGGGGAGAGGCAGAGAGAGAGGGAGAGAGAATCCAAGGAGGCTCTGCACTGTCTGTGCAAAGCCCAATGTGGGGCTTGAACTAACACACCACGAGATCGTGACCTGAGCCAAAGTCAGATGCTTAACCGACTGGTCCACCCAGGCGCCCTGGAAAGAGTGTTTTTTAAAAAAGAAAACATTGAAAGAATTTAGATTTTAGTTGTCGACAAATAGACAGTGGGAGGTTATTGTTTAAGATGTAATGTTTTTATAGTTGGCTTGTGATGATTTTAAAAAGACACTTCTGTGAAACCAAACAGAACTTATGATTCACAAATAAATATCCCACTGAAATCAATGGTTAGTTGAAATTATTTTGGCTATAAAGGATACATTTCACCTCAGTTACAGCATTATGTAATCTTATTTGCCTACCTTTTTTGTGATATTAACTGCCTTCCTTATGATTGGCTTTAAAAGTAACTTAATACTCTGTAAGTGCTCTTACATGTATTGTCTCATTTGGATCCTTGGCATGACTTGTGAGGGAGGTAAGGCAAGTATTTTTATCCTTATTTTACAAGTGAAGAAATTGAAGTCAAGAGGTAGCTGCTTAAGGAGAATAGGTCCCAGTCTTTTAGCTCCTGAGTTTATACTTTTTTATATATGTTTAGTACATGTAAAGTATGCTCAATAAATACTTGTTGGATGAATTAGCATAAAGAGTTTTCATCATAAAAGCAATAGATCCTCATTAAAGATTTAACTAGAAATCTTTTTTTTTTAAACTGGAAATCTTTTTAATAAACTGATATCATATTTTATTGGCAATTTAAAATCTGATCATAGACTTGGTCTGAAGCAAGAAGGTTTTCTAAAGAAGTTTCTGTCCAATTTTAGGGACATGTAGGGAGAAAATTAAGAAAAGCTGTTTATTTTATCAAGAAAGCTAAAAGGGGAAAAGGAGTAAAGGAAAGGCTGTGAGAGAACTTTAAAAGGGGGCGCTTTTGTCAAAACAATGGAATTTAAAGCAAATGGAGTTGCAAATATTTGTTTCTTGAATTTTCTTTAATCTTCTATCTTTCTGAGTTTACTTACAGAATTTATAGGTAATACTGATATCTTTGTTTCTCCTGTAGCCATTTGGTGGATTATTCGGACTTGTGGACAGAAAAGATAAAACATGGTGGAAATATTTATTTGCTTAATATTTGATAGTTTCACTATCCTTGATAAAACTTGTTGTTTTTTAACTTCTTTTATTAATGCTAATTTCAGCTCTAGTATTACAAGACTTTGTACTACAAACACTTAGCAAAGCTGCCTAGTTAAGTGTGGAGCTTATTTGGAGAATGATTTTGAACATGGAAGGAAGGGGCAAAAATAGATAACCTCAAAACAAAGTTAGCTGCCTTTGTTCCCAAATTCCATTATACTTTCTACATACTTATCTTGAAATACTTAGCAGTAGACCATCTCTTTGTGTCTCTCTTACTAAAATACAGATTTTTTGAGGGTATAGATTATGACTTTATGTTTTTTGTCAGGTAAGAATGAAACCAGGTATTTTTTGAATGGATGAGAAGAGAAAAATCAGATATGCCAGTGGTTATGAGTATCTGAGAGGTTAATACCAGCATGCACGGCAAAAAAAATCCTGCTTTATATGAAAAAAGGGGAGGTTGTGAGATAAAAGAGATGACCGGCATCTGTCAAAGAAGTGAATTCAAATGATGCTGTATGCAGATCACAAAAATGGCAGTAGTTGCCCTTGGCTCTTCCCTGAAAGTTTCAACGGTATAAATGCTGTCTAGAGTCATCGTTAACAGAAAAAAAATTAGCCAAAAGATCTGATTATCTTTTCAGAAACATTTTAGCAGATATTCTATTTTTATCTATATAAATGTCTATTCTGTTGGATATGGTGGTGGGGAACTGAGGCAGGCAGGCCCTGCCACTCATGGCAGGTTATATGTCCTCTAAGCCTCTTACCTTATTGGTAAGCTGGGGATAATAATAGTGCTTCCTTCACAAGGTTAACATGAGGATTGTTAAATAGGATAGATCAGGTAAAGTACATAGCACACAATTTACAGGAAGCTGTCAGTGAAATGTTAGTTATTACAATAAGCAGCACTCAACAGTTTTGACCTACATAAATAGAATTTCATCTGATTCAACCTAATATTCCTGTCATGTTTTTCTGTAATTTGTGTTCACATTTTCACAGAATAAACTTCCAACCCTTTATATGTCAAAAGAGACTAGTTTTCACTTAGTAGTTTTCTGAAAGGAATGAGTTATTTTAGATGGTGCTCTGAAAATGTCAGTGGTCCCACATTTTTATCCACTATTTTAAAACTAACCTTATTTATGTCAACATGATGTTAAGAAACTTAATTCTTTATTTGCACTCATTGAGGAGTCTGAACAATGTAAGAATTATATATGTAGTAAAGGTACTGGAGAAATTTACTACATATATTCTGACTTCATAGTTTAAAGTTGATCAAACAATGCTGTGTCCGTGGCAGTAAAAATTTTGCAGTTCCATCTATATAACATGATGGTTTTTTAACTACCAAAAAAGAAAAGCATGATCCATAATTGCTACAAAATATTTGCTGAGAATTCTAAGTGTTCACGATTGCATTTCTACTTCTTATACATACTGGAAGAGAGAATTTAGTTTTGACCTTAGAAACAATTTCTTTAAGTCAAACATTGACAATTTAATAGATTTCAATGTATTTCAGGGAACATTAAATCAATATTTAAGATTTTAAAATAATTGTTATGTTATTTTGATTAACGTTTTTTGGAATAAGCACATTAAAAAAAATCAAAATTTGTTTTCAAGTACAAAGTGGTGAAGTGCTTTTGAATGGGTACCACAAGGTGGCAGGATTGCATTTTTGTAGATTCTTCTTGCTTTGATGTACTGCAAACCCTTGGTTATCTAACATCAGAAGTTTTCCATGTGACTAACTAGTAAGCATTTTATATACCAAAACTTTTAAACTTTAACTTTTCTGGTGGAAAACTTTCTAAACTACATTCCATGCTTTCCTGAATTCGTAAGCAGAAGAATAGAACGTAGCCTTTATCAGTGAGCCATTTGAATTCCAGTTATTGGATGGTGTTAAGATGAGGTGATAGCTAAAGGTGGTGTGGAGGAGATGCGGACTGGTCCCAGCAGAGACTGGATTTTGTGCTCTGAAAAGCTGTGCCTGACGTCAGCTTGCTTTTGGCTTCTCAGCGTTTTTCCTGTTAAAGTGAAATGAATCATGTCAAGTGCCAGACCCTGGTGTGGTAAAACATGATTGTTTTGTGCAAAATTAAATAGCAAATGAAGGCAGATATTGCCTTCTTCCAGGGGGGGTTGTAACAGGTTGTTTGAGAAAAGGAAAATAAACAGCGAGGCCTTAAAAATTCGTCATCAACGGCCCCGCTGGCAAAGGTAGCCCCAGATAGTGAGGAATAGGATTCTGTAGTTATGAGCAATATTAAAAACCAATGTAACTGCTTGGGTAGCAACTTTAAGAAATTTTTCTTACAATTTAGACTCTGAACTGTTTATAATTTTTACGAATGAGGTAACATTGATTACAAAAGATGTGTCTAGGCATCGGTGCATTTCCCTGGTAACTCTTCTTTTTTTCTGATCTAGTTATTGGAGAGCTCTTCCCAGGCAGTTCGTGTCTTTGTTGGTGATACAATAAGCACTGGGTAAAATCTTCAATCCCTTGGACTTCTCAGTTCCTTTCTGAATGCTGCTTTTTGCCAGAGGCTTTCTCTCCCCTCCCGTGTACTTCCAGGTCTGGAGTTGTTCTGTGAGTCTGTTACAAAAGACTGGACTATGGAGAAGTTTTCTTCTGGATTTCTTTCCTTCATTAATTATTTGCATATTTTTTGAATCTTTTAAAAGAGATTACATAGAGAATTCCTTGGATTAAATATCAGAACGAATTACTTGGACCTCACGTAAGCACTAAGAAAGCAGTAGCTGAGCTCTACTGAGTAAGGGGAAAGGAAGAGAACGTGGTCTCTAATAACAGCCCTGTGTTTCTCTGACTCTCTCAAATGTTCATCTATCTGCCTGCCCCGTTTCCGCTCTCCAGAGTGATTATCACCTTATGGAGGGTTGTGTTTTTTGCCTTCATCTTTCATTCAGCCCTTCTGGGGTAACCAGAGACCTCTTACAAGCGCTCCAGAGAAGCCTCGGAACTGACTAATAAATTAGCTCCACCTGAAAATGGATATTAGCGCATAGACACTTGATCCTTTCTTCTCAGTTCTCCTTCGTAGTAACAACTTGTTTCTTTTTTTTTTTTAAACTTATAGTAGATGAAGAAGTAGATGTATCAAGACTAAAATATATATGGTTAAATTGCCCTAGCTTGTAATTTTAGTATGTATGCATTTTCTTCCTGGCAAGGTACTGTATGTTTTTAAGTAAAAATAATCTTATTCAAGATTTGCGAACTGGTTTTGTGGATTATATAAAAGATTCATGCTTTAAGAACAGGCCGACCCCTCCCTGTGGCCTTGGGGCAGTTTTGGTGTAATTGTACACTCTGAAACTCAATTAACTCTAACTTTGAGATTACCTGAAAGATCTGGTGCAAGAACTCAGCCAAGTTCACATCCTTCGACGTGCTCTGCAAAACGTTTACGTATTAGCAAGCAGCTCATCTGAGGCTGTACCAAGTTTGAACATTTAACGGTAAGATAGTTTGAATCTCACTAAAGGGATTTAAAGAATTAGCCCACAATTTAAGTATTTTTCTCATCCTAAATGTGGTTTTCAGATCTATTTAATTCTTGTTTTGATGAAGGAATTTGAGCTTTAAAAATAAGGCATTGTTGGGGCGCCTGGGTGGCGCAGTCGGTTAAGCGTCCGATATCAGCCAGGTCACGATCTCGCGGTCCGTGAGTTCGAGCCCCGCGTCAGGCTCTGGGCTGATGGCTCGGAGCCTGGAGCCTGTTTCCGATTCTGTGTCTCCCTCTCTCTCTCTGCCCCTCCCCCGTTTATGCTCTGTCTCTCTCTGTCCCAAAAATAAATAAAAAAACGTTGAAAAAAAATTAAAAAAAAAAAATAAGGCATTGTGGTTTAATTTTTTTAAAAAGAAGTTCGAGTTGGTTAAGGGGCAGTTGGTTGCAGACCAGAATGCCAAGCTAAAGGGTGGGGTTTTATCCTATAGGTAGTGTGTAATCATTAGAGGACTCCTAAGCGAATGGGTGATGGGCAAGAAAGGAAAGAAAATTTTAAGAAATTAGCCTGGAAGGCAGTATACAGGATGAATTTGTTTGGATCTGGCCGAATAGAGATTGGGGCCAGGTTAACCAGATGATAGGGCAATAATCTGGAAGTCTTAACGATATGGGTCCGGATTAGGATGATGGCAGTAGGAATAGAAAAAGAAAAGGCAGAGATATTATCAGGGAAGAATTGATAAGACAGCAAATTGCTAAGTGTGTTCAAGAAGAAACTGTTATATAAAATTTCTATTTTTGTCAAAGGCAGAAGTCTTAGACATAAGCCCATCTTCTACGGGAAAACTATTTCTGTACATTTAGCATATTGCAAATTCTTCATAATAAAGGAGATAATGCTACTTGATTTAGAGCCCAACAATGAAAGATACTGTTGATTTTGAGCCTGATTTTGTAGCATGATACGGCTAAAAAAAGACTTTGAGAGATTATGGTGTAGTGCTTCTCAAATCCTGGCAGCCTCAAAATCACTTGGTTTGTTGGGGGTGGGCTAAGTGTTCTAGGGGCTGCAGAATGTTGTGGGTAGGAGCACAGACTATATGTAGGTCTGCAGGCTTTGAACCTGGATCCACCCTTTGCCATGGACAAGTTATTTAACTTCTCTGCCCCAGTTAACCATTAGGGTCGTTGCAGGAAATCAGAGGAAACATACAAAGTGCTTAAGAGACTGCCTGACACCCTGGAAATGCTGACTAGATGGCAGCAACTATTGGTATTTGCTGGGTATATATCATTTCCTGCCTCTGGAGATTCCAGTCCACACCTGTGACATTGGACTCAGGGATCTGTATTTTCATAATATCCCTTCCTGTGACTGATCACCAGGTGTGAGAACTTGGTGCAACTTGCTTTTCTACCTCCATAAAATAGGACTGGATTTAAACCACTCTGTGCATTTTTTTTATCCTTTATTTTGACATTCCAAACATGGCCATGTTTGTAAATGGTATGTGTTACTATTGTAGCATGCTCTATCAGGAACTCCTTTTGAATAGTTGACCTAAATCCCCCTGGAAATTCCTCCGAGCCTCCCCCTACCCCCGTTTCTCCCCACTTTGTCTGTTGCCCCAGTGGAGTTGAGGCTCCTAGCCCTTATGTTCCAGCCCTATGCGCTGCCTCTCCCAGAGATGGAGATCAGTGCTCCTTGGTCTTGGACTTCACACTCCAGCTCTGCTTATTCCCCATCCTGCCTGTGCTCTCAGATAAATCTGTATACATTGTATTGGGGAAGACTAGTATGGTTAAAAACATACAGTACCTTGCTAGTCTTATTGACTAATTACAATTGCAGAGTTTTTAAATGCATAAATTACATCAGGTTTTTGTTTTTTTAAGTTCTTCTTAAGACCTATTCTCCAATCCTTTGATTATTGCTGGTTTAGTGGCTCTTAGCCCTGGCTTCGCATTGAATTCACCTGGGGAACTTTTAAAACCTAGCGGGACTGAGGACTCTCACTGATCGATTAAATCAGGATGGGCCTGAATATCTGTATTTGTGAAAAGCTTTCCAATCGACTCTAAGG